>NC_047171.1:15441940-15776940 GCF_009819705.1 Hippoglossus hippoglossus
GCGTTGATGTACAGGTGACTGTGAACATTCACATAAACACAGTAACTGAATGACACCAGATGCAGAGTGTGAAGCATCAAACGCTCACAGGGAGAGTGATGAGGTAATGAGTAAGAGCAGATGACGTACGTGTGTGTGTGTGTGTGTGTGTGTGTGTGTGTGTGTGTGTGTGTGTGCGTATAGGTCAGTCTATGACTGTGTCCATCTGTTGTCCTGTCAGCGCTGCCAAGTCACATGACATCTGACAGGACACACAGACAGACACACACACACACACACACACACACACACACACACACACACACACACACACACACACACACACACACACACACACACACACACACACATTCAGATTGCTTTACTGCCCTGACTTACAGACATCACTACTGTATATGCTGTATTAAATTCACTTCAGGGATTTGAATCAGATTTAAATGAGCTCATTATCTTATTGATGATACACGACTGAGCAATAACACAGAAGAAGCTATTTTAGAAGTTTTTATTTGAATGTGATGTTACAGCAGCTGCTGGCGGCCATAAGAGCTGCACTGAGGAAAAGACCAAGGTCTCCACGTCTCTAGTATCCACATGGATACAGCAGTTGAAGCAGCTTTGCTAACTGGCTAATATTTCAGCTTTCTGAGGCAAATGTGGGATTTTGTGAAATGGACAAAAGGAAAAAATGCTGATGGCACTTATTCTCCAAGAATTTCCCCCAGGTTGAGAATTTACTTGTGGTGGTGGGGCTGTGTGTCTAATGTGCAGCCAGGCCGGGTCGAGAGGGGGAGAGAGCAACCTGAGTTATTTTCTGTTGTTTAAATTCACTGATTTCCCCTGAACACCTCAAATGCACACTAACACTAAGTGGTGTATGGACTGTTTTTATATAGAGCTTTTCTAGTCTTACCACCGACTCAAAATGTTTGACAGTGCATTCACCAATTCATAACACAACACTTTTTTATTTATCACACACTGTTCACACGCTGCAGGCTCAACCGTTATTTATGTGCATGTGCGAAACACATGCAAATAGAAGAAACACATGGAAATTAAGAAAACAGCTTCATTTAATTTGACGACAGACGTGCCGCAAAAAGTCACAACACATGCAAATACAGAAACCCGCTCCAAATAGTGAAAACGACGCCGGAAATGATTCCAGGGGACCCAAAAAAGTGTTGAACCTGGCTGCAGTTCAACGCTTTTGAAGTTATTGAAGTCTGCTACTCGTCAGTGGTGCTGGAACTTCACAAAGCATTGATCTACAGCCAGGTTCGTGCCAATTTCACCTGAGGCTCATGGGAACTGAAGTGAAATTGTGTGAAACTGTGTAATGAAGGTGACCTATCTGTAAGTGATGATCATAAATATAAACCTTTAGAATCATTGAGTTATCCAGACTGTGCTGCTTCACATCACCTGTCTCTCTCTCTCTTCCAGCTGGTTGTTAGTACTCAACTTTATGTTCTGCAGACAGCTGGTTAATCTGCCACTGTGATGAATTAGCTACAAAACACACACACACACACACACACACACACACACACACACACACACACACAGAGAGAGAGAGAAAGAGAGCCAGCTGATGCTGACATCAGCTTTAACAAGGAGAGGATTAAATATATCTGCTCTATTGAGCTAGGAATTACACAACACACACATACATACACACACACTCTGGTTAACACACACGCATATACTGCAGATTAAGATGCAGACAAAGAAAGAGCAAGTCGGTGAACTGCATCAAAGTGAAATGAAATATGAGCATTTACCTTTTCTGTTGTAATGTGTGTGTGTGTGTGTGTGTGTGTGTGTGTGTGTGTGTGTGTGTGTGTGTGTGTGTGTGTGTGTGTGTGTGTGTGTGTGTGTGTGTGTGTGTGTGTGTGTGTGTGTGTGTGTGTGTGTGTGTGTGTGGAAGAGTCTAATCCAGGCTGACCAGGCAGTCAGTAATCAGAGAGGCCAGCTGTGGGTTATAATCGCACACACATACACACACACACACACACAAACACACACTAACACACAACAATGTGATTCCTGACTGAAGAGGAAAAGCAGACATATTTTCTTCTGTGAGATGAAGCAGGTCAGTGCTTCACAATGAGCTGAAGAAGTTTCTAACCCTCCAAAGAGACTCGCTGAGTTTTAATGTCGTCTCCATGTCTTTAAAGTCAATACCTGCTGAGACACATCATCTCTCTCACAGTACGAATCTCAGTCTGTGCCGCTAGAGGGAGAAACCAAACCCAGAGGAGTGAGACCCCTGACTGACCACGAGGCTCATGTGACCTGAGCGAGCACTTCTACTGGCCTGTTCACAACTTTTACCGTTTTGCAGCTAAGTTTTGAAAGGCATTAAAGAGAAGTAGATCCACTCCACTCAACTCAATGGGTTCTGTTTTGGGTCATATCCCACTCCTCCACAAACATTTCATGGAAATCATATGAGTAGTCATTGCGTAATCCTGTAAAATAACAAAGGAGATGAAAGCATAATCTCCTTGGTTTTGGTAGTAAACTTAATAATATAACATGTTGGGACATATACTTTAAGCAAAGTGTAAAAACAGATATTCATGTCCGTTTTCAGTGTTTATGCTAAGCTACGCTAACTAGCAGCTGGTTCAATCTTCTCATCTAACCCTTAAGGAAAAGCAAAAACTCTTGTTATTAAAATGTTGAACAATTTCTTTTAATGTTTTGAATGGTTTGTGCAGATGAGTTTGTCGTCTGCATAGGTGAACGCCCAACATCACACCCGCTGGTAGATGCACAAACAAGACACACTAGGAAAATCCAAAATATGAAATGACACTGATAACTTTGGGAAACATAATAATGAATTCATTTATTTATTTATTTATATTTACCTCGAAAGGAAAATACATTTATTAACAGAGCAGATCTATTTTAATGTAGAAAAATAAAGAATCTAACCACTGCCACCTCCACTCACCATCATGTGCAACCATTAACACAATGTGACTATAGTTTGGGGCCAAACCTTTTATGACTGGGATGTATGTCAGCTTTTCAGGAACTAACAGGCGACTGCAGTGTGTGATTGTTCAGATGGGAATGGAGGCTTTTACCAACCATTGTTTTCACAATCAGATTCAGTATAATGTCAAATGTTATGTTTTCTTGATCACACGCTGTTTTGATGTCAGTGAGCGAACGAACGAGGAGAAATCCCTGAATCCTGCTTGTGTAAAGATGAAGGGAAGGCGACACTGAGAGGGGTCACTAATGTATGTCTCTTTTGCCCGAGAGAGATTGCACAACACAGACACACACACATGCAAACACACAGACACGCACAAACACATTTATACACATGCACTTAAACACACACACACACTAACCTGAGGGGACGACAGGACAAAGAAACTAATGGAGATGTAACAAGACAGAGAGAGAGGTCTTAGAGTGGCTGTCTCTCACCCTAAGGCCAATAGCTGGTAATGGCAGTGGTCAAAGAAACACACACACACACACACACACACACACACACACACACACACACACACACACACACACACACACACACACACACACACACACACACACACACACACACACACACACAGTGAACAAAGCAGTGGCCAGCAGCAGCAGAGATGCTGCAACAACTACTCGATCCAGTTTGATGTTTGTGTGTTCGTCCCTGCAGTAATCTCAGATCCTGGTGAAAAACACCAGTTTATTATTTACACGTTGATATATTTCTGCAGAGAGTGGTCCAACCAAGAAAATATTGTCTAATTGTCTCATTCTTCCCATAAAGCAATCATCTTTAGAATTGATAAGTAAATAAAAACAAATCTTGATTTAATGAAGCAATTTCCTTACAGATACATCAGTGTTTTTCTATTTGAGGATGTTTCTCCCTCTCGGGTTGTGTCTGACCTCCAACCTTTTACCACAAGTAAAAATGTTGGCAAAACCATTTAATTTCCAATTTCAAAATCTAAACTTATGCAGCTCTGACCTGAGCCCACAAATAATCATAATAATATTAATAATAATAATAATAATAGTGTGAATTTATATTGCGCCTTTCAAGAGACCCAAGGACACTTTACATATGTCTGTGGGGACAAAAGTAATAAGCACAAAACAGGATAGAAATAAACAGCACTAATGGCAGGGTGAGGCATCATCTGAGGCCAAAGGCCTGACTGTAATAAAACACTGGGTTTCTTTAGTCGGGAGGATGGCCCACCTGACAGACTGAATTCAGGGCATAAAAGTTTGACGGGACGTTATTTGTCCTGGCTCGCTCTTGACACAGCTACCGACCAACTCACATGTTCCTGTTGTTGTTCAGTGAACCTGAACTAAACCAGGTCAGAGTCAAAGATGAACATGGCAGTTTGTCTGATCTCTGGGATACATGACGATACAGAAAAAACAAGCTCCAAATAAAGAGAATGCATCCATCCACATGTAGTTAATAGTAATAGGAAATGGTAAATACACAGTATTTAAATTATATAAAGCTTTTCCAGTCCTATCAACCACTCAAGGCTCTTAAAAGTGAAAGTCACATTCAACCATTCACACACGCACATTCACACAGCGCTTCTATGCGCATAACGCTTTTTAATCACACACCATTCACACACTGTCAGCAGCCGTCGGGGCAATTTGAGGTTCAGTATCTTGCCCAAGGACACTAACACATGCAGAACAGAGGAGCCGGGGATGGAACCGACCTTCTGGTTTTAGGGGGACCCTCTTTACCTCCTCAGCCCCAAGGTGGTTTGTGAGCAGGATTTTCACTGAACTGATTTGTACCAAGATTGGTGGAAGGATGGGGAACTTTTAAATTCTCTTATTGGATCTAGTCAAATCTGCAGATCAATAAATTTAGATAATTGCCCTTAACATTTCCAGGTACACAGTATTTTTTAACATAGAATTGATGTAAAAAATCTAACATATTTATAATGTTGAGATCTAAGACTTTGTACAATTTGGTGCAACTTATCAGACTAGTTCCTCTCCCCTTTTATTTTTCTATTATAAGAGCTACACAGTTGTGTAGTATTGGAGGTTTGTGCTCTAGTACCATTCTAGTTACTAATGAGTGTTTGAATGCAGTCTGTTGCTCTCAGCATGAACAGAAACAGTTTTACAGAAGCAAGGATTTCATTTGCATCGCGCTCAGAAAGTGAGCGTGTTTGTGTAAAATCTAATCCTCTCATGTGCACAGCTGACATCATGTTGTATGGTTTACATACCGCAGTTTACACATACACACACACACACACACACACACACACACACACACACACACACACACACACACACACACACACACACACACACACACACACACACACACACACACACACACACACACACACCGTGAGGTGATTCTGTCTGTCCAACCTTCACTTCAGGACACTGTGACTCCTGCTCTGTCTTTAAATAGCCGCTCTGCTCCATCAGGACCTGACACTTTCTGTTCAAGGTGAAACTCGGCTTTCGCACTAAAATCCAGGACTGAACCGTTTCACTGACGCAGCTGATAAAAGATCAGACCTGAGGGGACGTGACACTAATGAACCACCTCCGGGTTCCTGACACTGAACTCAAAGACAAAGAAGAAAACATTTACAGCTGCATGCAAACGTCGGGGCAGTCAAATGACACGCATGTTGATTTTTTAAGTGAAAGAAGTCAATACAACCTCTGCAGCAAACACACGTTTAAATGAGCCTTTCTTTAAATGTCAATGCACTGAAAAAACAGGGAAGAAATTGTGGGACATGCAAAAAGGAACCCTTCTTTGTCAGTACCTGGTTACCACCTCTGCAAGTGTGGAGGTGGAAATATTCTGCTTTGGGCATATGTGGCAGCCAGTGGCAGAGGAACACTGCACAGATACAGGGAAGAATGGATTTGACCAAATACAAACAGATTTTGGACGGAAATATCCTGCAGTCCGTCAAGAACGTGAAACTGAAAAAAGGGCAGGCACCAAATCTATCATGAATGACCTCGAGAAACAAAAACTCAAACTTTTGCTTCAGATCTCAGAGTTGTGTAATTTAAACATGACTGGAAATCTATGGGAAGATCTAAAACCTGCTGTGTGTGCAAGACAGAGTAAAGATGTCTCCAAAGTTGAAGTGATCTGCAGGACAATTATTAAATCAAGACTCTTAGCTGGATACACAAAGTGTTTGCAAGCTGTGAGGTCTGTTAGGGACATGTATTCACTATTTTTCACTTTAAAAATCTGCAAAATGTCTGATTTACCAAAACCTGTCCACACAGCTTTAACAGTTTCTCTGTTGCTTTGATGTTGTATTCAAAGTAAATAGAACTGATTCATCTGCATTAATACGTGAATGAAGTTCAGAGTCAATTTAAAGTTGCATATTGAGGATTATTGGTATTGCTGAGATCATAGAAGGAGAAGCAGCAGCGGTCTCAGATTAGTTTCTCTTCAAACTCCATTTTGCTCCATTGTTGATAATTCAGATTCCAGCGCTGACCTTTCTTTGCACCATCCACACACTTATAGGATTTGTTGAACTTTTTGGGGAAATGCTCTTATTTGCCTTCTTGCCGAGAGTTAAATGTTAAATGTGTGTTCCAGTAAATATGAAGCTGCAGGCAGGAGATAAGTTAGTTTTACATGAAGACAGAATAAAAAGGGGAAACAGCTGTAAATCCCACCAACCAGCACCTCTGAAGTTCACTAATTAAGACGTTACCTCTCTGTTTCTTTTCAATTTGCACAAAAAACCAACACTGTGGTTTTTAAAAGGCTTTATGGCGTCTTCTTGGCATCTTGGGAGTGGTGTCATCTCATGAAGTTGCCATGTAATTAGTGGACACTTCAGGAAGTCACTGTGCTAAACCAAGAGAAAATCCTGCTATAAATGTGCTGGATTTTTAAACGTTGGACAGAACCAACCCCCTGTCTCCAGTCTTAATGCTGAATGAAGCTCTTTACTTGCAGCAACTCAACTCGTACTGGTCACGTTTACAGCTTCAGAAAGAAAACTGCAACTAGCATCACCACAGACCAAGAAACCAGCCCATTCCAAACAAGCAGGTTCACGAGAAGTATGAAAATATAAATGCAACATTATTGGGATCTGAAGAAGGCATATATATGCCTTTTATATATATATATATATATATATATATATATAAAGATAATGTTTGTAACTTATTCTGTTTCCTGCCTGAAACAGGAAGCTTCAGAATCACTGAGATAAACCAGATGTTCGTCTTTTAGAGACTGCTGGGGATTAACCCACACACACACACACACACACACACACACACACACACACACACACACACACACACACACACACACACACACACACACACACACAAACACACACACACACACACACACACACACACACACACACAAACACACACACACACACACACACACAGAGAGATATACTATTTCTATCTTTGTGAGGACTTCCACCAGTCCCTTACTCTAATTTTAATCATGTCCTTACATAATGTCTACAACTCAAACTGGTCCTCACTATGTGAAGCCATACAAGTACACACAAACATGTATATAACCCACTGCATGTAGGTTACCCAGCAGGCTGTGCAGGATTTGATGGGACATGATTGGTTGATCCAGAGGGGGATTGCGGGATTGGGATTATAATCCACAGATAAGTGTGTGTGTGTGTGTGTGTGTGTGTGTGTGTGTGTGTGTGTGTGTGTGTGTGTGTGTGTGTGTGTGTGTGTGTGTGTGTGTGTGTGTGTGTGTGTGGTAGCTCAGTTGGCATAATCTGTGGTCTAATAATAGAGATTACCACTCACATTCTTCTGAACATCTACTGACTCCGTCCCCTCCCTTGAAGTGACTATCAGAAAAACACTGAATTAATTTGACCGCTGACATCGCTGTGACTCTGTGTGTGTGTGTGTGTGTATACATCAGTCCGCTGACAATACAGACCTAACACACTACTTGTATGTGCTAAAATAGATAATATATGTATAGTCCAGAATAACCTGGCTCTAATGCTCCATGTCTGGCCCTGTGTATGCTGAGAAAGGCTCCAGCACCCAGAGGCCCTGAGCAGGTCCAGCAGGTGAAGAAGTTGTATGAATGTATGGATGTATTATTTAGTTCATGTCTGCAGCTGCAGTGTGATCGCAGGAACTCAAAATCTGGGTCCAACAAAAGCCTGGATCTGCTGCACTTTAAAGAGCAACGCACACAAGCAGCATATGAAGCATTTTAAAACAGTAACACCCACTGTTTTCTGTGTAAGACCATGAACTGGTGCAAAACGAGAAGCGTCACCCCGTCGTGATACAACATTTAGCTAATTTCGCAGCGTCAATACGTTTTCAAGAGAAGCAGCACTTGTTTTATGGACTGTGTCTGTGCCATCGTACCTTCAATACTGTTATAGCATGTCGTCTCTTATCTCTTATCGTCACAATAGATAATAAGAATCTTATTGTCAAAAATGAAAAATGTGCAGACCCACAGTCCTTGCATCATAGCAATAAAAATGAAAGAAAAGACAACGCTTGTAGAGTCGTAGTTAGAGACATCTGTTCCTCAGGTGAGAAAACATGTTCAGTATGACGCAGATAAAGTAGCTTTAGTGTTTTCTGATACAGGACATTAATGTCACTGTTGAGTCTAATGCTCGGGCAAAATGTTTGGATGATTTAAATTAATTTGACACCCTAGAGACATGAATTGAGGGGTAGCCTGAAGTGTCCTTGAGATGTTCCTGTTGAACATGTGACCCGACACAATGGCCTATGTGTGTTGCCCTTGAACCAGACCCAGCCCGAGCAAATACATTCCGTAGACTGGACATAAAGATGGACGACGTGTCTCCATTTCTTCCCACTATCCAGAAATGAAGCCAAATATCACGGACAGGAACGCTGCCATCTTGCATTGATACCATTTGGAGCCAGAGTCCGAGCAGTATAACGATCTGGGGATGAAGCTGTGGTATCGAGGTCATGCCGACACACACGCTTGACCAATCGTGAATCAGTCTCAGCTGTAAATCCTTATCTATCTATATATCTATATATAAATATAGCATCAAATAACAAATTCTAACCGAACTTATCGGAAAAATTAACTCTTGGACATACATCAGTGTGACACCTAGAACGACAGAAACCATCTTTGAGAAAAATTTGGTTGACGTGTACTTTGACTCTTTAGTGGGCTCCATGTCCCACCCACTAACATGGATGATACAGGGTTAATGACTTGTGCTGCAGCCAGCCTCCAAGGAGCGATCAAGATGCTTTGGGGAGCCGTCATGTCGTCCATCTTTACACACGTGACCAACTATCTTCACACATGCAGCATACTAATACTGGGTAGTTCCTCCTTCTGCTCTAAACACAGCCTCACTTCCTTGGGACGTAGATTCCTCGAGATATTAGAGACTGCTCCATGTTGACATGAACACATGACATCATTACTGCCGATTCATCAGCTGCACATTCAGGCTGCAGATCTCACATCCCAAGAGTTCTGTTGTCTTCACCTCTGGAGAGCAAGGAGGCCATTGAAGTTCAATGAACTCAGTATCAAATTCATTTATTCTGTTTGAGACGCAAATGGTAATAAATGCAATTCAGCCATCGTTCATTTTGTTATTTCCTGCTGTGATGCTTTAAAATGCTGCTGCAGTTATAAAAGGCCTTTTGCATGAATAAGCAGGTGTGCACATGTTTCTAATAAAGTGCTCGGGGACTGTACGGTGATTTGATTTCAGGGAACGATAACAACCCGAGTCCATATCCCCTTAATGTAACAAAATCTGGCTGCAATAACTAGATGAGAGCCCTGACTGTCCCATCTGTGTCTTTATCCACTCTGAATTATCTCAACTGTTGGAAATTTGGTCAAGGCATTATTGTCCCCTTCAGGAAGAAACCTAATCACACTGATGTAACGTGATCTTCTGACTTTAGAGTTATCTAGCACCTTCAAAATGTTATTTCTTCCAAAACCAAATATGTGCAAAGCTAAAGACATTTCCATCAGCCTCAGCGGCACGAGTAAACATGTTGACGTGCTGAAAGTTAAGCGTGGTAAACAACATGGCTGCTAAACATCAGCCCCCAGAACGTGGTGATCGGTATTCACAGGAGAAGATGAGGACTCTGAAGCATTAACCTGGCCCGAAAGGCGAGAGCCCCACTGTGACATCACTTCCTTCTCAACATGCTGACTCATCAAACATTCAACAGCCGTTCCACTCAACTAATGGAAGAAGGAACACGAGACAAACGCACAGAAACACACACCTTGCTGAGCAGGTGGACACACTGATTAGTTTCTGGTCTCTTTTAGACAAACTGAAGCCGACAGAGTGACACCACATGAGGACGGGGCTGGGGGATCATACAGAGTGAAGTTTCTGTGAAACTTAGTTTTCTGTGTGACTCGGTTTGACAGGCTTGATGTTTCTTGTCATTTTTCCTGCTGACACGCAGGAACTGTCTCTCTGACTCAACATCTGAGTCATGTCAGAGCTAAGCTGAGCAGCATCTGACAGCAAATCCTTTTCTTTACGTCTCTGGTCCTCTGTGCACACACTCTGTACCCACATCTCTCACAGCCCCCCCCCCCCCCCCCCCCCCCCCCCAAGAAAATCATTGGTTGTGATGAACACCAGATGGAGGAGAAGAGATTTAACATATTTTCACTCTGGATCATTTGTTCCTGTATGGACTGAAAAATAACCAGCCTAGTCTCTAAAGCTGCTTTCAGACCTGCACTGAACTCTGGAGGTTTTCCTGATGTCTCAGTCAGTTGCTCTGGACATTGATCGAGTGAGTCCGTGTGAGAATACGATTAAGAATATGTGCGGAAAAAATCCACAGCGAGCAAGATGTCGTTTCTAAAACAAGTCAGGCGCAAAAAACTTTAAGAATACAAATATCTCAGGATGAGAAAAAGAGGAGCCATACACATACAAGATGCAGACAAAGATGCCAACCTGGAGAGACGACGAGCAAAATACATTCAAGCAAAAACAAAAATGTAATTTCTGCAGCATAATTTATACGTCATGTCCTGCCTTTGGTCGTCACCCCTCGTCTGAATGTTCTGGACCTTTTCTGAATGTTTTCCGGAGTTTAAGTCACAGAAAACCTGTTTATTTGCCACCTTAATATCTGATTTTGCAGTTGAAGGTCCATGCGTAATGAATACAGCATTGTTATTTTTTTATTGTACTCAGATCAGGGAAACATCATGCACTTTGTTTCAAGTTTTAATTCTAACCCCAACCACCATCTTTCTCTCACCTTTACAAAGCTCTTCTGTTGCCTAAACCACAGACAGGACTCTAGATGAGAACCCTGATCTCTGATGTAACTGATGTAAAAATAGCGCTTCATGTTATTAAAAATGAAGATTATATTTACAGCACATTTCCTGTCAAACATATTTGGTGTTTAGTTGTATAGAAGTGTAATTTGTAGGAGACATCGTGGTCTGAGTGTCTGCTGCCTCACAGGTTCAACTCCAACTTCCTGCGGCCTCCCAACTGATGACACAGTTTAAGTGTGTGTGTATGTGTGTCAGTGTGACCTTCACAACCTCAGTGTGTGTGTGTGTGTGTGTGTGTGTGTGTGTGTGTGTGTGTGTGTGTGTGTGTGTGTGTGTGTTTGTTTGTGTGTGTGTGTGTAATACCTCAGAGACATGAGTCGTAAGGAAACACTTCATCACTGCCGTCCTATTTACACACACTTTGTCTTTTACACACTCATAGTCGACTTTTTTTCTCTCTCTCTCTCTCTCTCTCTCTCTCTCTCTCTCTCTCTCTCTCTCTCTCTCTCAGATCGCCGAAGGGCCAATAATTGTGTTTTTGATGATAATCATCCAATCACATTTCATTAAAGTCATCACTTCCTCTTTGTCACATGATGGGAAAGTAATTAATAGTTCCTGAGAACACGGGGAGCAGCTGCACACACACACACACACACACACACACACACACACACACACACACACGCACACACAGGTAGCTCCATAAATCACAGCAGACAGAATGGGAGTAATGAGGGGTGGGTACCTGTTAGTGCTCTGTACTGTAGACGGCACCTACTGCCACACACACACACTCGCACATACAGTACTCCACACACTGCAGTACTCTGAGTATTACTGCTACAGTGACACCTCTGGGTGAAAGTACAGGTGTTATACACAGTTGTTAACACAAGTAGAGTGTGTCAACAACAAAATCGCAGAGCAAGCACCAGAAATAGGTTCTACCTGTGATAAACTGTGGCTGCTGTGAACGGTAAACTCATCAGGCCAACGATGCAGGAGGTTTCTGCCTCTATTAATTAAATAGACAATAATGTTCCACCTCTTTTAACAGAACTGCAATAAAGATGTTACAATGAGCTCATGTCTCACTCTCTCTCTCACACACACACACACACACATACACATTAAGAAACAACAATTCTGCTAGCTTGTGTGTGTGTGTGTGTGCGTGTGTGTGTGTGTGTGTGTGTGTGTGTGTGTGTGTGTGTGTGTGTGTGTGTGTGTGTGTGTGTGTGTGTGTGTGTGTGTGTGTGTGTGTGTGTGTGTGTGCGCATGTGTGTGTGCGTGTGTGCATGTGTGCATGTGTGAGAGTGAGTTTTCTCTGTAGGTTTTCCAAAGTAATCTGTCCTGACGTAACAACATGCTGCTTCTCAATCTGCCCACTGCTGGAGTCCTGGCACACACACACACACACACTGTGTTTAGTAATGTTGTCATGCTCTATAAATAGGTAAAATTGATTTGTGTGGAGGAGAACAGTGTTACAGTTGGATACATTTATCTTTACTGTACTGAACAATGTAAACTAACAGGCTGTAGTTAAACAATACACAGAGGTTTAACTAGTCCTAATGTCCCTAAAAAGCTTGTTATTGTCTAAAATAAAGTTAGTACAGGTAAGTATTGTTTGACAACTAGTGAGTAGTAGTGGGTATGAAATTCAACAGCAGGTTAATATGGTTGAGTTAAAACTGTTTAACAGCAGGTTAGTTAGGCCTAACATATTGTTCCTACAGAACAGCAGCTGGTTAATACACTCTACCAGCAGGTTAACATGGTTTAACAGCAGGTCAGGATGGTCGAACAACTAGTTAACAATCTAGTATGTTGTTTTTAGTGCTGATTTAACTGTTTTTTACCAGATGCTGCAGCGTCAGTGTGTTCACCTGCATTCACCTGTTTACTTCACCTCACCTCCTCACTCCACCTTCCACTGTCCGGTACTCTCACAGAGACGCAGACTGATAACCAGGTAATACTAACTAGTTGTTATGGTTTAACAGCAGACCGGTGACTGGTTCTGTCCTCTGATTGGACGTTTGTCTCAGTGTGAACGTGCCCTTGTCAGTTTCCCTCTTCGGCTTTAATTAAGTAGATTTGTGTTAATTAGACTCTTAGAAGCCTGAGACATAACTTAGGTAGGAAGGAAGGAAGGAAGGAAGGAAGGAAGGAAGGAAGGAAGGAAGGAAGGAAGGTACAAACGAACAAACGGTAGAGGTGGATTTCATACAGTATGAGCAGTATGGGCAACTGGGGCGATGGCAGCACCAAGTTTTCAGGTCACAAAGGAAAAGGAGGATAAAGGTGCAATGGTGTAGAGGTAGAGAAGGAAGGGATGAGAAAGGAAATAAGAGAAGTAGATGAGCAAGTATAGGAGAAGAAAGGAGCAGGTATTTCAGGGGCAAGTGAAAGTGGAGAAAAATTAGGGCAGTGAAGAAAAGAAAGGAAGGAAAAGGAAAGGAACGGGTCTGTCATTTCGTCACCTAAGTGAAAATTAACATCTCCATGACAGAAAGAGAGAGAGACAGAACGACTGTGGACGATTTGGATTGTGTGTGTGTGTGTGTGTGTGTGTGTGTGTGTGTGTGTGTGTGTGTGTGTGTGTGTGTGTGTGTGTGTGTGTGTGTGTGTGTGTGGGCTTTGTAACGGATTATCTGACAATAATGAAGCATGTTCAATACACACACGAGATTAAACCGTCTGTATGTCTCAAACTCAGCCCTGATTAAAAAAAAAACCACACAGGTTTTATATTTCATTACAGTTTTATAATGTAATTTATTAATAAACAGATCAGACCAAACCATGTGAAACTGATTGTTGCACAGTGAATAGACGAACAGAACACATTACGAGATGCCCATCACAACTTCCTACAGCCCATAGTGACCTCATCACATGTCTGATGAACAGTTCAAAATTTACTTTGATGTGAGTCAATAAAAAGCAGCAGATCCTCCGGTTTGTGAATGGGGAACCATCTTATGTTTGGATTTTTGCTTGAAAAAGTGACTCAAACTATCAAAACAATTACTGTTTAGGTTTATGTGGATTTGTTAATAGACAAATTATATCCAATTTATATGTGCAACTATAAGATAAACTGAAAAAAAATGATAAAATTCACAGAGTGAAACAGAGAGGTCAATAAGAACAAGCTGGTGCAGCGGTGGAAGCAAAATAACAAACCTTTACTTAAAATAAACTAGTAATCCAATAAATTCTCCATTACAAGTAATGTCGTCTGACCTTGCCACTCGAGCCAATCACGGTTCAGACAGTTCTCATGTGTGACGGTGCAACAAGCAAATGCTGTCAGATCAAGAGCATCCATCTTCAGAAACCTCCTCCAGACTCCTCTCCTAACACGTCTAACATCCCAGCATGCAGTGGACTTCTTTACTCCATCTTCTACACTTCAGATCTGGCTACTTACTTCAGGGTCTCCTCCTGTACTCAAGCTTTAGTGTGGTCCTCCAGGTGGAAGTCACTTTGGGTAAAAGCATCTGTCAAATGAGTAAATGTGAACATAAATATGTTGCTTCACAGAGGCCGCAATGTTTTTTATATATTCTACAAACCTTTAGTTAATTTAATCTTTGACAATACAACAAACATTACAGCTCATCATATTTTTTAATATGTAAAATATTAGTAGAGTGTATAGTGAAATCTTCAAGTAAAGTACCTCTGATTTGTAACTAAGTATAGTACTCGAGTAAATGTTGTTACTTTCCACCTCCAAATCAGCTTAAAAAGTATGATTCCTTGATATATGTTTAACAACCCAAAAGTATATAGTTAAATTTAGCTCCACTTAACTTACACAATACTGCACAAGTATCATTACATAATATAACATAACACTTAGAGTGTCCACTTTTCTGCACCATCGCTACATTTTCCTTTAATATTCAATGTACATTTTACTGGTAATATTTATGTATTTTAACTATTGGAGTATTTTTATTTAAAGATCTGAATATTCCATCACTGTTTCAGTACCGTTTTACGGTATTTTCCTTGATTGTTTTCTTTTTATATTAAAACCCTTATACATTTAAGGACTTTTTACTGATTCATTACTGAAATACATTACACAAAAATCTGATAATTGCTAATATTACATATCTTACTGAAAATGTACTTGTAATAGAGTATTTTTCAGAAGTGTAATGTAACTATACACATTGTGTTTTAACCTCTTGATTTAATTCTTAGATTACAGTGAACTGAACTAAGTCACATCCCTCACTATAGTTTCTTACAATGAATTAATTAATCGAAAAACCAGCATATTATTCCATAATGAAGATGATCATTGTCATTATATAAAATAGATTTCAGCTCCACCTCAACCAACTAAAAAAACAACTAAAAAAGTCAATCTCTGCTTAAACAGATTCAGTTTATGACGGACAAATACATAAATTCATTTGTCGAAGCTGCCAGAGGCCTTTTAAATCATGTATTCTAAATTAGAGATCCTGCAGTTTTTTTAATTTGCATTTTAATGCTATATTAAGTCTTTTATATTGTATTTATTCTTTTATGCTTGGCTAAATGTTTCTGTCCAATGGGCACAATAAAGACATACTGATAGTAAATTCACTCCACAACCTTGCTGAAACTTAGCAGTACATTTCCCTGATAATACCTGTGTACTTTTACTGCAGTAACATGTCTACACTGAGGTTATTGCTCTTTTTTTCTACCAACTCGGTGATTTTCAGTGTTTTTACTTGAGAAAAAAAATCGCTGGCTGTTTCTGGAAGACTCAGTAAAATTCATCCGAAGAAACTGATGTTGGATCATCAGAGACACAAAGTACAGACTCACAGATCTGATCAAATATAAAGACAGACAGACATTAAAAAGTAAGTCTGGTTTTTCTCTGAGTGGCAGGAGCAGGCTGGGGATGATCCGGGCAGAAGCAGCGGACAGACGGTCGTGCGTCTGTGGAGTTCCGCTGCTGGAGCTCCGTCTGTTTCCAGAGCGTCAACCACATCAGGAGAAAAGAGAGAAGAAGTGAAGGAGCAGGAGGAGAAGAGGAGGAAGAGGAGGAAGGTGACTTACCGGAGTAGGAGGAGGAGATGGATGGATGAAGAAAGTAGAGTCCTGTTGGTTTTGAACTCCGCTCACACCTTCTGTCAGCAGCCGATCACTGACCAATGATGATCAATATGTGTGTGGGTCAGCGCGCGACTTTGATTGATCGGTCATCGATCATCCGTCAGGTATCAACCACTGATCAACTCTGAGAGGAGCAGAGGAGAGAACCGCGCGCCCTGCGACGCACCGAGAGGAGCGGTGCAGGGCGCATGCGCCACACACACACACACACACACACACACACACACACACACACACACACGCACACACAAACACGCGCACAAAAACACGCACACACAAACAGAGAGAGACAGAGAGAGAGAGGAAAGAGCGAAAGACAGAAAAGAGAGAGAGACAGAGAGAGAAAGAAAAAAAAAGAGAGAGAAAGACAGCTGGGAGAGAGAGAGGAAGAAAGAGGGAGAGAAAGAAAAAGAGAGAGAGAGATAAGGAGAGAGAGACAGAGAGAAAGAAGAAGGAGTTAAAGAGAGAGAGACAGAGAAGGAAGCTTAAATTACATCCAATAAAAATAAAAGAATCACAGTTGGATGGATGGATGTGTGTGTGTGCGTGTGTGTGTGCGCGTGTGTGTGTGTGTGTGTGTGTGTGTGTGTGTGTGTGTGTGTGTGTGTGTGTGTGTGTGTGTGTGTGTGTGTGTGTGTGTGTGTGTGTGAGCACCAGGTTCTGGTTGATTCATTTCCAGGTTTTTTGTTGGCAAAAAAAACCTATAAAAATCTATTTAAAACTGTAAATGCTGGCTGCAACACACACACACACAGAGGCTGTTCAGTGTGTGTGTGTGTGTGTGTGTGTGTGTGTGTGCGTGCGTGTGTGTATTTACTGTCAACTCACCTGTCCGAGCTGTGCGCAGGTGTCAGGTTAAAGGATCATTTCAGTTTCCTTGAGTCAGTTCTGCACTGATGAGCTCTGAGCTGTGGATCAGGTGAGTTCAACTCAGCTTTGTGCAGATGATGAGACACAGACATAAACAACCCCCACACCTCCTGTATAAGAGCAAGAGCCACAGAGAGAGACATAAAACAATTGTTGCTTTTTGTTTGTAGTTGGTGTTTGGTCATTTTGTCTCGCATTGTGTCTCTTTGCAGTTATTTTGAGAGGAGAGAGTATACTATACTAATAATAGTGATAGTTCTAACATTGCGTCTGTAAACACAGTAAAAAAATCTGGCCTGTGATTTCAAAGTATATCCTTCAACACATTCACATTTTTATGTATTTTATTTATCAATTACTCATAGATTCTTCAGTCGAAG
This sequence comes from Hippoglossus hippoglossus, assembly GCF_009819705.1. Classification (NCBI taxonomy): domain Eukaryota; kingdom Metazoa; phylum Chordata; class Actinopteri; order Pleuronectiformes; family Pleuronectidae; genus Hippoglossus; species Hippoglossus hippoglossus. Next base: position 15,459,680 of record NC_047171.1, read on the forward strand.
AGTTCAGACAGACAGACAGACAGACAGACAGACAGGCGGACAGACAGACAGACAGACAGACAGACAGACAGGCGGACAGGTAGACAGGCGGACAGACAGGCGGAGGGTAACATCATGTCAGAGAGCTGAGACATTTCACACTGCTGCTCTGAGAGAGAAATCTCTGTTTGTCTCTCTCTCTCTCTCTCTCTCTCTCTCTCTCTCTCTCTCTCTCTCTCTCTCTCTCTCTCAGCTTTAAGAAACCTGAAGCCTGGTGAAAACTCCTGTCTGGTGATATTTTTCATTTTTCTAATTGTCGACAAATAGAGTGACTCGTACCAACAATAATCTGAACATACCAGGCATTTTCTCTGCAGCCAAAGTTTGATATATCTTCTAATTCCACTGCGCCACGGAGCTCCATCACTGTCCACACACATTCATGAACACACAGACACACACACTTTGGTCCAATCCCACAAACACTGTCCTGCTGCCATTAACGCACCAAATAAGGATTAATCTGCAAACTGAAAATATTGTCCCCAACAAATGCACCCATGCAGTCACCCAGCTGTTTCAGGAAATCATCAGGAAATAATAACTGGACTGAATCTGCGGGATGATATATCGACGAAAGTTAGTTTGTTTGGTTGTATGTTAAATAAATAAAGATAGAGAGGTTTCTAGTTTGTTTTTCAACTGTAATATAATTTCCTGCAGTTTGAAAACCAAATATTGGAAACTTCAGCAAAGATCTTATTTTATGTGTAGAAAATACATTTTGCAGCTATAGCATTGTTGAAATATTTTTATTAACGCTGAAATATAGACTTGTATACTACTACAAAAATCCTGTTTCAGTCAGGCTTCAGTTTTTCCTAAGATTGATTGACAACAAAACAAATACAGAATTTAATGTTTCTGATTCAAGACAATTTCAGATTTATTTACGAACCTACGGAGAATAATCTGAATTTAGTGTCTTTCAGTTTAGTGATTGTTGGCCACAATGTTTTTGCTCTGGTTAACTCACCGCTCTCGTAGCATCACTTTTGTCTGCAGTAGAGAAACAAGCTGCTGTGCACGAGCCGCTCAGCACCAAACAGCAGACAGACACAAAGAAGCAGGTGGAGACCAAACTGGAGCTAAAACAGAGAGAATGTTGGGCCTTAGATTCATCACATGGACACAAACACAACTCCATACGTCCAAATGAATTATGGTTAATCACGTCCTATAATTTACAACACTTCTCATTGTCTGACACTTTCATATACTGTACATTTACAGTACTGAAGTTCTTGTTTACACTGCTGGAAATATTCAAGTCCAAAGGTAAGGAAAATAACTAAACTCAGGATTTAGGCAAAAGAAAATATGAATTATTGATATCTTGTATTATTTTATTAACAACTTCCCAAAATTCAGCCAATAAAACAAAATGTGTGGTGTATTCAACAGTATGTTTCCAATAATGAAGCCCATCTTACAGGGTGCTGCATGGCCCATGTGTTAGATATGAGCATTTTACTTAACGCACACCCAGCCCCACCCCCATCCTCTATTTGGGCCTTGCTGCGGTTTCCCAGAGTTCATTGCAGCTCCAAGGTCCCAATGGGTCTGTTCCTCCATTTGCTGCCGCAGCAGACCAATTGGACTCCTTTGCTGCTCAGGACATCCAACCAATCAGAGTCGAGTACTGCAGCGACCCACTTACACTCACACATGCCCATAACGTGCACTAACACACACGCAGGCATCTCCCCCTCTCACCTTGAACATCATATCAAGGTTGTACAAGGATACAGCCATGAGAGTGTGTGTGTGTGTGTGTGTGTGTGTGTGTGTGTGTGTGTGTGTGTGAGTGGGTGGGTGTGTGGGTGGGTGTATGCTGGGAGCTTGAAGACAGGAATAACCAGAACAAACATACACACAGTGAATAAATAAACAAGTTTGGTGCACACTTGCTGTTGGAAGGAAGAATAGGTGGAAGGACGGATGATGAATGGATGGATAGATGGATGGATGGATGGATGGATGGATGATGGATGGTTGGATGGATGGATGGATGGATGGATGGATGATGGATGATGGATGATGGATCACGGATCATGGATGATGGATGGAAGAATGGATGGAAGGATGGATGGAAGGAAGGATAATGGATGGATGGAAGGATGGATAATGGATGGATGGAAGGATGGATAATGGATGGATGGAAGGCTGGCTGGCTGGATGGACAAGATGTGATCATGTAATAAATTAAAGTTGAGCAGTCCTTCTCTCTCCTGTGCCATTGTACAGAACTGATCAGTTTGATGCTACAGCCATGGTCAATTAGCTTAGCTTAGCATAAAGACTGGAAACAGCTTGGCTATGTCCAAATGTACCTTCTCTGAATTTCAATTATCACACGTTAAACCTCCTTTGTTTAATTTATACAACCATCTGTGGTTTCCAAGGGGGTCAACATTTCTTTCAGCTGCTGTACGATAACAATTTGAGCTACAAACCTGTAACTACCAATGTGTAGCTGAAATAATGTGGATTCAGTTGGGAATCAACGGTTTATATATTTCTAACATTACAGATTTGATGCAGAATTTAACGGGACTGTTGGGCCTAGGTGGAGGAACCTTTCGAGTAGCTGTGGCTGGGGGAGCTATAGGGAGTTTTATCAGGGACAGCAGCAGCTAAATACACAAATTATATTATAACTATATAACTAATATTATATGCATGTCTTGTTACAGTTACAGACACAAATCACTTGTTCATGCAGTCGAAACGCCACAAAACACTGTGTGTCACAGGGGAGACTCACAACATTCATAGTTGTTCTTTCAGGTCAGCGGCGACCCAGACTTTTAGTGTGCGGTGAAGCGACCTCATGATAATGTAGGAGAGAGAGACGGAGCCAAAGTTAACTTCCACCTCACTAATCACAGGAGCACGTGGAGAAAACCAGGCAGGTGAGAAAGCTCAGACACGGAGGAGATGTCGGTGAAGTGCACACGTCAGCAGATTCTGAGGCGACACCATCACAGGAGACGTTTACTGTCAACAAAACACAACCTAGGTTTTTCAGTTCAAAGAGATAAAACCTGAAACTGAGGAGACTTTACAAGCACAGGATAAATGCTCAGTACATACCTGTGGTATGCAGCAGGGTGGAAAGTAACACAGTACATTGAGTTAAGTCTATACTATATTTCAAAGACTATACGTTTTACTTCCGATGGTAAGATGCTAAACAGTTTATTAGATTAAAGAGTTTAAATAGGTAAAGTAAAGTGGCATCGTGAGGGAGGAATTTCCAGAAGCTGGTAAAGGAATAAAGTCATCTTTTGCTTATAAACCCTTTATAAATTTAACCTAATCAGAAAGTGGAACTTAATTTTGGAAGAATCCTATAATCTGCTCCTACAATAAAACACATGGTCCCATGCACAAAATCAAGTCTTTAAAGTTGTATGGTCTTAACTTAATGTAGAAAAACTCTGATATAAGAATTTTCCAACATATTTTTAATGCAGCTTCTGTATTTTCTCAAAATGTTTCATTTCTCCCAGTCCTTGTGCAGAAACCTGCCTCATTTCGTTTTTTAATCAGCTTAATCCAACAGTAAAAACCTGTTAAATTAAATCCTTACTAAAATTAGTTTGGGGTTGTTGCAGCCAAATAGTAAATATAAAATCGATTAAATTTACTCAGCAAAGCCACTAATTACACATGTAAGAATCTGTAATGAAAGTTGTGAATATATGTGTAATGCAGCATCATCAAAGTAGCTTTTTCTGCAGGATGAGTACCTTCACATTTGGTATCTTCAGTACATTTAGTTGAAGAAAGTCTTGCTATTTCACAAAGGGTTTTTAAATGGATAACTTATACTTGTAGTTCATTAACTAGTGTTGTATTAACTAATTTTAATGAGGTTAAGAACCAGAGGTCGTCTTCCATCACTGGTACCAGTTCACAGGTGTCGTTCCTCTGGTCGACACCTGTGAACAACTGGTTCTGTTGGTTTCACTGCTGTTTTTAGTTATGAACTCACATCTGCTTTAATACTAAAGGTTCTGCCACTGAAGCTTCGTGAGCTGTAACAGGACAAATGTGTGTGTGAGAGTATCATCTCAAGGATATTTTTTAACAGCTGCTTCCATCTGTTCAGGAGCCCAATGTCAACAGAAAATGATGTTTTTACAAATCAATCCTGAGGAAAACATGTTGACCACGACGTGGAAAACTATATAATAGATGTCAAGATATTTCAAACCCATAAATAACATTTTAATTAATGATTATTAGCACTATTATTAGCGCTGGTGTATTGTTTTGGCAACTATTTTGATGATTGATAAATATTTCAAGCTTTTATCAGACATGGTCTCAGGTTTTCATTCTTTTATATGGTTTATATGAAAATATATGGAATAAAACATTAATTTGACCATATTTTACCTCTAGTGGTTGGTAAATTAAATTTAATGTGTTGCATATATTCCTAAAACTTTTCACCTTTGCTCGTGTTTGCCATTTTTTTGTGTTTTCTTGGAATGTTTTGTTTATTTTCTGTAAGCTGCTATAATGTAAATTATGTATCTACCGTGATATAGTTCTAATAAAGGTTGAATTAATGAATGAATCAAGTTTTTAGGGTTTGGGGTTATCAACAGTTCATTTTCAGTTTTCTGTTGTTTCATTAGCCAAACTATTAACTGTTCAATCATGGAAATAATCATTAGCTGCATATTATTATTAATAAAACAAAGGTGGTTATATTTAACTGGAGTGAAGAGAAGTGACATAAGCAGGAGCAGCAGCTATAAGTAGAGAAGGAGGAGGCAGAGGTGAAGTTTGTATGAATCATATCTCACTAGAATATAAATATAAACTCAAACTCTCTGCCTGCTTTTACAACATTCACCAATATTATTGTTCCACTTCTTGGGATAAAAAAGAACAAACAGAGGTCACGAGATCTGGAAACAGTCGAAACAGATTAAAAAACATCTAAAGCAACTTTAATGTTTTTTTTCCTAATTTCATCAACAACAAAAATTAACAATAGAAAATACAGACCGACAGAAAGACGGGGAAAGAAAGATAGAGAGAGATGGGTCCCGAAACCTAAACAGCAGAGTGACAGGACGGGTCGAAGGAGAGAGGGATGACAGAGGGAAAAGATTCACTTCACTCTGTCATCAGTCCATCGCTGCTGCTTCAGGATGGAGGGATGAAGAGTTCTATCTCCTCCTCCTCTCCTCTCTCTCTCTGTTCTTGTCCCTGTTCTCTTTATTCCTCTCTCGCTCCCTCTCCCTCTTCTCCTCGGGCTCTCGCTCCCTCGCTCGCTCTCTCTCCCTATCCCTCCCTCTGTCTCCCTCTCGCTCCCTTTCTCCATCTCTTTGCCTGCCTTGAAAGTCCATTTTCCGTCTCCTGTCCTCTTCTTTTCGCTGCTGCTCCTCTTCCTCTGGTCTTTCGTCTCGTCTGCTCTGGTGGGTGCCCTCACGTGCACGCTCGTGTTCCTCCACCTCACGTGCACGCTCGTGTTCCTCCACCTCACGTGCACGGCCTCTCCCATGCTTCATTGCCTGCTTCTCATCGTTACTGTCATCCTCAGCTATCTTGTGTCTGCTTTGCTTCTTGTCAGAGCTTTTGTCCTTTTTCTTCTTGTCCTTCTCTTTCTTTTTCTTCGGCTCACTTGGTTCATTTCTCTTCTTCTTCTTCTTCCTGTGTTTGGCATCCGAGTCTGGAGAAGAAAATGAATAAATAATAACTGTTAACCCATCACTCTGACTTTTCTGTCCATTTCTGTGTAACCAGGGTTTCTTCAGATTCACCAAGTTAAATTTAAGAGCATTTTAATATCACTGAAAATACAATTTAATAATCGAAACCAACAAAAGTATGAAATCATTATAAGATCTACTTTCAGAACTTTTTCAAACACATTTTGGATGAGCACAGGATTTTATTACCCAGAATTCCTAACTGCCTTGCATACAATGAAATACAGAAAAAAAATACAGACGTACCCGAGCTGCTGCTGCTGCTGGAGGAGGAGTCTGAATCACTGGAGGAGTCTGAGGAGGAGGAGTCAGATGAGGAGGAAGAGGATGAAGAGGACGAGGAGGAGTCCGAGGATTCCACTTCCTGTCTCTGTGTCATGATAATCTTTGGAGCGTTCTTCAGATGTTCCCTCAACTCGTCCCTGAGAGAGAGAGGGAGAGAGACAATTATGTAGATATGAACTGAGACGAAACAGTGATGTTGATCAATGACTGTAACTGTAGACTCTTAAATTATAGCCAACAAAACAAAGACATGAACTCTGCAGTTTAGAAACCCTGTCACCTAACACCAGCGTTGAATGCTCTTTGTGGATAAATTCGAGAAAATCTCTGTAACCAGGTTCAGAATCCTGACTAATGCACAAGGAATCAAATATTAAAACTATAATCTTTGTGTCCATATACTTTCGGCCACATTGTGTTTGTGTCTCTTACGTGAGTCCTCCCAGTCCGATGGAGGTGAAGAAGTTAATGGCGAAGCGAGTGTTCCTGGGATTATCACGAGGAAACAGACCTTCAAAGAACGGCTGCAGAGTCCTGGAACACACAGACGTTAAACATTAACACAATTTTGTTTTGTTTGTTTAATTCTTCATAACCAACAGGAAACACTCTCCAATCATCATGTGTGAGTGTGTTCGTACTGGTCTTTGAGCCTCTGGTTGAGTCTGGGGAGCCCCATGTAGGCACAGAGCTCCTGGAAAAGGATCTTCACAAAGATCCTGCTGGACGACGTCGTGGTTTCCTCACTCATCCTGACACACTCCAACACCTGGTCGAGAGACATCCACCGGACACAGCATAGAGAGAGAGAGAGAGAATAAGAAAATTCAACTAGGGAGAAAAAACAACCTGAGTGTTAACCAGAGATTGGTTAGACTCTATTGAATTTAATGTGAGTAGGTGTGTACGCTTACACTCCAGGGAACAGAGTCTGTGTAGAGCAGGTGAGCGAACAGTCGGGCCACGTTCCTCAATTTGTTGGTTTCCAGTCGATGAATCGTGTCATACTGCTCCGCAAAAATACCCTCAAAACTTTCCATGTACTCTTTCTTTAGCAGACAGAACCTCTGCAAACACACACACAAACAAAGTGTTATTTTTACGTTTTGCTTAAGATCAACATCAGAACTTGGCAGTAAGTTGTTTAATAGTTCTAAAATAAAACTCTTTACAGACATGCAGACTATACATAGAAACAAACAAATTGTGTTTCAGCAGAATTTCTAAAATGTAAATTCCAATTACTGAAAGCACCACAAACGAAGACTCAGACTATGTAATCTCAATATCCGGTCATATAAAACCAAAACTATCTATGACAGATACTAGAAGAGCGAAGAGAGAAAACGTGCTTTAAAAATAGGGTGAACGGACCCTTTGAAATGAGCCTCAGAATAATGTATGAGAATACCAGCAGAGGTGAGTGTGAGTGTGTGTGCCTCACCCCGGCCAGCAGACCGAAGAACTTCTCGTAGGTCCTCTGTTGAGCGCAGCAGTCCAGGATCATGTTACACAACTCTTTCTGTTAACACACACACAAAGATCTTATTAATACAGAGGGTTATACATATCTACTTGTCACACATGTGAGACACTGTGGATCTTTTCTGCGGTGTCTTCTGAAGCTTAACGCTAGATCTTAACCACGATCTTAGGCTTCAGTGAAGGTTTGTAGTCACTGTTATGACTTCAAATTTTGGTCCAGATTGTGCAGGAAGAACCCAAAACTAAACAGACAGACACACAAAAAGATACTGAGCATTATATTTGTGCAGCTGTCGGTTTCTGCTGCCACCATCCTCCTCTTTCACCTCTTCTCGACTCATATTTTATGGCACACAAGTTCCTGGTCGTTGTTCTTTTTGTTATGATTAGTGAACATGAGATTCTTCAGAAAAGTGTTGTCATTCGTGTCAGTGCGGCTGTTCAGTACGTCTGAGAGAAAAATGTGTTCAAGGGCAAACATCTTAAAAGGGTGTGTGTGTTTTCCAGCTGTTGTGTTGAGTGATTCAGTCCTGATGCTGATGAAACTGTCTGGCAAGGTCATCACCTCTGACCTAACACACACACACACACACACACACACACACACACACACACACACACACACACACACACACACACACACACACACACACACACACACACACACACACACACACACACACACACACACACACACACACACACACACACACGTTTTTTGATTTTCTGTCAAACAGCAAAGCAATTAAACAACCTGTTGTTTCAGCTGTTTAAACACAACATTCACATGCAGACTACAACACATCTCCATGTTCTGATTTTATTTCTCATCATGTCCATCAGCAGCTCAGAAGGTCAACGTTCACAGAGATGACCTTGAGGCACAGAGTGAGGAGCTGAGAACGGGTGTTGATACTCTTCTCCACTGACTGTATTTGTCTGAACTGAGCGACAGGTGACGTGTTCTAATATTTACACCACTGTCACATGAAACTCTAGAGAAGGAAGAGGTGTACATCGTGTGACTGACACACAAGTTATTGAAGTTGTGAGATTGTCATCCTCATTGCTAGTAGACAGAAAATGAAAATAAAAATTTTGCTCCACTTTCAAAGACGGTGAATGATTCTCAGCATTTCAATACCACGAAGAACAAGAAGAGTAAAGTAAACAGTAACAAGCTTAGTGATGAGCTTAAACAGTTTTTAAAAAAAAAACTGCATTGGAATTAGTGAACTCTTCACTTCTTACCCCTTACAGCAGTAACACGGTTACTTCCAAACACGCTGAGCATACAATTTAACGACTACATCGCTCCTCCCCCTATCTTTCCCACCCATCTCTCCTCCCCTCCCCATTTTTCCTGCTCACCCCAACCGGTCGAGGCAGATGGTCGCCCGCGTCTGGTTCTAGAAGTTTCTTCCAGTTAATGAGAGTTTTTTCTCTCCACAGTCACCACAGTGCTGCTCATTGTGGGAACTGTTGAGTTTCTCTAAAAACATTAAGATCTTGACCTTCTATGTAAAGAGCCTTGAGATAATGTATATTATGATTTGGCACTAAAAAAATTAATTAAAATTGAATTATTTTAAGGGGTTTCGGTTTACATAACATTACTGTTCACGTCATGTCCTAGATACTAGTGAATGTTAGCAGCTCCATCCTGCTCTTAATTGGTCTCCTGAGTCACTGAGCTGGCACAGGCACACGTAAGAGCCTCTGTTTGAAAAGGCTGTTGAAATTTCGTCAAAGTGAAAAAACACAATCGAAAGACACAAAATGGCCATAAAGAGACTTAAAACCAAAACTACAATTACTTGAGGACCCTGATGTCCATCGTCTCTGGGGTGGGTGAGAGGCCTTTTATCAGACTGTGCCACGGGGGCCATCTTGTCCGAACTCGTCTGAGTTTAGACCGACTCTCGAAACACAGAGCTGATTGTACTCTGACACATGATGTTTCTCAAAGCTTTTTTTCTCCACAGGCTCACACACACAGCTGACCTGCAACTGTCAGCGTGGGAAACCAGCTATTATTGTAACATAACCTGACCTTAAGACCACATGAGTGCACACACAAAAACGTGAGCTATTAACAAGCAACACACACACAACCCACAGCAGCATGTTCACACTGATCTGGAAATAACCTTTTTCTAATGCTCTTTATCACCTCAAACTAAATCTCATCTGGAACCTTTAATTACAAAATTCTTAACTTGGGTATCAGCGCCACCTTCTGGTCAGAAATGTGCTTGGATCACACAGAGATGTGCTATTAATGAATAACTTGGTAAGTATCTTACATGTAGAGATATGGTATTCTAGCAATACAATCATTAATGTCATTGTATCAGTGTGTGTGTGTGTACACTCACCGTCTGGCTGTCAGGAAAGTCCATCTTGATCAGTTTGTGGGCACACTCCTCAAAGTCCAAACTACAGAAACAACCAGTCAGTCAGTAACTGTGAAATCCCTTCAATTAAAGCATGGTAAGTAGGCCACTCACACACACACACACAGAAACACACACAGACACATCTTTAAATATTAGTCCAAGTTCATCAAATTTAGCAGGAGCTGTAAATAACTGCAAACACCCTCAGAGACAACTGAGTCACTGATCACTGTGTAATTTTAAGTGTGTGAGTGTGTGCGCATGTCTATCTATATTTATGAGGGCCAATTTTGGTTCAAAACCATCATTATGAGGACATTTTGAGTGGTCCTCACAAATTCAATGTGCTGTTTGAGGATTAAGACTTTGTTTTAGGGTTAGGGTCAGAATTAGGTTTAGGTTAGGGTAGGGCATTTTAGTTGTGACAGTTAAGGTTATGGTAAGGGACTAGGGAATGCATTATATCAATTAGGTTCCTCACAACTAGAGGCGTGAATGTGTGTGTGTGTGTGTGTGTGTGTGTGTGCGTGTGCACGTCTGTACCTGGACTGGATAGCGAGGTAGATGGTTCTTCTGAAAGCAACCAGGTTGACTTCAGTCTTATCGAAGATGGTGACCTTCTCATCTGAGACAAACAGAGACAGAGAAGATGATGGAAGATTTTGTTTGGCTTTTTGTGTATTATGTAAAAATATCAGATAATTATTATGACAGTGTAATATCACAAAATTAAAGTGATGCAACTAGGGAGCATCTTTTTGTTCCTGCCTTGTACACCCTTACCTTTCAAGCACCTCAGGTCAAGCAACACAGACTTAATGTTTAACATTTAAAACCCAGATGACATCACAAAAACATCATCAGTGTTTACTTTACAAAGCTTCGGCAGAGACGACATTGTGCATCTGTTTTCACAAGCTGAGAAGTAAAAACCTGTCTAACCTTCTCCGACTTCCTCGTTCTCTTCTTCCTCATCTTCATCTTCGTCGCTGCCGTCTCCTTCCTCTCCTGAATCGCTGCTGCCCTCGTCCAGGATGTCTGTTAAAAGGAGGTTGCGGCGGATTGGTTAAGATTGTGACGGAGGTGACAGCTTATTGGGCAAAGTGCAATGTTTAAGCACGTTCTGACCTCTTTTGATGGTTTTGTATTTCTCCTCGTTCTCCAGGAAGTCCGGGTCCAGCTTAAACACATCTGAGTGAACACAAACACACATGTTAGGATTAGCATGTACACACTTATTTGGGAAGACGGTTGTAGTCTCCAGCTCTTACTGATGATGTCCTCCAGGTTGTACTCATCGTCCAGTGGCAGCATGTGGGTGAACTGGTCGTCCTCCTCCACCAGGTCCAGGCCATCTGGGATCACTGGATGATCTTTGAAACCGTCCTTCCTGATGGCAAACATCACCTCAATCATGTACTGGACCCTCTTGTCGATGGCCGACTCGTGGAGGACGTTCCTGAGACGCTCAAATATGGCTGAAAAAAAGAGAAAGACAATTTTATTAGATTTTTTTCCTGATCAATTGTGCCGATACTTGCGATTTATGTTGGATTTTTTTGCCTCTTAAATAGAAAACTGATAACAAAGAAAAAAGTAGAAGATCCTCCAGTTTAATGTTGTAGCTGCTGTTTACCATTGATTCCTCTGGGGGAGACCTCGGTCAGTTTAAGTCCGCATTCTTTCAGAAAGGAGATGGTGACCTCGACACTGTCGTCTGTCGGACGCTCCAACAGCAGAGTGAGCATCTCCAGACACAAAACCTCATGGGCCTGAGGGCGAGAGAGAGAGAGAGAGAGAGAGAGAGAGAGAGAGAAAAAGGTAAAAACACTTCATAAGAGCTGAGCATCAACACTCAGACCTTCCATCAATGTTGGTAACTTACCACGTTCTGGTTGATGAGGTGAGCCACAAACTTTGAGGCTGTCAGGCACTGTAGCTGGAAAACCAAACAAAGACTGATTTTAATACATCACTGATACTAATACTGCTACTTTTCCCAGCTTCAGTCATAATACATCTTAAGATGAAAACACGATAGGTTAAAAAATAATTGGGACGCATGAATCGACTCATTTCTGATGCAGATTTAAACACATCACCTCGCTTCAGTGTAATTTCTTGAAATGTGTATTTTACATTTTGAGCATGAATCCCTTATTATTGTGTATTAGCTCCAAGAAATTCATTCTCGACAGTCAGAGAGTTGAACGTGCAGTCAGACATGTACCTTGAGGTTGCGGCGGTAGCTCCTCCTGAAAGCTAAGATGAGACGCTTGAGGATCAGCTCTCCAATCTGAGGGAACTTGGAGTTGATAATGGCAACGACAGCGGCATAAACATGGGTGAAGGTGGGAGACGCTGCCTGAGCCTGCAGCACCGAGCGAGCCAGGAGACCCCTGAGGGGAGGGGGGAGTCAGTCAGACAAAACATGGCCTCCATTGTGTGACATAAGCATATAACAATTTAGAAACAATTAACCCTCAAATGTTATTGATGTTATATTAGTGATTTTTCTGTTTGAATATTGAGTGTAAACGTGCAGTTGTTTGAGAGTGTATGTTATTATTCACCTCCCCCTGATGATGTTCTCCTGCAGCAGCTCCTGGATGATGTTGACGATGTTCGACACGTTGACTTTGTTGATCAACCCGTTGATGGACTTCTTTAGAGCCTCCCAGCTCATCCTCTGATAGGCCAGGCTGCAGAGGAGGCGGGGCATCAGTGACCACACAAATTATAAATTATCGGATTAAATTAAGATTAAGTCAAGATTGTGGTAGCACATCTCAGATCAATCATCAGAACAGAGTCGATCCGAGCTGAGCAGAATGAGTTCGGTAAAAATTAAACAAACTCGCTCGTACCTGCTCTTGTCAGTGATTTGCTGCTGCATCATACGCAGCTTGGCGGGGGGAATGTAAGCGCCACCGGTCCTCGTCAGGATTGGGTCAATCTCCTCCTTCTTCTTCTTGACCGGCGGCTCATCTGACGCCACCGGCTCCTTGTCTGTCGGAGAGTCAGCAGAGCGGCCACGCCTCCTGTGATCCGACTCTGCATCTCGGTTGGTCCACCGGCGACCGTTCCGGTCATCACAGCGATCTCTGCGTGGAACAGAAGGAGACAAAGATAATAGCAGACAAAATATTTTAAAAACACGTGTTACTACTTTCAAATCATGATTCACTTAAACAACCGTATTTTGCATGAAAGGTAAAAATGAATTTTCATCAAGCCCTACTCATAATTCTCTCGTAATGTTTGTCTTCTTCAATGTGAACTGTTTCATATCTGTGTTGTTAATAACACTCAGCTTGAATTTTATGAAAAAGAATAACTATTAACTTACTTTAAAGAAACTAAAAGATTTATTTCACAATAAAAAAAATAACATTACATTTACAGGGCCATCTTTACAAAACAACTAAAACAGAACAGCTCAAAACTGTCAGGTGGGTTTAGTGGTTGGAATATCTTTATGTTTATTAGTGCAGCAAAGTATCAGAGGTAAAGAGACACTGTTCTCTGAGAAGTAATTGCTTTAATATCAGGTGTATTATCATCTTATTAAATAAATCAGTTATTTGAACTTTGAGCATTTTCAGCCTGTGTCAGTTTTATTTTATGTTAATTTTCATTATGTTTTGTATTTATGTATTTACACATGTTTAATGTTTAATTGAGTGTCTAGTGATTTTTCTAAATATATATGGACAAGTATGTGTAGGGTTTTGATTGAAAAAGGGGTTTTCATGACCCAGTTTCACTACATCATTATGAGATATATATCCACTAAATCACAAAATGGTTACAAGCCAATCGCAAGCTATGAGGCTCTGTGTGTTTGTGTGTGTTACCTAGCATAGCGTCCTCTGTCGTAGCGCTCCCGGTCTCTCTCCCTCTCTCTGGACCTGGATCTGTCTCGTCCCCTGGAACCAGATCTGTCTCTCCCTCTGGACCTTGACCTGGATCTATCTCTGGACCTTGACCTGGATCTGTCTCTTTCTCTGGACCTTGACCTGGATCTGTCTCGTTCTCTGGATTTGGATCTGGATCCGTGGGATCTAGATCTGGATCGATCTTGCTCTTTGGACCTGGATCTGGATCTCTGAAACAAACAAACAAACAAACAAAAAAAAGAGTGTGAGTAGTGTGTCTCTCCATCTTCATGTTAAAATGATCTGTATCAATCTGAATGCAGGATGAATTGGACATGTCACTCTGTACATCAAGTACAAGTTTGTACCCAGAGTGAATATCTGTGGGTATTTGGATTTGGGTCAGACGAAACAAGATACTTCAAAATGTCACGGTTGTTGGTAGTAACCAGTGCATTTAAATACATAAAATTACAGTAAAAACCTTAGTCTGAGCTTACTTTGATCTGGGCCACGCTGCTCCTGAGCTTCCTCAGCGTCCCATTATGTTGATCATCTTCATCACTGCTGGTGCTGTCGTCTGAGCTGCTGGAGGCCGGGCTCCCAGAGGGGCTGCGGCCTGCAGGACTGGCCTGAGGGGAGGGCCTGTCTTTGGGGCTCTTCTCCACCAAGTCGGCCTGTTGGGGCTTCACTGCTGCTGGACTGGACTCATCTTCTGACGATCCTGAAGACAACACATGAAGATGAATGTTAAAACTACAGCTACTAAGTAGTACTTATACTGATACTACAAAAACAAAAAGTAGTAGCAGGTTTTACTCACCACTGTGTTCCTTCTGTGCAGGATTGGGACTTTGACTTCTGCCTGGAGAGTCCATACCTTAAAAACACACACGTTCTCATTATGACAGAAAGGCGTAAGAGTCACTTAGGGCTGCAGAGAAGGATTATTTACATTAGCAGTTTCCAGATTAATTAATTGAACCATAACAGAAAAATATACTCATTAAAAAAACCAAGCTGGTTTTGAATTATCTACTTCGTTTTCCATCATTAGAGAAAAACAGCAAACATTCAAACTTGTGGAGCAGGAAACTTCTTTTGCAAAATGATTCAAATGACTGTTTATAAAAAAAAGTACATTGTTGTGGATCTGCTAATTTCATCCCTACACCCATCATATGTCAAATCATACGTAAAGAGAAACATGATTCTGATGATAGTAACATAAAGTCATCTTCTACATTCTACAAATTCTGAGATCACTTTCTATTTTTCCTATTGACCATTAATCCTATGAAAACCTGAATTTGATTTGTACATAAAAGTCTGTCTCAGTATTTAGATTTTCTTACCGTGTCTGTGATAGTGACGATCATTTAAAATAAACAACATACAAACATTTATTAAAGCAGAACATTATCCAAATGAAATGCTTGAAATTCATCTGCTAATTTCTGTCGTTCAAATGAGCATTTGCTCGGTTCAAACTCTGGTTGTTTAACATTTTCACGGTGTTGGTCTGAACCTCATCTGAGAAACGGATAAATCATACGTCTACAAATATTATACAGAGGATCTCAGCTCTTGTTTCAAACTTTAAAAGACAGTTTTTGTTTCTCTGTAGCAAACCTCGAGCAACACGTATCACAACACTAAGAAACCGGAAGCTGCTCCTACGTGTACATTTATAATGTACAAGTTACTTTAGAGAAGTTAAGTAGATAATAATATGACGCGAGAGAACAAAACCATTTCCACCGACCGACAAACGTCTCAGTCGTATCGCCATGTGTGTTTGGATGATGTAGTTAGCTAACCTGCTAATGCTACATCGACTCTGCCCAGTTAAAGTGTTCAAAAGCAGGAAGTGAAAGACATCAAACGTATTTTTCATCGACAATATATTTCTGCTACATCCAGTTTTTTTACGTTTTAATCTCCTCTCACCGTTTTGTTCCCAGACTTTTTGTCCCTCCGTCAAATCAGAGTCTTTTTAGTGGCGGCGATATCCGAGAAATGCTGCCGGGTCAGGTGCAGCTTCCGGATTTCACAATAAAAGTTTGAAAGGTGATGACTGTTTCGGTATCGGTCTCTAGCGGTGATGATAATAACTACCTCCTCACTGCCCGAGCATCTTGTTGGTGATCCGCTTGTTTATCAGTTTAGGAGAGAAAAACATATGATGTGATGATGGAGGGCAGGATGTCAATTCATTATATATACAAGCAGTGTCCCACAGGAACTATCAACAGAGAAAATAAGAAGAGATGGTTCCAGTAAGGGTCCCTCACGGAGCCCTGATCAACCTGTTAGATTTAATCTGACTTTTAAAATCAGATTAAAGGTAATCTGACTTTTAGAACAGATTACACCTGTTCTAAAGGTCTTATGTCAGTTTCTGTATTGATTTTAAAATTCTTGTATGTTTTAAAGCATGTCATGGTCTCGCAGCAGCCTGTCACACGTGTCTAGGGTTTAAACCAACAGGGTCTCTCAGGTCCTCTGGCACTTTGGGACATTTTTATTCACTCTTATATTTTATTTCTCATTATCATGTGTTTTTCTCGTTTTTGGTCATATTTTGACCTACTTTATCCACTTTCTTAGTTTTGATTATATTTTTCTACTACATTTTAACCTTTTTATGTGCATATATGTAAGATTATTTTTATTTTTTGTTTTATTATCTGCTTGTTGGTCAGCTGTATAGTATTTAATATTGCATGAAACATTAGTTACTGAGCTCTAGTACTGCAGCGCTGGCAGAGGAATTGATCTCTGAGTACTTTCTCCGTCCTTGAGCGTAGGTTAAAGTTTGGAATGTGCTGCAAAAACCAGTAGTGTTATACCATTTCTCACACACACACACTGGAGGTAAGCACTAGCACACATCTGTACTGAAAATAAATACATCTTTATTATTCTTATCTCTACAGAGTGATCCCTCCCTGCATCCCACAGACAAGACATCAGTACAAAATACACATTATTATTAATAGACATCAATAGAAAGAGGCATCAATGGAAAGTAATCACCACCAACAGTCAGATAGTAAAGTGTAATTAGACGTGTGTGATGATTGATCAGTGGAAAAAAGACAAAGAAGTAAAAAGCATGAAGAGCTCACAGTGAGTGTTTGTCCAGCAGAGCAGTTTGTGATCAGAGAAATAAAAGGTTTTCTACAAACACAAAGTCAATAAACGATGAAGAGAATCGATGATCAAAGGTCCAGTTAATAACGATCTGGAGCGTTCACATGATTGAAAGTTCACAATAGGTGGTGACACCTACACCGACTGCTAAATAAAGACTCCATATTCTTGGTAAGTCGGCCTTTGAGTCCGATTCTCTTTCTATTGCTCCCAAAGATCAAGAACAGACGTCAAAGTACACAAAGTTCAGCTTTCAGTAGATAATATCAAAACATCTAATGTGAGTCTGTGTGGGTGCTGAGGGTGCTGAGAGCTTGTTTCACCTCAGCTATGAAGATTTTTTTGACCTTCGGTAACTGATAATAATAAACCTTTGAGTAAACACGTAGACAATACACAGAAAACAGATGTTCAGTGAGTGGTTATCAATTAATCAGTGATCAATCAGTTCTGTGAATTCTGTGTGAAGAGACAGAAAATCAGTTTCTCCCATTAAAAAACATCAAGTTTAAGATTAACTTGTGTTAAAGGTGCAGGTAGACAGTTTGTGCTGAAGTGAATGTCTGATCACATCTGAAATGTTAGCAGTGAATTATTGGTCATTTATTCACATAATCTAAGGAATCAGATTATAGTGTATGTTCATATTATTGCACAGATTTGTCATCAGAAGCCTGAAGCTAACATGCTAGCACCGCTAAGGTTTGGGCTACACTGCCCTCTCACTAAGCCCCTCCCTCTAACCTGTCAGTACATCATCATCATCACCACTGTCACCATGACAACTTACCAAAACCTGCTGCTACCATAGAGCAACCTTTGACCTTTGAGCCTGACCTCCACAGGACCTCTCACACTAACCTCATAACCTGCTCATCAACAGCCAATGAGAGTTAACGGAACAGCCAGAAATATCGTCGAGTTCAGGACTTGTTTAGCTTAGCTAAGCACAAAGACTAGAAGTGGGGGAAACTGCTAGCCTAGCTCCATTAAGACAGAATCACCCACGCTCCAACAAATCAAACACAGTTTGCATCAGGACTTTTAGTTTCAAAAACCTAAACTCAATTTAAAATGTTGAAAAAGTTACCATGACAAAGATATGTTAAATTCTATGATCTAACCTGCCAGGGACACCATGGAAAAGAACAGAATCAGCTGTGAAGGAGGCCAGAGGAAGAGAAGCACTGTTGACAATGACGATGATGATGATGATGAGGGTGGGGATGATGATGAGAAAATGTTGACAGCTGCAGCATCATAATCTTTGAGTGATATACCTTAAATCCCTCTTAAACCCTTGATAAGCTGAAATGTGCATGGAATGAGTAACTTTAGGCTATAAAAGAGCTATAAAAGAGAACCTCAGCAGACTCTCTTTAAAAATGTCTCTCTTACTTGAAGACAGATTAAAAGAGAATTAATGCATTTAAAGTATTTCTCAGGGAGGGGGATCTCCTGTGTGCAGCATATTTAAATACTTGTTACTACTAGCTTCTAGCTGTATTTAGTAGGAAAACAGTAATATCAGAACATAAATTCTGTTAATATCCTGATCCAATCTCAGACTGTGTTGATGAACTCAATCAGGACGCAGGTTACTGGTGGTGGAGATGGTTGCAGTACTGTTAGCAGTACTCGCAGTTGTATTTATACTATTAGTGGTAGAAGTTTTAAACCTGGCATTTGATCATATCAGGTTACAAAAAGTAAACAGGGTGGTGGGCAAAATAAAAAAACAAATTAATGATGGCTCACAGGGAAATGTATGCTGGAGGACGCTGTGTGAACAGGCTGGTCCAGACTGGCGTTCCCAGCTTGCATCAGACCACTTTCGTCAAACCAACTGAGGCAGTGGAAGCGACCTCTCTTTTTCCTGTCTGAGGCTCCGTCCTCCACCTCTCACCATCGAGCGAGCGTGTGAAAAACCAGGGCGGGTCACGAGCGAGGTGGGTTCATCACATGTTTCATCATCAGTGTTACAGACATACAGTGTTACAGACACATAGTGTTCCACACAGACAGTGTTACTCAGCTATACAGTGTTACAGACAGACAGTGGTGCTGCTCAGACTGTGGTTACTAAGGCTGAAGGCCAACGTGGTGGTGCTCTGCTGTCGCCATGGCTACAGGTGGTGTTGTCTGGAGGGCAGGGGCGATTGCCGTGGCGACACGGCAGACAGCAACTCGCTGTAGATCTCCCGTCGGACCTCCTGCGCCACACTCTCTCGAATCTGGAAAAAGCATTATGTTAAAATGTGTGTGAAAATAAAAATAAAATTGATACATATGTAAAGTGTCTCTAGAAATGTCACCAGACATGTATCAGTAAATCAGACAGTTACCTCTCTGATGAGCTGCTGCAGGTTCTCCACTCTGACTGTTCCTGCTGCGCCTTCCTCTGGTGCTTCTCCACCTCCCTCTCCTCCTCCTCCAATCTTTCCCTCCTCTTCCTCTTCCTCCTCTTCTCGTGTGTTGGGTCGAGGAGGAAGGACAGGGGTTATGTTGATTGATGCCCGGTACACACCTTGGCTCTGCTCCTGGTCTCTTCCTCCTTGGCCTGGACTGGACGATCGGGAGGAGGGATTGGTGGTGGGGGTGTGACCGTCGTAGCTGAGCTCTGATTGGAGGAAAAGCTGCTCTCTGAGTAGATCTGACACCTGGGGGGATAGTAAAGGTTGTACACTAAGGGTGAAAAAAACTTTATCAGACAAATATTATTAGCTTTATATTACTAATGTGAAAGTGTGTGTGTGTGTGTGGTCTGTGGACTGACCGGCTCCATGGCTCTAAGCGCGGAGGCGGTGGACAGACTGTCAACGCTGTTGTCTCTATGGAGACCCTGAGGGGAAGAGATTTTGCAGTTTAATTTTGTCATCATTAAAAACAAGTTTGAAACCTCACAAGTTTCACTGTGTAGTATAAAAAATGAGTTGGAGCCCGATTTGGTGAAGATGCAGTTGTTTATATCACAGTATCATCTGCGTCAAAGTGGAGTTTGCATTGGAAACCATTGGATGGAGACAGTTGTATATATAGCCTATGTTGTGTGTATATACTCTTTAATGTGGTGTGTATTGTATGCACCATGCGTTGTGTATTTTGTATATATAAATATATACTGTACCCTTTGTTGTGTCAGTCTGTCTTCCAGCTGTTGTTCCAACTCCTGCAGTTCCTCTCTGACTGCTGATCTCAGAGACTGAAGCTGCTCTACCTCCAACCTACACAAACAAAGTTAGCTCTGTACCATATTCTCACATATACAATACACAAAGTTCAGATAACTGTGAAACAACTTGTTAGTTGTTGTGAGTCACCTGTCAGAAGGGCTCAGGTGTTTGTAGACCGGAGCTTGCTGTCGCATGATTGACTGCTCCAGATCCATCATCTGACTGCGGAACAAGTTCAGACTCCGCCTCTTCTGCTGAAACTCTGTCAAAGACTGAAAGAAAAAAGAGAGGGGGGAGATTAAGTGAAACTGAGTTTATTGATAATGACCAAGGCAACAGTCCACCCTGCTGCCTACAGCATGGAAACAGTCTAACATTATGTAAATGTTAGGTTATGCAAAGCTACACTGTTTATTTATTATATAACTATGAACACAGAATGGTGGCATGTATGTAAATATGGAGCACACGGTCCTGACATGTGATTTAGTTTCATAAGTCCAAATTTAACTAATGCATTAACAGCATACATGAAAACCAGAGGAGGGCAACTGATGTAAATTACTGGGGTGTTGACAGTACCTGGTGGCTGGGCAGAGATGTTGTGTGATCACTGAACGTGTCTGGAGTGTTGGCTCGGTTCTACATGAAGAGGATAGTGGTGTCACAGAAGGAAGATGGACACAACAAGATGACAAATGAACAAGCAGGAGGACTCATCAGGAGAATCAGAATACTCAGCTCAGACCATAATTAAACGTTAAATGTTTTTTTTCTCAAAGATAGTTTCTTTCATTTTACGTAGGCCTTATCTGTCTAGTTTTAATTTGTTATTCGATGCGATAAAAACAGGGTGAAACGGCATGATTGACAGCTGACACTGACTAATGATTGGTCAGGGCGTGTATTGGCGGGCCAATGGGAGGGACAGTTTGTTAGCAACATTACTGGTGTGTTCACTTTCAGTTTTACCAGCAAATACAGTGGTACATAATCTTGCAAAACTATCCACTTTGTTTACGGCCTGAATGAATTGTTACCGCTGGTGTTTGGATTTATTATTCTAGCAAGAACAATCAAATAAGATGAAACCAACCAGGTGGATTACAACCACAGACTAAAGCTACAGTGACCTAAGTAACAAGAACTTGAAGGACAGGGGCTGAGAAGGACTAACCTGGCCCAGACTCTGAACTGTCCCTCTGATATCATGCAGAACTCTCCTCAGCTGCATCTCGGTGCTGGATGGACCCTGGCTGTGTCCAGGACCGGGAGGATGGAGCCCTGTGTAGAGGCTGTGACCCTGGCCGAAGGTAGAGGCCATGCCGGGGTGGAAGCCTGGAGCAGGAGGAGCAAAACCCGGATTGAGGCCGTGCTCTGGAGGACACTGAGGGACGGGGTGAGAGAATGCCATGTGCGGGTTTGTGCTGTAGCCATGGTAACCTGTGTAAGGTGAGGAAAACTGTGAGCCTTGAGGAGTGGCATGATAAGGGGACTGATGGCCGTATGGATGGTTGCAGCCCTGGTGGTGCATAAAGGGAGTTCCGGGATACAGGTTACCCAGACTGGCGTAATGAGGATCTATCGAAGTAGACGGCTGATGCAAATTGGAGATGCTGCCAAAAGGGGGGATTGTGGGAGTTGCAGGCTGGTGGAGACTGGTCAGACTAGAATGGGGGTTCAAGGATTGATTGTTGTGGTAGAGGAGGTTGGGAAGACTGGCGTATGGATGAAGAGGAGAGGGGTAATGTGGAGGAGGGTTCATAGTGAAGGGGAATGGGCTGTGATTGAGACTGGGACTAGGATTTGGACTAGGGTTTATGTATTGAGCTGTGGAATTAGGATAATTGGACATCATCTGTCCTGGATTCCAACTTTGCTGGTTTTGATGGAAGTGACCTGACAGGTGCTGGTTAGAGGAGACGTCAGGGATGCTCTGGGAGCTCCAAGAGTGGGTGTGGCCTCCTGGTGACCAATCAGGAGGAGGGCTGGAGCTCATCAGCGAGCAGGACGACTTCATGTAGCGTGGGATGGGTTTCGGTGGGATGGAAGCATCTGTTGGAAGCCTTGGTGGCTGGTTCGAAGCAGGGTTTATTATCAGAGTAGATAAACAGTTAGTTTGTCCTTCCACCTCCTCCTCCTCATCCCATTCTTTGTCCTCTCCCTCCTCCGGGGTATATTTGAAGGAGTACCTGGGCTGGGTGCAGGACGCCTGACCTCGCCCAAACTGGATCCTGACAGAGGACACGACCCTGGAGGGGGAGAGGAGCGAGGAGGGCAGAGAGGAGGACCTCTCCATGGGGAAGCCACGCCTTCCTCCTCCTCTCAGTGGAGTTAGTGGCGGCTCACTGGGCATGAGGTCGACGTGCGGCCCAGCTCCTCTCAGGTGGCTGTGTTTGGCTCGGATCAGAGCATTGACAACCGGAGAGGATGGAGCAGGAGGAAAATATACATCAGAAAGGTCCAAGGATGCGTTCTCTTCCTGGGCCTCGTCTTCAGCTTCTACCATCTCTGTGGGTGGCTCTGTGTCTGTGGCTGTCTCAGGCTGATTCTGCATGAGTTGTGGTTCTTGTTCTGCAGCAGACAAGCTATGAGGAATCTCTGGTTCCAGTTCTGGTTCAGGCTCTAGATCGGTTCCGTCCCCGCTCTCTGCTGGAGCTACCTCCTTCTCCTCCTCCTCCTCCTCCTCCTCCTCCTCCTCCTCCTCCTTCTCCATCTTCTCCTTCTCCTCCTCCTCCTTCTCCTCCTCCTCCTCCTTCTCCTCCTTCTCCTCCTCCTCCCCCTCCTCCCCTTGGGTCTCAACCGGCTGCGTTCCCACTGTGTTCCTAGGGAAATAGTGAGCTGTATACTGAGGAACCTCCTCTGGAATCCCATCATTCTCGTCTTCTTCCCTGGAGCTATTCTGCCCATCAGCCTCCCCAGCACCACCAGGAGCTGACTCCTCTTCTCTGGCTTCTGGCAAATCGAACGCAGGTTGGTCCAGTGCGAGGGGCGTGGACACATCTTGGGACGGGTGCGATGTCACCGTCGTCTCGCTGTCACAGCTGTCACTACTTTCCTGCACCTAATTAAAATGAATTAACCATTAATCACTCATGGTGGATGTGGTGAAAGCTTTAGTTATACATCATTGAAGTGTATAATACAACACACAAACAGACCTTGAGGTAGCTGTTGGAGTCGGCTGAGGGCTCCTCAGCAAAACCACTGCTGTCCGACTGCTGACTGACCGTCCTCAACAGATCTAAGAGAGACATTCAAAAACATAATGATCAGTCCTGCAGTATCTCATCTGTCCAGCAGATGGCTGAGTAGATTCATGCATACTGATCATAAAGAGACAGGACATGCACAAACATATTCAGATCCTATGGATAAAATCGAAAGACAGAAGCTACGGCATTTAAATCTGGTTTTAAAATATCTGAATGACTTTAGATTTAGGCCAGAATTTGAGTTGCCAAATCAACAAAGTAATTTAATTAGCTACTTTAACTCATAAAAATGTATTTTTCTTTTCACAAAGCTAAAAAAAAAAATCTGTAAGACATTTACAGTTGATGTTGAAGCCAGGACAGAATGACATGACATGAGCCAACTGAAATGGAGTAAATCTGGGGAACTTGGGGCCCTCTAGGAGTCTGTGGACCTCGGGCTGGTCTCCACTAATTCCAAAATTGGGCCCCTTCTCTAAAAGGCACATATTTCTCTCAGTGGTTTCACACTATCCCTCTGATCTACAGGTGGTGCTGATGTAACGATACACACAGCAATTCCCCAACAAAGGTAAGGAAGAAGAAGACTACAAGTAAAGATGTAAACAATGCTGGATTAAAAACTTTGAGGTTGGAATCAGAGGTTACAGTAAACTCACCCGTGGCTCTGGAGGTTCTGAATGGAAGACCCTCATCCTCGTTACTCTGGATCTGAACACACAAACAACAGACGGAATATTTAAAATAGAGAAACAAAGAGATGCTGAGAGTCAGCACCTTCACTAAAAGAAGAATCTGACACCTTTCACTAACTGGTCAGTCTGTTACCAACATGGTGGCTTACTGCAGATAAACTTGTTGGGTTGATCAATCTAATAATAAAAGTTAAAACAAACTCAACTAAACTGGTCCCAGTTCAGCTCAAACCAGTGTCTTCTATTTATCTAAATGGTTTATCATGTCATTGAATTGGGCCCAGTCTACATCCGGGACATGGTTAATCCTTACACCCCAGCCAGTCCACTCCGCTCCACATCGGCCAATCGACTTGCTGCTCCCTTGCTGCGAGGGACACCTAGCCACTCAACAAAATCACGACTGCTTGCTGCCCTGGCTTTGAACACCTGAGGTTAAACGCCACTTGTTACTGTAGGACTGTGAGAATGTCACAAGTCCTCTGCATAGAAGCAGATTTACACAATTGGAGAGCACAACACATCAGAACCCTTGAGACGACTACATCTCTGTGTTGGAGGAGGATGGAGAACCCAAAGATTACCAAATGATAGTACAATGAACTCAAAAGAACAACCACTTAAAACTCTGTACCTCCTCCATATCGAAGGAGTCTGCGTTTTCAGTGCGAAGCAGCACCAGCTGAGGTGGGACCAGGCTGTGAGGAGTTTTCACCGGGGTTGAGGTCAGGCTCTTCTTCTCTTTGACTACCTGAGGGCCCTCCCCTGTTCTTTGATTGGCTGACTGAAGAACCGCCGACTCTAGTTGATGGTCTCCATTGGCTGGTGATCCAGTGTCGCTCTCTTCAGGTCTGATGGTTAGTCAAATGTTAGTCAGCAAAAATGGTTTAAATATTAGCTACTTAACATTAGCTACCATTACCATTGAGTGCAGCAGTACCTGTTGTCTGTCAGCGAATCGGTCTCGGCATCCCCGTTAGGTTCCTCGGTAACCGTAGCCAGGGGACAGCTGTCTTTCTTGCGGGAAGACGGCTGTTTCTGTGGACTTTCTTGTTGTTTCTGACTGACTGTCTCTACCTGCTGGTCAGGATTGGTCCTGAAACAGTCCTGCTCTTGAGCAGCGTGTGCGTGACCGTTGGTGTGCGTGTTGTCGGAGGTGGTGTGTCCGTTCAGCCGTGTGTGATGGTTAGGTGTTTGTGCTTCAGGCGACTCTGAGGCGGCCGCGAGCAGGTTGTGTTTGCTGATAGTCTTCTTGAGGAGTTTGGCGACATTCAGGGCCGAGTTGCTCCTCTTCAGAGGAGGAGTCGCCTGACAACTTCCTCCTCCTGCTCCTCCATCTCCTCCTCCTCCTCCTGCTGCTCCTCCTCCTCCTGAGAGAGATACAGGAAGAACAGATCAGAAAATAACACTCACATTAACTGGAAAATAGGACAAATTTGGAGTATGAGCCTTGTCCAAATAATGGTGTCTCTGCCACTAAGGTAAACAAATAATAAATTCCCAGTTTGAGAATTTGCAGTAGCAGCCGTGTTTACCTTGGTCCCTGGAGTTGATGCGTTGGACAGGTTGACCAGAGACCTGACTGTAGAGCTGGAAGAACTCGTTAGCTACTGTGGTTAAGACCTCGATCTGACGGAAACGACCTGAGAGTCACAAAACGTTAAAAAAATGAACATGGAAGCAAATGAAACTCACTGCGTTATGGTTGCTTACAGTTTGGGGACTTGAGACTGAGAACACAGGATTTCACACAATGTTAAGAAGACTGTTCCTTTAAGTATAAGAAGTGGGTTCAGAGAGGCTGAACATGTCAACTGCCAGGAAGACACTGGATGTTTCCTGGTGTCGCTCAGCTTGTTTTTAAAGAACTCCCCCAAAAAACATCCACTTTACACAGTCATTCTCATCCTCAGCTAATTAATGTGAATTTATATCCACAACTGATTTGAGTGCCAACCACTGCTTAAGATAAGGGACAAATTAAATGGAATCAGAACATTTTTCTTTGTTTTATGTATTGATTTGCTATATTTGGACTTCCTCTGGTTTATCCAGCAATTCTACTTGGTGGATGAAAATTATCGGACCTGTCTAGAAAATCCTTCCCTATTTCCTATATGTTGCACTATACGTACAGTCTGCGACAACAATTTCAGTCGTACACCTCCACCCATTAAATGTTTTTGAGTCTTTGAGTCTCGCATGGGGATTAATGAACGAGGGAGCGATTTCAGATACAACATAAGGTACGTCACTGCACCATAGTGAAGAAATGTATTCTGTATTATTGGAAACAGATGAAATACCTGCCATCCTACTGACCAACTTTTATTCTTGTTTTAAATTAAGAGTTTTGGGATTTTTTAAGTTTCTGCATTAAAAGACTGAAAAAAAAAAGCTCCATGTTGGGACTGAACGCAGCCATTAGAGTCACTCCACCCTGCTCCCTTCTTCTTCTTCTATGGTTATGCAAGTCAAGCTGTCACTCTCATCTTTAACAGGATGATGACTTGCATACTTTCCTTCCTTCCTCCCCTCCTCCGCTCCATCGCTCGCTGTCTAAATACTTGTCAGTCTGTTATGAAACACAGAGTTCTGTCTTCTGTCTGTCGCTCTGTAAACGCCTCATAACTCGCTCTGATGTTATACAGCGACCCACAGGCCTGCTATCGCTTACTGACTGACCTCTGACCCCATCTCTACCTCGAGCTGTAGATCTGTTGGTTGATAAATGTCCTTGGTGGCATTCGGTTACATCACTGTTGTCATGTGAAAATATTAACTAAAATGGACAAAATAGCCTCGATGGAAGAAAACTGCTCTAACTGATGTTACAGGGAATTTATACTTGCATATACTTGCAAGTATAAGTGTATATACACATAAAAACAGGGGGAATGAGTGTTACACACAACAAAGACCCTCAGGTAGAAATAAGCCGCAGATATTGCAATTGCAAACTTCACAATTTAACCACCTAATAAAAACCTGATCTGAAAGATATTCAAAGACATCATAGAGTCATAAAGTTGCATATGAGCTACAAACATGTTTCTAAAAAAACATCTAGCTGCCACAAAATCACACTCCTGGAAAGCATAACTCAGTCAAATCTGAACACACAGGTACGATACAGCATGACACAAATCTACAATTTGATTATAATGATATAATATGTGCCGCATGGATGTATAGATCATAGACTGTACATAAAGATGGCCGACGCATCCTCCCATTGTACAATAATGAGGCAGAATATGAAAGCTACCATCTTGCACTGG
The DNA here is from genome assembly GCF_009819705.1 of Hippoglossus hippoglossus. Classification (NCBI taxonomy): domain Eukaryota; kingdom Metazoa; phylum Chordata; class Actinopteri; order Pleuronectiformes; family Pleuronectidae; genus Hippoglossus; species Hippoglossus hippoglossus. Next base: position 15,487,021 of record NC_047171.1, read on the forward strand.
TGATGTTGTTTTGAGTCTGTGCAGTTTTTTGTGCTGCCCAAAAAATGACTGCACCTTTAAAAAAGCTTAAACAAGCAACAAAAACTTTAGTATAGAAAACCCTTAAGTTAACAAACTACATATCAGTCAGTCAAACAGTCGCACCATTATTTCAGGCACATCTGCAGACGACTTCAGAACATGAACCTCTTATTACAGCAGCCATGTGTGACGATATTAATACTGTGTGTGTGTTTCCTGCCGACTGCTGACTCTGCACTAACGCTCATTCTTAGGATCCTCAAACAGGAAGTGAGGAATAAGAGAAAACGACACGTACGCTCTCTTTTTACTACTCTTCATCCCAAGAGATTCTTTCTGATGGTGAGAACAGAGCTTACATAACAAACAACAACACACGAACACGAACACACACACGCACACGTGCCTGGGATCCAGGGAAAAGATGGGACAGTATGAGAATGTTCTGGAAAAGAAGAAAGCTTCCAGGAACCACAGACAGAACAGAGACCGTTAAAGGAGCAGTTCACTTTTTTAAAAAAACAGATCCAGTTCTAATCTGAGTCAACGCAGTTTTTTATATCCTTAGTTTTAACCCAGACATTAACAACACTGCTCAAGTCTTCGGTAATAAACTGTACTGAATTCCTCTTGCTTCAAAACAACCACCTGTCCAATCATCCAGAGACACACTCAAACTCAGACGCTATTGCTATATGTACTGAAGTATTAAGCCTCGAGTTTGATATTTTGTCCAGCGCCATCTTGGTTTTTTGAAACCACAAGTAACCATATTTGGAGAAGTGGGGGGTGGAGCCTGACTGAAAGCTTGAGGACACTGCACGCCCACCTACACCTGCAATCTGCACCTATTGGACAGTGCTAGCTGTATATTACACGGTATCCACACCCCAATACAGTGCTTTATCTTCTATTTAACCCTAAATGGGTCCATAATTTACAAAAGAACATCATGCTGTACTGTAGATGTAAAACTAGCAATTAAGATGATAAAGTCTGTATGAAAATGTTTACCGACATCAAGTGAGATGTGAGGTCATTTTCTTATTCTATAGAAACAGATTTATTTTTTGCAACCAGTGGCATCGCCCTCTGTTGGTCATTCGAGAGAAAACAGGTTTCAGGCACTTCTGCATTGTCTTCACCTTCAGGACCGTTTATGTTCTGTCACAAAATATTACATTTGTCCAGGTGTTCAGAAGTGAGAAAGTTACAGGCTTTGAACTTCCTGCACATAGTTTCATCACTCTCCAAAAATATGCACCATTATCCTCATCATGTTTCGCTCTTGTCTATGAAAAGTGTGGTCATTCAGATGAGCTATAAACCCTTTTGCCATGTTGAGATGGTTTGATGCTACACTGGTAGCTTTATTAATATGTTAAGTACAGAAACAAAAGTTTCCGTAACTAGATGTTTCGATTCTTATTCATCACACAGTCTCACCAAGGAGGAATCTGAATCAGTCCCAAAATATTTCAGCAGCATGACAATGACCTTTAACCTGCAGCCAGACTCATAAAGATCTGCAGAGACAAGAGGAACAAAGAGTGCTGGAACATGGTCTGACCCCACAGAGCCCTGATCTCAACATCGTAGAGTCAGCCTGGGATCACACGGAGACATAAAACACCGACACTAAATCCACAAAAGTCTGCAAGTTCTTTAAGATGTTTGGAATAACCTGTGCCAACTGACTGCAAGTGTACAGAGGAGAAATGCAGAGGAGAATTTTCACTTTGCTTTTGGCACCAAATCTTTTGCACACATCAGCAGAGAGGTAAGATCGAATCAGAAATCAGTCTACGATATTTCCTATCATTCCTCTGGCAGACATTTTAATTGTAAGAAAGAGGAAACAATGCAATTGAAAACTGGGTGAGTCTGAGGGTGTGTTTACACCTGAACTCAGCGGATTGTTTTCAAACAAACTCTGGAGCATTTTTCTGTTTACCACTGTTTATTTTGGTTCGTGTGGAAGCTGTAAAACCACTGGACAAGAGATAATTAGCACAATATCAAACAGATTAATTAATACTACTTAGAAAGTATTCTCAAGATAAGATGCCTGCAACAATGATCTATATGCTTATTCAAATAATTTTCTAACCGCAATAGAATGAAACCACGTCAGCATGTGATTTTGTGGATTTTCAAAGATCAATCAGAAAAAAGCAGCAAAAATCTTCAGTTGTCTTTGTAATATTGAGTTAGGTTAAAGCGTCTCAATCGCCCCCAGGTGGCTGGCTGCAGTATAGGTCTTAAATCCTGCCTTCTCCATATTAGTGAATGGGACATGGACCAAACCAAGAAGTCAAAGTACAGGTCAGAATTTTTTTTTCTCAAAGGTGGTTTATGATGCTATGAAAATGGGGTGAAATGTCATGATTGACAGCTGAGACTGACTCACGATTGGTCAAACGCGTGTATTGATGGGACCTTGATACCGCGGCTCCATCCTCTGATCACTATCACACAGACTCTGGCTACAAATGTGCAGTGTTCATATCTAGAATATTTTGGCTTAATTGCTGGATACGAGGAGGAAGTAGGAGTTATTTGAAAACTGTAATTAATCAGTTACACCTTAATAAATGAAAGAGTAATGTGTTATATTACTCCTTCCTTTCATCCTCTGCTGTCAGCCCCATCAAAGGTGCTTTTAAACAGCTCTAGATTCAACCACAGTGGAGTCCACGTTGCATCAGACCAACGCTTTTCTTTCTAGACATTCTTCACTGGGTTTGCTTCATCCCCCTTCAAAGCCACCAACAAATAAACAAACAAGTGACTCAGCTGCATGTGCTGCTACACAGTTCCCTCCCCGTGTCTTTTTGCTAACACTACCACGGAGGGGCACCAAAGATGGATATCTTTTTTGACAGAGTGTTTAGGTGATGGATGTTCGCAAATGAGGAGCGTTCTGATGGTGAACTAACTCCTCTTCAGCTTGTTCCCTTTCTCTAAGCAGGTCTTTTGAAGTGAACTTACTCACTTGTTTTACTTCTACCTATCAGACAGACATTTGCACTCCTCAAGCCACAAGAGGTTCCTGACTCAGACAGGAACCTCTTGTGGCTCATTTAGTTGTTATCTGAAGACAACAAAGAAATTAGGTTACGATCCTGAGATAAGCAGCTGGAAACAATTTGCCACTTTCAGTGACCGTGATGCATTCCATCAGGTTTGTTCTGTTAGACCAAATAATATTCAGAGAATAAAATCTGCAGCCAGGCTACCAGCAGCATGTTTCAGTCACAAGGAAGTTCTATGGCTCCGATGTTTTGTATATGAGCTTCCTGTCTACACCAGAGGTGGGATTGTATTGCTTTGTGTAGTTGAACATCTGCTGCTTGTGATAACACTCCAGTGTAGGAATAGTTTCACAATGAAACATATAGAGGGGCAGCTAGAGCTGGAGGTTCATTCCCAGTCTGACAAACAATGACCACATTAGGGCTGTCAATCTTCCTCTATAATCCCATAAGAATTTCATTCTAAATGAATTATTATAATGTTCAAATTCTTAATGAAGTGTGTATATAATTTGTTGCCTATCAAAACTATCTATCATGTATCCAGCTGCAGGTTTTATGCGCTGCTTATCTAAAGATTAGGTGTCTTGTCTATTTTCTCTGCAAGCGGTTCACACCTGAATATAGAGTAGAATATTATATTACACTTTTCTAATCTTAACTACTTCTGAAAGAGTATTTTGAAGTTCAGTTTGCCACATGTGGAGGAGGAGTCAGGGATCAAATCACTGACCTTTCGATGAGTGAATCACACAGTGAGTCACAGTGGCCTGCAACCTCCTAAAAAATGTGGAGTTGTGAAAAATGTGTAGGAGGCTTTGTGAAACGACTTTTCACATGTATTTACTTAAGACAGCAATAGTGACCACAAGTTGAAAGACAAAACCAGAAATGGAACAAACTGAAAATGGATGGGTCACATAAGGTTATCTAGAATAGCACTCAGTAGAGCACCAGCTTCCACCAAGGCTCAACAGTCCCAAATTCAATCAAGCTGCACCAAATTGCACATACTCATAGATATCAGTCCCCTGAATATGTCTGATGTTTTTCATCTCGATCCATGAACTATTCCCTGGGAAATTAGTGAAAACGTCAAAAAATATCCTATCTCATAATGTTAAAGAAAGTGAAAGAAAATCCTGGATCTGCACCAAAATTGAATGGGTTGTTTTCTAAGCCATACCACATCCTTCCACCAAGTTTCAGGAAAATCTGTAGCTGTACCTTTTGTGTAATGCTGCTAACTAACAAACAAACAAACAAACAAACTGCTGATGACCTCCTTGGCAGCAGTAATAAGAAATGCAAATCTGGACCAGAGTGGCAAAAGTATAAATTGAGTGTTCAAACTGTTCAAACATTTAAGGTGACAAATTCATCTTTTGAAGAACCTGGGTACTTTCAACTATGGAGTGATTCATCTTCTCACACACAGAGGATCTTTGGTTGAACCTTTTTTTTTACAGAACCAAGGCAATTAAACTGTCAAGAGGAAGAAAATCAGCTGTGTGTGTGTGTGTGTGTGTGTGTGTGTGTGTGTGTGTGTGTGTGTTTAATTAGCAAGCCAGTACCTTCATGCAAACACAAGATTGAAAACAAAAAGAGGCCAGGATGTTAGCAAAGCAGGTCTGTGTGTGTGTGTGTGTATGTATGTATGCGTGTGTGTGAGTGTCCGGGACAAACAGATCTTTGTCCTTTCTGCCGGTGTTGTCCAGGCAATTGGCAGAACAGCTAAAAGGGCTGAAGGACCCCACAAAACAGCACAATAATTCTGGGAACAGGACACACACACACACACACACACACACACACACACACACACACACACACACACACACACACACACACACACACACACACACACACACACACACACACACACACACACACACACACACACACACACACACACACACTTTGAACTTCACTTCCTCTGTCTACAGTCTCAGGATGTGAACCTCTGAGCCTCATCACTAGCACTGTGAACCCTTCACTGCAGTAACTATGTTTTGGGTGAATCAGACAACAGAAAAAAAGAGTAGGACACACAGTAGAAAACAGTAGAGGCTGTGGACAGTAGAGTCATAAACACAAGAACCCCTGCAGCAGACATCATAAATGTACATACTAGTCAAAGCGTAGTTGGGGTTCTCCAGTTCCATGCGCTGCATCTGGGCTCCCAAGTAGACCTGCAGGTGAGCCACAGAAAGTGATGTAATTGTAAAACAGTATCAATAGGGGCCTCCGACCTAATGCGGCGAGCGCAGCACTGACATAACGTGATGCTTGCTAGACTTAAAATGTATCCTGTAGCGCAACCTGTAGGTCTACGATTTCTAAATATCCAGACAATAAATGAGCACAAAAGTTTGTACAGACTTTCATGGCTCCCAGAGGATAAATGCTTATGACTTTGGTTCCGGTTGCTGTCATTGGTACCTTGATGTCAATGCCTCGCGCTGACGAGGAGCTGTTGAAGAACCTGGAGGGAACCTTCGAGGAAAGGTCGGGCTCTTCACGACCAAAACCAAGATTCAACAAGACTTCTTCAGGATCCTCCTCGTACAGGTCCAGCAGCTCTGACACACTATGGGGACACACACACACATAAAGTCAGTCAGTCTCTCGGCCAGTGAGTCAGTTAACCGCTCAGTCATTTAGCTGGTGAGTTAGTCTGCTGGTTAGTTTAGTCAGTCTAACCGCAGGTTAAGTAGGATCTCCTCTGGGTGCTCGTCTGTCTGCTCCAACACCTCTGAAACTCTACGAAAACACAGACAGCCAGTTAGTACTTCTCACACACAGACTGCTGTTAGTGGGTTAGTAGGTTAGTGAGATAGTTAGAGTATTGTTTATAGTTAGTGAGGACGTCAGTGTGATGGCTCAGCTTCCCCTCCTCAGCTCCTCAAGAGACCCACCCAGCAGCAGAGGATCAGTCCCTCCAGGAACTCACTTTGCTTTTACATTTTACATGTTTTCTGCATTGTTTATTCTGTAGAATAAAATTGTTCATATCAGCCCACATCTGCAAATATAAATGCCAATAACATAATCAATATGTCTTTGAAAGGCTCATATCGGCTTACTTTTAAAGGTAAACCAATTAATTGGTCAGAATCAAATTGTAAGTTGTATGCATTTGATGATTAATTGCATTTAAATGTGCAAAGGTTAAGTTTTTCTGGTATAATTGGTGAGCAATTTTGAGTTTGGCCACTTTTCTGCATACATTTTTGCAGATTTACAAACATTGAAATTTGTTGCACAAATTACATACACTGATTAATACATTTTTGTGACTAGGGGATCATAGATTCCTGGAGAGACTGTATGATGTAGTGAACCTGGGTTTGCATTCAGCGCTGCCACAATAACAGATGCCACAAATAATGAGCTGCTACTAGAGCAGTGAATAATTTCACCTCATTTTGAATGGGCAGTCTGAACAGGAGGAACAATTACAGCAAGCGAATAGAATAGCGAAGAGAATATCTGCAAAAAATGATCCACATTTCCGATAGAGCAGTGACAATGTGAGCTGTTCAAACCAGTCAAATGAGATCTGAGAAAAGTCTGCTGTTGTAGGAAATACCCAGTAATGAAGTAGATCTTCATCTAACATTTCACTGTGGCTTCTTGGTCCAGTATTTGCTGGAATATTTCAAACTAATCCAATGACAAAAGAGTGTTATTAAAAGGAACAATTACAGCAAGCAAGAACTATTTCAATGTTGATATGGGCACCCGAATATATGTTTTTAAGACTTGATATGTTGTGAACAAATCCTTCAGTGGAAGTGGCTCCCTTAAGTTTTTTGGGCTGTTTGTAACTTGTGGTGTTTCTCTACGTCAGCATTGTTGTCTGAATGTTTTTCATTCTGTGGCGCCCAGAAAGCTCAAAAATTCCTTAAAGGTTCAGTGTGTAGAATTTAGTGACATCTAGTGTTGAAATTGCATTTTGCAGCTGAACACCCCTCACCCTCCCTTTCAAAACATGAAAGAGAACCTGGAGTAGCCTTCAGTTGTCATAAAAACTGTAAATAAAAAACTTTTAATATAAAAGACTTATTCTAAGGTAAAGAAAACAACAATTTGTACGATTTAGAGGAAACACACTAGTAAAACTTCACTAGGATTATTTAATATTCTGTTTCTGCCAATAGATCCATTTCACCTAAATCTTACAAACTGAACCTTTGATCTGCTGCAAATGTTGTCACACTGAACGCAGCCCAGGAGTCTCTCAAACTTTGTTACCAATGATGCAGCATCCACACACAATAGAGCACTGCCCAAACCTCAGCACCATCACCCACACTTCCCGCCCACTAATAATCCACCTCCTGAAACACCGTTATCTGCCACAGACGGGTTAGTTAAACCAAACATCTTCTGAGGCTCCAATTTTAAAGATGTTAGTTTATTGTCAAAACCTGCTTCAATGAGAATATCTGCAAAAAATGATCCACATTTCCGATAGAGCAGTGACAATGTGAGCTGTTCAAACCAGTCAAATGAGATCTGAGAAAAGTCTGCTGTTGTAGGAAATACCCAGTAATGAAGTAGCTCTTCATCTAACATATCACTGTGGCTTCTTGGTCCAGTATTTGCTGGAATATTTCAAACTAATCCAATGACAAAAGAGTGTTATTAAAATCAACACGGTCATTTGCATAATTTTTACAAATGATTACAGTAGAGACGACCCTTCATGACAATCTGCATTTCCTGTGGCTTCTTCACAATAAGAACCACAACATACATTACCAATTAATGTGGAAAAAGTAGCAGTAGGAAATATAAGGTTAGTATTAGCAGTTGAATTAGCAACAGCCAAACATTGATTTGGCTGTAAGAGAGTAAACAGTAAACAATAAGACTCATATGATTTTGATTTAATTACAAACCATAAAAATAACTGAGTTCTGGGTGGCTGCAGTGTTCACCAAATATTTATATTCAAATATATATATATTTTTTTGAATACAATCCACGTTCACATCAGTGGGCTTTTAGTCAGTACTTTTTAAGACTTTTTAAGACCTGTAGAAACCCTGTGGATTACAAGCTGCGTGTTTCAACTTCTGTGCAAATTAAACCACTCAAAACTGGTGCAGGAATTACAAACACCACCAATAACAATTAAACAGAATGTGACTGGCTAAATATTGAGTCTTATTTAATGTAAATCCTACAGATTTGGAAAGAATATGTTTTTTTCTTTAAGGTTGTTTAATTTGAAGGATTTTGATGGACCTGAAGAGGGGTAAATCTGTTAAATTACAGGACAATAGTTATTTGAAGAAAGTCTGAAATAAAAAACTTTTAATCATGCTTAAATAAATGGTGTTTTTTTTTACTTTCTTGAATCATCTTTGGACTCCTTAGTGAGAACCACTGCTCTACATCCCTGAGCATCAATAACAACACATCTGGTTGTGTTTGTTGTGTATCTCTAGTATTACCATTTAATTGGTTTGAAGCTTAAGAACAGCCCGTGTCTCCGCCCCTCTCCACCTAAGATTACTGCCTTACTTTCTGTAAGGTGTGACTGAAACCTGGCGAGGTGAACTGACCTGGACACAGTGCTGCTTTTCCCAGATCCTGTAGAGTTCATACTTCTTCCCTTCTCTTTATACTGACTCCTCTTCTGTTCAGCCGCAAGACCAAAACTGCACACAACACATTAACATAGACACACCCAGACACAGACACAGACACACAGACACACAGACACACATACACACAGGGTAGAGAGGGGAGAATCTATGTTACCAACCAGCTGATACTTATGTAATAAATATAAGTCCCAAGTTCAATCACTACCATTTGGGTCTTTTTTATTTGTTCAATCAAAACATTTTCAGAAATGCGAAACTATAATGTTCCCTCCATCCCACATTTTATCGCCCCAGTCTTTTAGAGGGACTTTGTGTAAAAATTGAGTAAAACCAGTTAATATTGAGCTTCACTATTTTATCAAACTGCTTTCAGTTTTTTCCCTGTATTTCATGAAATTAACACAGACACACACAGAAAACCTGAGGCAAGGTCACAAAACTTCATAATAGAATAACAGCCATCAGTTCTATTTCATTATCAATAAGTATGACCATTAATTTTTCTTCAATAACTGTGTAAAATGTCATTATTTCCTAAAGCCCAAGTTTAACATATTCAAATTGCTGCCGTTTTCTAAGCATGTTAATGTCATGTCAATTAACTGATCCGTTTATCGGTTTATCATCTTAGCTCCTGAGCACTTGTTAACAAATGTTAAAGGTTTACCATTAAAGCCATGACTGACTCAATGTAGAGAGAAAACATAGAAGTGAACTCACCAGGAATCTGTTTTATTGTTGTTACTGGACTGAAGATGGTTGGCTGTAGAGAAAAACAAGGAAATTAAGATTTAACACTACTTCCTGTTGATAAGACAAAATATTAAAAAAATTAAATTAAATTAAAAATACCTTTTTGCTAATCATATTTAATAACTAACTCTACACTGCAGTATAAAAACAATGCTATTATGCTATTATTAAGGTCTTAATATAACAAAACATTGACTAGCGAAAAGGACCTTGCCTGGAATGTGTTAGTTTTAGTCTCAGTTTTATTAGTATATCATGTAGCCTATAAAAGAACACGTTCAAGACCCCTATTACTTTAAAACAAGTCACCTATAGAAGCATATCTGCTTTGGCAGATAAAATCGAATCATTTCGGTGAGTATAATCAACAGTTTTTGGCTAAAACTGAGGAGCTTCAAAACAATCGTTTTAAAATGTACTTAAATTTGTTTATGTTAAATACTTTGTCATTCTGACTTCATAGATAAAGCTGAAGCAGGTTAACCTTCACTCAGTCAGAGCAGTGGAAGTCACCAGCAGCTGCAAGTGTGACAGTTGTTTTCTTTTCAAGGGAAGAAGAACCTGTCGAGACCTGTCGTCCTGCCAATGTCTGTCTGAGTGAGCGTCTCTCTTCTCCATTTAATGTCAGCTGAATTTCTTGTTTGAACCCACAGTGCTTTCTTCTCTGATGGACAGCTGGATTAATGAACCCAAACATGACGGTGACTCGCCTCCTTACACTAATTCACTTATTCACTCCTTTAATTTAGTAATTCACTTCCACCTTTTTCCCGCATGAACACTTTAATCCCCTCCCATCCTGTCCTGATAACATTTGAGATCATTACAGTCCATAAGGATCTGCCCATACATGACATCTTCAAACAGGACAAAAAGACATCCTGACAAATACCACTGTCAAGGTGATTAAGGCTTTAACTGTAGGGACAACAACATGAGGGGAGATTTAGGCAGGATGTCAACAGAGGTACTCAACTAAAGAGGCAAACAACTAAGACTTCGGATCTGCAGACTGTACCATTATCTATTCATCCTAATGTATTGAGAAAAATGCAGGTTTGGCTCTGCTGCCTCTAACCTCTCAGCATCAACTCATTAGCGTCTATTCAGTCCCAGATTCCATCAGCTGACCCTCCGACCACACACACACAACCTTATTCCATGGCCGTGTTCAGCAACAAAAGTCATTACAGTCTATTGTTCACTCAATAACAAATAGACCCTCATGCTATCGGAGCCATTACTGAGGTATTCACAGCAGATCAGAGTGATGATGACAGCACACACACACATGCACCATGCATGTCAATCATGCATGCATCATGTCTCCACACCTCTGTTTGTCTTTCCTCCATAAAGAAACAGCAGTAAGGAATGAAGATGGCGCAAGGTATCACACAATGTTGGGTTGATTCTACTGACAGGATGAATGTCGTTCATGACTGACTCAGTTTAGAAATCCTCACAGAAACACGGGGTGAGTCAGTCCTGACTTTATCACTTTGAGATTTTTCGATTGTTGATTAGTTGCATGAAAAATATACTTAAAAAAGGCATATTTTGATGAATTAAAATTAAATCAGCTCACATCTATCTATCCATCTATCTCATGGCCTATTCTTTCAATGCACAAACATATGTATCCAACTCTACCCTCTGTTCACTTCTTTGCTGACACTTGCTTCTGTTTTCAAAAGCCCCACCTCGAGACTTAAGTCCATGATCCCCCCCCCTACATGGTGAGGTTTTATTGTCACTCCTTGCTCTCTGCTGTGCTGTGTTTGGCATTTCCATGTGGGGAATGATGAGCTCGGAGCCAACACAATGCGAGCTGGCTGGCAGAAGTTTTGTTTTAGGCACCTACTTGTTCTTATTTGCAGTATGCATGTAATGTTTACAATATTCCAGGCACTTTACATGATTAGATCCTGATACATCACACAAGAACATCAGGCAGGCGTCGTTCCCAAAGTCATTCTGCAGCATTACAATGATACCATACATGCACTCATTAAGCATCTGAGAGACAAGAAGAACAAGACGTCCTGCAAAAGATCATATGATGTCTTTTTTAATGTCTTTATTCTTAGTGCCTAAAACCTCTGAACAAAACTAAATATGTTTCATTTTCACTGATGCTTATTCATTAATACACCTTTTCATTGTGGCCACTTACACAAAGCGTAAGAGCAGTCACCTCAGACTTGGCTCATGTAATCTACATGGGAAGTCTCAGAATAACATTTCTTGTGTAAATGAGTTATTCAGTTTGTCCCCAGCTAAACTTGAACCCAGCCTTGTTCAAGTTATGTGCAGTACCTAAAAATCTACAGATGTGTGGCTACAACAAACTGGTCCTGCAAACAAGATGCACAATCATTGCGAGGCGATGCAAATCAGTCACACCTTCTTCATTTGAACACTGAGTCACACTCAGAGCACAAGACCTGGGGCTGGTTTGATGTGAATATCTTAAAAAAAAAGATACTGACTTTTCCTGAGCTATGAAGTAATGAGCCCTGGCACATTAAAGGTTAATTTATGCTTAACGCTGCTTATACAGAAACGGACAGAGCCTTCTGTACATACTCTGCGTTTCTTTCATCTGTATTTGTGCATGTATTGCTTCACAACCACAAGATACAAACATATTAGCTCTGCTATTGGTTTTATTTTTGTTAATGTGTTTTGCTGATATTTCACAATCAAATTTGTTATAATTGGTGAATTCTTACTTTTTGTTAACAATTTAACAAACAGTTAAAGTAGTCTTTAAACAGCTTTGTGCTAAAGATGATTACGATATTTGTCTTAAGTGACATAGTCAGACTTTATCTTTTCAAAGCATTGAAGGGACAAAGTTAACAAGTATGCATTATCATGTTCTGCCCTTTGTTTTAGTGATACGCCTCTATTTCCATTTCAGCCAGGTTTGTAGTTATATGTTGACAATATGAGGGTGAGATTGATTTAAATCTTCAAAATCGACATTCTTGATGAAGCAGAGAATTGACCAAAATGTCAAAATGTCTCTTAGGTTGGCGCCGTCAGTTAAAACATACAATTAGCAGAACATGAGGGGAAACTGTTAACAATGAGCAGAAATCTCTAATCTTGTTTGTATTGTGAATTTTCTCTGCACCAACCTTCAGCTCCCAGTGAAAGGTCATCTTCAAAGCTGCAGCCGTTCCTCAGCGCTCCTGTTCTCACACATGCACAGAACACACAAAGCAGGGAGGTTGTGAAATCCTCTCAGTAACGTATCCATATCTGTTGTACGGCGTAAGAACATTACACTACGAAGCTAACCAAGCTTTAAATTAAAAAACTGTTGTGATGACTGCTTGCAAGTCTGCATTCGTAAACTTAAGTGTCCTGACAGGCTGGGGTCCTCACAACATAATAAACAACACACGGAGAAAAGTTTGGTTACCTCTGTTCGGTGAAGCCGTCTGATCATCTAGAGACGCTCCAAGAGGAGTCCTGGAAATGAGACGGTGGAGACGGAGTTATACATCAACCCAGACCATAAACGAACCATTTTAAAACGTACAGATCAACAGATCACTCTATCAGTGAGGTCAAGTCAGCTTCTTTTAGCAAACAGTAAACGTAAAAAAATAAAAGGTAATTGTAGGATAGTCCTGGTTTAAAGGTGGGTGACCCAAGTCCCCAAAACATACCTGTAAAAAAAAAATGTCCCGGTTTTCAAAACTTACGATGAAACTGTCCAATTATCCCTACATTTAAAATAATGACTATATTTTATAAAGTGCTTACATAGATTTAGATATTTCATAATGTTTTGTCACACACATTAGTACCTAATCCAATATATAAACATAAACAAAGCACCACATGGTTGAATCAATGCTGATTGGTCTGTATATTGATAAGCTAGTTGATGCTATCTTATAAGTCATAAACTAGCATCACAGCCTACAATGTTGGCGGCACTTTCATACAGAGCCAGTTATGTTAAGACTATGTAACCAGGCTCGCTGGATGTCAAGTAAGGTTAAGACTAATGTTGACTATCCCAGACTAACTCCTGGTCAGGCCAGGCTACTTATTGGCATCAGCTGACATACCCAGACAAATCCCAGGCTAAATCCTGTTCTCCATCCCAGGAGCTCTACTGACCAGTCTAGGTATCCCAGGATAACTAGCTGACAGCTCAGGCTAGTTGACAGTAGCAGTAAGCTAACGGGTGTGAGCTGCAGCCGGACGCTGGAAACACTGAGCTGTTACACAACCTGCAGCTCTTATCAATGGGACAAACTTCATGCCTTCATTTAAAACTCTCACACTCACACTCACACACACACACACACACACACACACACACACACACACACACACACACACACAAATGGATGGATGGTTGTATAATAGTGCGCAGCTGCAATGTTCACAAGTCCTCCCACTTTCTGCTGGCAGCCATGTTCGCCACTGGCACCTGCCCAGTGGCTGTTGCTCTAGCGACCGGCAATTCTGATTCTGCTGGTCATGTCACCACGGTGATGTTACCAGATAGAGACACATCAGAGTGTGACAGCTACACACATGTTGCATGTGCACGATAACAGTGTTGACTCAGCAGACGGAACCCCTCCTCTGTTTGCCCTCTGTTTTTTTTCTGTCGTCCTTTCCGTCTTCCTTTCTTTCTTTATTTCCCCCTCACTTCTTGTTCACAGCTCTATGTGCCCTATCTCTGGGCGTTGGTCTGCTGTGAGTGTGTGTGTGTGTGTGTGTGTGTGTGTGTGTGTGTGTGTGTTTGTTCTGTGTGTCGCAAGTCTAGGCGTTGGCTGCGTGTTGGTTCTACGTCAGTAGCTGATAACACAACTCCTAAACACACACACCGCGCGTGCGTGCGCTCACACACACACCGCGCGTGCGTGCGCTCACACACACACACACACACACACACACACACACACACACACACACACACACACACACACACACACACACACACACACACACACACACACACACACACACACACACACACACACACACACACACAAAACAGTTCAACCAGTCAGCCAGGACACAAAAGGTCATGCTACCTGTTTTTCATGCTTTACTTAGCCTAAATAATATACTTTCTTGCTTATCATTTTTTAACCATCTGTCATATTTTTCTGTCTACCTTTTTTTTTTTTTTTTTTCTTTTCTTTTCATAGCATCAGTTGTTTCAGTTCATTACCAAAAAAATCTACCTGCAGCGACTTGAAAGTGGCTGCTAGAAACAGTCCATCACTGTCAACATTAAGTCATCTTTACTTTGATGTATCATCAAGCACAGATTGATGAAAGCTCTGCACTGCTTTGTCGTATATGATATGTGGTGAACAGGCTACAACAGGACATTAGAAAAACATTGGTATGGTCCTTTAAGTAGGTGGTGACTGTACCTGCATTCAATCAGCCAGCTGGTGATATTGTTAGGAACTCGCCCTGACAGAGACAGAAGAGCATGTTAAAGCAATAAGTCGGCAGCAATAAGCTCAATGCACAAGTGATTACAACATACTATAAAACCATTACACTGCTGACAGACTCAAATATATAACTCTCAACTTCTCAGATGATTAAACTCATGGTGCCAGCAGGCTGCAATTCTAACACAGTGACCCACATTCAATTCCTGTTCACTCCTGTGTCTGCAACTAATCATTCATTCATTGTGCATTAATATTTGAATTTTCTTTTCCACTTAGCTGTTTCCAAAATGAATGCAAGGTGACAGCTTCAAATGTCTTGGTTTCTTCAACCAACAGACCCAAAATATGAATATAAACATAAAGCTGCTTTTAGAGATGCACTGAACTCCAGAGATTTTCCTAAAATTCTCCAGAGGGGACGCATGTGAGAGTGCAAATTTTGTTGAGCCAGTTGCAGCAGCCAGAAATTTTCCTGCCAGCACCCCAATATAAGGTCAGCAAAATGTCAGAATGGGCCCATGTGAGAACACAGCAGGAAAATGAGGTGCCATATACTGCCATATAGATTCTTAAAAAGATGTCAACTTAGAAAACAGCAAGATTCAAGAGCTGGTGTTGATGTGCTGTTAACAAAAACAAAATGGAATTTATAAGACATGCCCTCCGTCTGACTGGGACAATCTCCTGCTGCGTCCCTCATATGTGAAAGGCAAACTCAGAACATTTTTGGGACATTTCCTGGAGTCCATGTCTGAAAACAGCTCAAGACGTGTGAGTATGAATTCCTTAAACAATAAATCAATTAGCAAAATAGTTGCTTAAGAAAAGTTTGGGTCTATGATACAATCAGAGTGTTGGTTGCAGTATTGTCATTTTCCCACCCTGTTTCTAAGATACCGTAAATGCACTATACCACTGGCAAGTTCATGTTACTTCTCAGCCAGCATATATAGTGATACCGATATAACTGGGAGGAGATAAAACTGTTTGACAACCTTAAAAATTTGAGTTAATGTGAAATATTCTGCTTTTTAAACACAGTTCACATTAAAAATATCCACAGTTACAACACTGTTGACAGTTGAGCTCAGTCTAACCTGGTTCTTCTGAGGGTCTCTGCTCATCCCTGTCTCTCTGGCTCTCTTGGGGGCCCTGGGGGCCACAGTGCTCTTGTTGTGATTCAGGCCAGATGGAGTCTCTGGTCTGGGCCCAGGCCCGACGCCTCAGACCGGCTAAACTGCAGTCTGACGGCACTCTGGGATCTAATGATCAATTAAGCAAATGATTTTTTCTGTCAGCCTGCCTTGAGTGAAGTCATCAATCAGGTTTGGCAGGTATTCAAACTGACAAACAGAAACTACAACTGATTCAGTAACAAAACACACACACACACACACACACACACACACACGAACAAGTTTGTACTTCTATCTTGGTGAGGACACTCATTGACTTAATACATTCCCTAAACCCTAACCCTAACCATCCAAACTAAATGCCTAACCCTAAAACCAAGTCCTAACCCTCAAACAGCCCATCGAAAAAGTGACGTGTCGTCACTATCCCAAAATTACATAATTTACATAATTTAGCTGACACTTTTATCCAAAGCAACTTACAATGAGTGGATTCAACCATGAGGGTACAAACCTAGAGCAGCAAGAACAATGTAAGTACATTAGCTTCAAAAAAGCTAAACTACAAAGTGCTACATGTAAGTGCAATATATAAGTGCAACTAAACTTAATTTTTTTTATTTTTATTTTTTTTTGACGATGCTTATTAGACATCATCTTCTTGACCAAGGTGTAGTCAGAAGAGATGTGTTTTTAGTCTGCGGCGGAAGATGTGTAGACTTCCTGCTGTCCTGATGTCAATGGGGAGCTCGTTCCACCATTTGGGAGCCAGGACAGAAAACAGTGGTTATTTGGTTGAGTGGCTAGGTGTCCCTCGCAGTGAGGGAGCAGCAAGTCGATTGGCCGATGTAGAGCGGAGTGGACGGGCTGGGGTGTAAGGTTAAGCTAATGTCCTGGATGTAGACTGGGCCCGATTCATTCGCAGCACGGTACGTGAAGCGGATACGGGCAGCCACTGGTCACCAGTGAAGGGAGCAGAGGACTGTAAAAATGTACTCACTCTGTAGGGTCTTTGCTTTAAATAGTCCTCACAAAGATATAAGTACAGGAACACACACACAGCAGGTGACTGGAGCTGAGTGATCAGATGTGACAGTCCTCAGCCTGCAAATAGGTCAACTAACGGTTTTTTGAACCACCAGTTTGAGAAGGAACAACAAGAACAGGACTGAGCAGGTGGGAAACTACCTCCATGTGGAACAGTCACCTGAAGCTCAACTTTGAACTGTGACCCGAGAATTTGCATTTTCAAACAACAATACATCATCACCATCAAAAGCAGTGATTGACAGCCCCACATCTCAATCAGCTCAAACTAGTGAACTATCAATGTTTTTGGTTGATTTGGTCAAGTTTGCATTCATGTTTTTACTGCTTGGAATGACAGGAGCTGGATCTTTCAACTACGTCAATGCTACATTTAGCTATTTAAACTATTAATCCATTAGATTTAGCCAACTGTTTCAACTGTGTTACTTTTGGCTAAAATACTTCAACCATTACAGTAAGACAACCCACCTGCAGCTGTACTGGTGTCCATTTCCAGAGCACCACTCTCCATATCTGCCAGCCTGTGTGTCTGGTTGGGTTCAGTCAGTCAGAGAAGACTGACAACTCTTCAGTTACATCAGCAACAGGTAACACACCTGGAAAGAAAGTGAGAGACAGAAATCTTAATTCATTTTCATATTGCTTTATTTAACAGGGACGTGCACGTGAATAAATGTAATAAACATTAGAGTAAATGTGGTAGAGTAAGTCTAAACTAACTTTTACTTCAGACAGTTTTGACTGCTCATTACCTCTCTCTGGACAGCCGAGACAGTATTATGAAGAATTTACCCAAACAGAAACTGTGGTTACAATCAAACACACATGACTATAAACATGGATGTTGTAGAACTTACTTGTGTGAAGTAGGGATGTTGATAGTTAACATTTAACAGTAATATAAATATATATATATATATATATATATATATATGAGAACAATTGTTCATAAATTGATGAAAATGGTCATTTGATTTCAATTCAATTCACCAAAAGGGAGTTTCCAAAACAGTCCCATCCTTCAACTGCGTTTTCACACAATGAAAACATGACTTGACTAAAAATAATAGTGGTGACTAAATGTTGACTTTAATGGATTACTGTTTCAGGCCTATGCAGGTTGCTTTCACAGAAATGAACAGAAAGCAATGGCTGTCTAGAAGGAAGTCAATCTAAAAATAAATTGGTGATTTGGAAAATTAGCAGAAGTAATGTGCAGTTCATGACACAACATGTATCGACATGACTATAGGACTATAAGTCCATCCAATATCCAACATCTTACTTTTCCCCAAAAAATAACAGAGATAACGTGCTAAACTGACATGCTAAACTTAGATAGAAACATTGACTGTTTAGCATCAGCTGTTTAGCACGTTCACTGTAGTTGTATTAGCATGCTGATTTTAAACATCGATGGTTTAGCATCAGTATGTTAGCAGTTTCGCTGTAGGTGTGTTAGCATGAGCATGTTAGCACTAGTTCTTCTCACCCGGTTCACAGAGCTGCTAGCATGAGTGTAGACTCACATGTGTTGTTCACTGATAACATGGCACTGAGATAGTTTCCCTTTTGATTGACACTTACTGAAATAAAACTCCACATGAATATATGAAGGGTAACAAAATGAGATAAACGTATGGAGAAAACTAAAGCGCAGATGTATGTAGAATAATATGTACTGTATGGAGTCAGTGAAAGATGGAGAAAATAATGGGACCCGATGGAAGGGGGACAAAAAAGAGGAGTGTGCAGCCAAATGTAAATGAGAACGTGTGAAACAGGAAACAAGTGTTTAGAATAAAGAACACAACAACTTCCTGTCTGCGAGAGCCGGGGGAGTGAGGGAGGGGTCAGATTATTTTTAGACTACTACTGAAAAATGCAAAAAAACTTGAATGTCAGTAAACAACAACAATGCACAAATGCAGAAACACACTTAAAGAAGCAGTGTGCAGGAAGTGAGTCCTCTGCACCTCTGCAGCTGCAACACACAGAAATTTGCAATTTTTAAATAATGATTTATCTAATCTTACACTAGGTTTTATTCAGTCTAAGTTCTCGTAAGGCTTTTGTGCTCAGATTTTGTTAAACAGTGAAGAATATACTTGTTTTGTAAAACAGAAATTGACTGTGCAGAAGTGATTTGAGCAAAATGCTGACATGCTAATGTTAAACGGGTATAATGTTTACAATGTTCACCATCTTAGTGTTTAAGGTGTTGGCACATTAACAGATGCTAATTAGCACAAAAATAAAGCACAGAGGAGGATGATTGGATTAATGTCTTCACTCATTTTCAGGTTACATTTTCAGATGTTTTGTCCAACTTTAACATTTATGCTTACAAATTAATAAAACAATTATTTCATCATCAAAATAGTTGCCAATACATTTTCTGTCGAAATTAACACATTGACTTATTTCTGCAGCTCTACACTATTTCAGCCAGTGTAAATGCAGTCTTGCAATGAAGCACAAAATAACGTGAGACTTTTCTGTCTTTTCTGTTCAGTATCGTTGTAAACTGACTGTCTCCGAGAGACACTGACCTACTGACTGTATGTTAACCTGTCGGTTCTGAAAAAAACCAGACTCAGAGGTCACGGCGATATGAATGAGATCACACTGTTACTGTTTCCTGGAGACTGAACACGGCAAACACTCCATCTGCTCACATTTGAACCCTTCATGTCATCGACAAAGATCACAGCAAACACAGTTGACCAACAGTGTGAAAGTAGGACACGGACACACACACACACACACACACACACACACACACACACACACACACACACACACACACACACACACACACACACACACACACACACACACACACACACACACACACACACACACACACACACACACACACACACACAGGTTACATCACTGTTATTGAAAACTGCCGGACTACGCTGGAAGAACAGAGTGAAACTAAACAAAGGCTCCACTTATTATTATTTTTTATGTCTTTTCTTGATTCATGAGCAGCGGTGATCAATGTTCACTTCAAACTTTTTAGTGAAGACAGAAGGCAAAACAAGAAGCGTTTTACTTTTGGGAAACATGTCTGAAAAGCAGTGGTGGAAAGTAACTTAGTACTAAACTTACTTCATTATAGATTTATGGTACCTCTATTTTACTTGAATATTTTCAGTTCTATTTTATTGCTTTACAAAGTTCAAGCTTAATCATTACTAAATTAGTTGTTGCTTAAATAATAATAAATAATTTTTAAAAACTAAACATTATAAAAGGATATGCTGTCGATATAGTTAATACAGTAGCATTCCTGGAAGCCCACAAAGGTGTTTGAACACTAGCTTCTCTAGGCCCCATCTTGCAATTCTACTATTATTTAATATTATTTTACTTATTATAATTTTATCTTCAAGTATATTTACATGGTATAAGTGCATTTACTTAAGTAAATGGTCTGAATCATCCTGCACAACTGACTGCACTTAAGAACAAATTTGAGGTCCATATATAATTACATATTTTTGCTCTACAACATTTCTGAGAAAACTTAGTGAGAAAATGTTGTCTTCTCCTAATAGCAAAAACACTAAATTATTATTAAATTAAGAAGCTTGTTGTAAACCACCACCACCTTTTCATGTTGGTATATAAAATATATTTGAGGTATTCAGTTATTTAAAACTAAGTACATCTACTCAAGTAGTATAGGCACAATTGTCAGGTACTTGTACTTATGTACAGCCCGCAAGTATTTCCTATATATAGCTACAACATTTCAGAAAGAAACTTAAGTGAGATTATTTTTGGTAAACATCAAACTCTCTCTTTTAACAACAGAAACTCGTCATAAACTGCAGCCACCTGTTCATATTGGTACATTGAGTATATTTGCTATTATTTAGTCATTTACAACTAATTCCATATATTAAAGTAAGTTGTTCTATGTATTTCCCCTTTTGTACCTCGACAAGCGAGAAACTTGGTGATCAGGATGCATTAAACATATTTGAGATTATTCAATTAAATCACTGGTAAGTAAAAATTACCAAATACTACACTAAAGTTAAACTTTGAGGTGCTTGAATATTTAATTAAACTTCAAATTTCAATTCCACACAAATTAAGAGAATTAAACAAAGTGTACTGTTGACTTTTTTGTATATTTATTTTTACACTTAAATTACAAACTACTTAGTGGATTCAGACTATTAATACAACAAAATCACAATTACAACCAGATACATAAATAATGTTGCACTATTATAGATAAAACTACCCAGCAATATAACATATAGCATTGTAAAATGAGAAATCTTTAACACTAGAAACACTACAAAAGTATATATGGAGGCTAATATTTTTACCTGTCATGTCCACCCAGTGATACAGCTACATTCGGTAACTACATCATCCACCACTGACACACTGACAGCAATGAAGTCAAATGTGACCTCAACTTCTGCGGTGAGAACATCACTAATACAAACATGAATTCGTGTTCTTGTAATAAAAACAAAGTGCTGTTTAAACAATCATGTGACACGAGAGCAGTTCGAGCCCAGCGTGTCTTGTTGATCCAGTTTAGTTGGACACGCAGGACACCACTGACAGCAGAGGTGGTAAAAGTCAACAGCTCCAAACAGCAGCAGCTCTTTCACCTGCAGCAGTGAAATAAACGCCGTGACGATTGCTGTTGGGAGAAGAGTCAGAGCTTTGAGACACTCACCGTCATGTTTTATCCGCTGTTTGAGTCCTGGATCCCAACAAAAGTGTCCGGGTGAGTCTCCAAACTTTTCTAAAAACACTCCAACATTCCTGCTTCCGCTTCCTGAAACCAGCAGCAGAGGCAGCGTGGAGGCGGAGGAGGCGTGTCCTGAGCGGCCCGCAGCGGAGAAACGGCGACATCTCTCGGACGGACTGTGTAATTACACCACAGACATTCGGTTATTACTCAACGACATCTCACACCCGATTCAGGGGCGAGTCCAGGGTTGGGGCCAAGGGGCAGGGGGGCTGTCCTCAGCCAAAATCTGATTGGCCCTCTGCAGTGCCCTCGTCCTCTCAGTAAAAACTGCTTTACAAGTTAGAAATCAAAAATTGAAGGTAAATAATATGAAAGATAAAAAATAAAAATAAACTACAACTCCATTTCTACAGCACTTTAAACATTGTTGATCCAAAGTGCTTTACAACACAGAAATAACAGTGATGTTAAAAACAAGTCAAAAAAATCATGTCATCTTCATTATTACTACCATCACTAATAACAGTAATAGCAATAATAGCAATAATAACAATAACAACAATAACAATAAATGGTTTGTATTTATATAGCGCTTTACAGTATAGGGTTTTGGCATTCACGAACACATTCATACAGTCCATCTATGGGGGGCAATTCGGGGTTCAGTATCTTGCCAAAGGACACTTCGGCATGCAGATGGGGTCAACTGCCGACCTTCTGGTTAGAGGACGACCGCTCTACCCCCTCAGCCACAGCCGCCTCAATAATACTACACATTTAAAGGCTAAAGAATAAACCATATAGAATCCATTTTAAGACCACACATCAACATAGCACAGATACAGAAATCAAAAAAATGTTACAGATGAGAAAAGATTAAAAATAAGATGATACAAAGCATTTTTAAATGATTAAAATAGACGTTAAGATCAGAACTAGGAGAAAGGACATCTATTAAAATAAAAGAGATTTGAAAAAGGATGAGGAGTTTGCCAGACAGATCTCCTCAGGGAGATTGTTCCAAAGAGTGGGATCCCTGACAGAAAAAGCCCGGTCACCTTTGGTCTTCAAATACATAAGAATAGTTACTGACTAACAATACTTGTGACAAGTTGTTTAACATTTATATTTTCTTAGCTTTTTTTTAAGTTCACAATGGGCTTGAACAAGGAAGAATTTTCAAAATATAATTATTTCTTTATGGGCTGCACGGTACAGTTCGACCAGGGTCTTGTATGTTCTTCTTGTATTTGTGCATGTTTTCTCCAGGTATCTTCCCACAGTCCGAAGACACGCAGACTGGGTTCATAGTGTTTCATTAGAGGTTTACAGTATGAACATGAGAGTGAATGGTGGTTTTTCTCTGTATATTATTCCTGCGATATGCTGATTCCAGTCCAGGGTGTAGCCTGCCTCTCGTCCAATGTCAGCTGGGTTTGGCTCCAGCTCCCCTCGCAACCCTCAAAGGATAAGTGGTATAGATAATAGGAGGATGGATTCACTGATGTGTGGCTATGCTCAAAGCTATGGAGCCAACAGTAAACGTGGGATGAGTTAAATGTGCATTTTATTCATTCAGGAATTGGCCCCTCTGTGTAAATTGTGGCTCCCCGATTTAGGAAGACTTAAATCTACTTGCAGTACCTACATTTATCCTTTAGATGGAAACCAAACACCAATAAACTGCTTATCACGGTTTTGCTGTTGGTCCAAATGCGGATGATACAACATCAGACACTGATCAACCTCCACAGACATCAAAACCAAAGGACTGTTTATCATAGACTGCATTTAAAAAGCTGTCAATACATCAAATACTGTGAAACCATTGAATTCAAGCAGAGGTTTGGGGGCTGTTAAAAGTTTGTTCAAATTAGTAAAAGTTTGGAAACATACATCTCTGATTGAGATCATTCCAGAAAGTTTATAAAATTAAAGATTAGGGATTGACTTTCTATTAAAGTACATTGTATCATAAGGGAAATTAATTTTGGCATTGGTATTCCACAACATCTTTACATATCAGACAGAGACTTATTTTCAACCACTGCTAAACATTGTTAATTAAAATGCCTCTAATGATTTTTTAAAATGCCTTTCAATCATCCCTTTGCTTAAAACCTTTTTTAAAATAATTTTTCAATGAGACAAACTCAGCTTTTTTGGTCCTGTTTGTCTCAATGGAAATCAGTGTGAGTTTCCAGTGGGCGCACAGTTCTTTGTATGAATAGGGTAATCTGACCTTCTCTCCCCACATATACACACACACACACACACACACACACACACACACACACACACACACACACACACACACACACACACACACACACACACACACACACACACACACACACACACACACACACACACACACATACACACTGGCTGCAGTAGAATAATAATTCGTATTCATCAGCGAGTTGCTTGGCTGCCTCGTCATACTTGTGTCTGTCTGCTCTTTGGTAGAAATATATATTTTTTAGTTGTGTTGATGAAGTGAAATTTTTAATTGTAAATTACTATTTCCTTTACTGGAGTTCGAACCCAGCTGTCTAGTGACATTTAGTTCTTAATACAGAAACAGTTTTAATCTTAGTTTATGTTACAGGATAAATGTAATTTTACTGTTATTCTCATATGAATTACATGCATACTCTAACAAACACAATATATATTTGACATTAAAAAAACATTCAATTCATTAACATGAATGACAATGAGATTTTTACATGGCAATGTTCAATAACTATCCTGCTACAGAAACTGATAAACGGATAAATAACCCTACCCGATATATACTAAAACTTAAATTAAACTCGAAACATAGTACATGGAAGTATCAAGCATGTAATACTGAAATCGTTTCTGTAAATCTTACCCATATGAACATTTTAATTTAAAAACTGGTTTGAGTATTCATAAGTTCCATCCGACATCAAAGCTGTGTTTAAAAACCATGGTATGTTAACAATCTATCAAAAAAGAACACTGACTGTATTTTTGCATCAGTACAGAGTTTTAGTATTTTCTTTACAGCACATTTCCTGTCTGGTTCATTCTCTCATGTATCTGTTTAATATGAAACAGCTCGAAAAAGCCAGGGAACATCACCTGCTCAGCAAAAAAAAGGGGAAAAAAGTCAGTTAGATGATTAAACTAACAAATATCTGATCTGTTATCTGTGCTTTTATTCTAACAACTGCAAAGAACCTCACACAGAATAGGAAAAGTTAATTTCCTTTACACTCTTCAGTTTTATATTCATCAGTCTTGACGTGAACACCAGAGAGATTGATTTTGCGTTAACCATTAGCTGTCACAGGATCCACAGTGATGGACAGACACACAGGTCCTCCAATGTTACCGGGTAACATCCTAGCAACCGGTTTATTGTCACCATAGCGATCGGTATGATCCAAAGTCCACAGCGTTTTTCCTGCGGATCAGAGATGGTGCAGTCGACCATGGTGCTGTCGCACCTAAAGCCACCTGGGTAAATCTATTCATGTGGTGCGGCCAAAAGTAGGACAGGACAGGAATAAGTGTTTGTAAGCTTTTTACTATCAATAGGAAGTGGTATGTTAGTGGTAGTCCATAAAGTAACAAATTAAACTTTATTAAAATATATTCCACAATTATATATTTTACTGTCACGCATTAACTGCTCCTAAACAACCTCCTTTCTGCTGAGCCAGCATCACAGGTCATTACTCAGCAAGGTCAGGTAAATGTCATGGGTCATCATCGAATGCATCTGTACCAATGTTAAGATGACAGAATGCTATTTCTTTGAATTCAGTATAGTGGAAATTTAACACAACAGATGTGGTGAAGGAGACAGTGACATCAGTAAAAACTCCAATGAGTCAGTTCACACACAAACTGGGTGAAACCAAAAGCTCCAGCATGAGCCAGAAAGACTTTACTTATAGGATCAGAGGCCTTATTCAGATGAATATTGAAGTGAACTATAATGAGACTCTCATCCATTGAGTACCATGGTCTATCTTCTCCAAGCTCTTCTAATAACGGTGAGTGAGGGCCAAGAAATAGAAAGAAGAATGGTCTGAGTCCGGTGCCCCACAAATGAGATATTATAATATTAAGTTTGAATGTTAGATTGAAGATAAACTTGTAGATTAAGGCAACGCTCCAAACTTGTACACCCAGTAACATGGTTGGTACGGTATGTTCAGGCATTGGAGCTTAATTTAATGGTAAAACAAGAACTGCTTAATTGAGGGCAACCAATACCCCAAGAGGTTTTCTTCAATTCAAAACTGAAGATGCCTCTAATTACAGTCTTAGCATAATAATTAGTCCTATGTGATTTAGAGACTTCAGCAAGAGAGGGAAACAGTCTGTTAAGGGCTGACAGTGTCCCTGGCTAGATTTATTCACAGTCTCCAAAACCACACCACCTAAGAGTCGTCTCTTTAATCACCTGCGACCTGCCCATAAGTCTCTGTAATGTCAAATCAGACTGTATGTCTATGGGCCTATTTCTAGGCTACTTCATTCATGGTGTTGGTGCCATTCATAGACTGCAGATGGACAACATGACTGCTTCCCAAAAGTGAAGCCAAAGTGTCTCGATCGCCACCTGGTGGCTGGTTGCTGTATAGGTCATAAATCCTGACTCCTCCTGGTTAGTGGATGGGACCAAACTAAAAGTACACGATAGATACAATTTTAGTTTGTCATTTTAGATCATTTTAAATCCCACTGATGTTCCTCCAAGGGCTATTTTTTGTTTGGTCTTACTTATTTATGTGATGCCATAGAAACGAGGTAAAATGTCATGATTGACAGCTGAGACTGACTCGTGATTGGTCGAGCTCATGTATCGACAGGACCTCCCTAGAACAGCTCCATCCCCAATCGCTACTGTGCAAGATTTGTTTTGGCTTCATTTCCAGATTGTGGGATTCATGATGCAATCATGATAAACATGGTTGCTGTAACTGGTGGTGGAGTGGGCCTGGATTCTTTGTTTCTACCTACGTGATACCAGCAACCTCAGATTAGCCTTTTTGTCAGTTGTTGATGTGTTGTCGGTAAATGTTATCACTATGATTGATGGAGTCTGCTACTGCTGGCACGTATTAACCCTGCTGCCTGAGGAGGAGGAGGCCCAGAGGCCAACAGCACGACTAAGAGTCCTGATTATCAGCCTCGTCGTGTGTGTCATCACCTCTGTGGGGCCCTTGATGCCTCCAGGGGGACAGACGTGGCACTGATATTTTTGAAACGACACGGATCAGCAGCATCAGCAGCATCATCAGCATCACTTCTTCTTCAACAACATGAACCTGCACACATGCACACACACAGGTTTCGCCAAATATGATTTTATGATCATCACATACAACACACATCATGTTTTTTGAGTGTGCGCATGCATGTGTGGACAGATGGTCAACTTTTCTTTCAGAGAGAGAGAGAGAGAGAGAGAGAGAGAGAGAGAGAGAGAGAGAGAGAGGAAGAGAGACTCTTTGGCTCATACAAATGGAAGATTTGTCACGTGATGCCCGGGACAGTTTTAATGACGTATGCACCATATGGCGCGTGCCGGGGGGGCGGAGCACCGATATGCTAATTGCCATCCTCCATCCAGTGTGGGTGTTTGTCTGTATGTGTGTGTTTGAGATGGGTATAAAAGCAGCAGCATCCCACACACACCCCTCAGAAAGCTCAGAGCAGGTCACGCACAATCACGCACGGACACGCGCACAGAGCACACGGGATGCGCGCGATCTAACGGACAGCGACTCATTATAAAAAGTAAGTTTATTTTAAATTTCTAACAGAATTATAACCAAGATCTGATTGATCAGTTCCTCCTGTGATTGGCTCCACATATCTCTGTGTGACCTGATCAATCTGATCAATCTGATCATTAATGTCAAATTAATATTCATGTATTAAAGCTCCTGTAAAGTCTGAATCAGCAGGTGTAAGATATAAACCAAAGCATTTTTAAATTCTGTTTAGCATTTTCACTTTGTTTTTAGTTCTTATTATTACTTCAAGGCTTATAATTTTATATTAAATTGTTAGTGTGCCCTCGGCTGTTTACCAGCAAATATTTGCCCTTAAACGTCTTTGTATATATTAAGAAAAAGAGTAATTCCAGGGAATAGTTCTACTCTGATGTATTTAGATAATTGTTGCTTGTTTTATTTAAAGTATTTGTGTTCGTCCTGTTTGTTCGCTCACCTTCATCTGTCTCTCTCGCTCGTTCGTTTATTTGACGGGACCATTCAGCGGGAAACTGAGATAATTTAAGGGATTTGATTTGTCAACATAGCGTCAATTGTTCTAACTTTTATTCTTATTCTAACAGCCTATAATTTAAATAAACTACGCATCTGTCGTTGTATTTTCCTTTATCATCAGTCTTTTTGTCACAGTTTTTATTTCTCTCTGTAAGATATTATCAGAAAAACATTTTGACATTGTGAATGTAAAATCATTTGATATTTCTAGCGGATTTAAAATTTGTCATCGTTTGAATAGATTATTCTAGATTATACTGTTGAATTTAACCGATTAAAGCTGCACATTTGATCAGTTAACAACTAAACTGAATGGAAAATATTCCCGTGTCTGTCCGGACAGTGTGAAACTGTTTGACTCGAATTTTTGTTTTTTCCGACAGTTTTAGTAATTATAAATTCAATCAGTGATTTAAACCAAATTAAACTTACATCTTTCTCTAATGTCGCTTCTCTCGGCAAGAAATTGAATAAGATGCGGATATTAAATTTTTCCCGCACAGACACAAAAGAGGAATCACACACTCGAACTGATTTGTTTAAAATTAAATGTTCTCATTTAAGAGAATTGACGAGCCGCGTGGTTTAAGATAAACTTAGTGATGTTTTAATTATTTAAATCAGAATACGCGGCTGCTCATAAATGTTTCATATTGATTGGATTTTGGGTAAAGATCGATTTAAAAGCTTTTTCTTTCTTTCTTTCTTTCTTTCTTAAAATTATCTTATTTCATCTTCGTCAATCCCCAGATGTTTTGAATTTGTTTCTACTTTTAAGAGCTCTATTCATACACCTGCTGATTCTGGTAAATACAAATAGAGTCTGATCTCATGGGAATACAAGTTTTAATAATACAGTTAAATTCAGTACAATGTATTTATGCAAATACACAGACTGAAGAAACACACTAAAACACTCACAGCCATGCTGTTTTTTTTATTTATTGCACAATTAAGACGAACAAACGGCTCAAATCGCAAAATGTTTGGTGTATAGAAGTAAATTCCACCTGTTCCTATAAATATGAAAACATTGCGAATTGGGAGAATCACCTTTGAAGCATTTAACAAATTCTTTATAATCACAACCACTGCCCTAATTCACAAGCATGTTAGTTTGTGTTCATAAACTCTCTCTGTGATTTCATTGTTTTCTGATCACCACACTTCTTCTGCTCCTTAGAGAATCAGCATCATGACCAGGTCTGTGCAGGAGGAGCAGGGGTCAGTGGAGTCGGAGGAGCAGCAGGAGCTCCGCAGCCCAGAAGGAGGAGAGGAGGAGGAGGAGGAGGAGGATCACCTCAACCATCTGGACGAGGAAGACGATGATGACGATGAGGAGGACGAGGAGGACGAGGAGGAGGAAGATGGTGAAAACAAACCCAAGAGGCGAGGGCCAAAGAGGAAGAAGATGACAAAGGCTCGAGTCCAGAGGTGAAGGAAACAGATTTGTTTTTCTTCTTGTCGTTAAGAGTTTTAAGAGCAAATATTCTTCATGTGAGCTCGATAAAATCCATTGTACAAACCTTCCTTGTCATTATTATATATATTTTAATACCAGCAACATAATGTGACTATAGCTTCATTTAGAACAACTCTACAATAACTAGCTGGTGAACATTATGGAGCATTTAGCAGCTTAAAGAGCCAGATATTTCCTTCAGGAGTCGGTGGAGACCAAAAATAGAGCAAATATTGGACGAAAATTTATGCCAGAAACGTGAGACGAATTAAATGACCATGTCTCTACAATGTTCAACATATCAATTCAAAAGGTGATGCCATGTCAGTGATGTACACATCACCCATTAAGCTTTGTTTTCATAGCGAACAACTTCAAGTATGAGCCACAATACTTATGGTTTTTAACATCGGCTATAACATGTTTTAAAGACGTTAAAATTTAAAAGCTGCTTTCAACAGTTATTATGGACACAGAGCAATAAACTGAACCTGCAGCAGGGATTGCTTTATGGACTTTAATGCCCTGGACTCTGTCTCTATACGCCACCCTACCCTAGAGGAACCGCCTCCATCACTTGTACTGTGCTTTTGGCTGTGCTGTTTGGCGAAATGAACAAATGCACTGCATAAAAATGTGTATGCTAATGTATTAACTACTCGTGGTTATTTAGCTGCAAACGACAGTGTGCAAGCTTCACTCACTACTGGGATGTTACAGATATGCTAATTGACAAAAGGGCTAACAATGAATTCACTGTGTGTTTCTGCAGGTTCAAGGTCCGTCGGATGAAAGCTAACGCCCGGGAAAGGAATCGCATGCATGGGCTTAATGATGCTCTGGAGAGCCTGCGAAAAGTCGTCCCGTGTTACTCCAAAACTCAGAAACTGTCCAAGATCGAGACGCTCCGCCTCGCCAAGAACTACATCTGGGCCCTGAGCGAGATCCTGCGCTCCGGGAAAGCGCCCGACCTCATGAGCTTTGTCCAGGCGCTCTGCAAAGGTCAGCATCAAATAAAAGCAACAGAAAATCTGTACATGAACGGAAATGACCATGTGGCCTCGAACCGGCGAAGTGACATTGAAATACCAGTTCACCCCACATTTCTGACAGTGCCCTCTAGTTATAATGTTGGGAAAATTAATATTAGTTATTGAAATTATTATAAGTATTAAATATATTGATCAGCATTGACTGAATATTGTCTCTCTGTTCTCAGGTCTCTCTCAGCCGACCACTAACCTGGTGGCGGGCTGCCTGCAGCTGAACCCTCGGACTTTCCTGCCGGAGCAGACACCAGACCTGCCGGCTCATCTTCCCCCAGCCGGCACAACTGCCTATCCTGGACACTACTCTTACCAGAGCCCAGGGCTGACAGCCGGCCTGCCCAGCCCACCCTATGGCACCATGGATCCCTCCCACATCTTCCACCAGGTTAAAGGTCAGCCTTATGGCCCCTTGGAGCCCTTCTTCGATGGGGTCCTGGTTTCGGACGGGCCGGCGTTTGACCCACCCCTCAGCCCACCACTCAGCATCAATGGAAACTTCTCCTCGTCCTACAAGCACGAGGTCGTCGCGGCTGCCGACTACGACAAGAGTTTCTCCTTCAGCGTGCACTATGGGGGAGGAGGAGCTGGGGGACACAATGCCATCTACGGTGGTGGGGGGAACAACCAGCGGTGTGGTGAACTGCAGGCGGACGGGCTGATGGGCTTTGAAGGACACTCGCATCACGAGCGGATGATGAACGCCCAGTTGAACGCCATCTTCCATGACTCCTGAGGAAGAGGAGGACAAAGGACTGAGATACTGATGTACAAAGAGACGGACAGACAGATCATTATATATCTTTCTTTCTGTCCTTTCTGTTCTTCTGCATCAGGCTCTTCAACTCGCTTTGGTCATGAGGATGGTGGTTCAGCGATGATATCACATTGTTGATGTAACCTTTGTAATGCTTCATACTGCGGAGATGCTCTCTGAATGTCTCATTATTATCCATATTATCACATAAAAATAATCAATAATCAATAAGCAATAATCTGGAAGAAACTATGCAATTTCGTTAAAACCTGAGCACAGCTCAGCTGATGATTCCAAATGTTGAAAGAATAAAGATTTCTCTATTTTTGGGTCAGTGTGTCAGTGAGATGATGTTAGGCCAGTGTTGGGCCGGTTTCCAAGCCGGGAGCAGGCCGGAGTGTTCATGTTGTTCATGTGGTTTTACTTTATGCTTTTTATAACGTTCCTGTAGTGTTCTGTTAACATTTCATGTGACTCCTGTTCATATTTTATAAGATAGATGTTTATAAATGCCTTTTATTAAAAGGAATTCAATGTGATTCATTTGAGAGACTGATTCATCAGCAACAACACAAGAACAAAACAACAAAACACCTCAGTTTAGTCCAGTTTGATGAGATTGTTTCCAGGGTCTTGCAGGGTATCCCCAGTTCGTTTATTAGTATACAGCTGAGTTACAGATGTTTCTGTAAGAGATTCGACTTTGGAAAAGCTTTTTGTATTTTTCATCGAGATGGTAAGAATGGTTTTAACCAAACGTTTTAAAAAACATTTTCAGTTAATTACCTTCAAACGCTGCCTCACACACAGGGTTCTGTCCAGGCTATAGTCCTCTTCAGTCCAGTTTGGTTGAGTTCACTTCAGTTGAATTAAACTTTAATAATAATATCTAAAATAACACATTCAAATATTAAAAACTATAGAATTTTCAGTAAATAAACAGGATATGTGTCATATAAATATCATATCTCCAGTTTGGTTTGATGTGCTTCAGACACTTTACAGACCAAACTTGAATTTAACCTTGAATTTGTTGATCAGGACGATTTTCTGCTGTCTGCTGATAAATTACCCGAACAACCAACGATTTGGTTATTGGATTAGTAAATGTTTTTTGGTACAGAAATGAAATTATAAATCAGCTAATCCATCAATGGAAGATTTGCCCCACTACTTGAGGTCCCTCTATTCATTTTAGATTCAACAGGATTTTAGACTGGCGGTCAGACAAAATGAATCTCAGGATTCATTGAGCTCTGGGTATTTTCAACGACTGAATGATGAGGACAGAAAGTAATCAGCAGATAAATAGAATAATAGTGTAATAATTTATAGTTGCTCTGGCATATCAGGAACCTTCATGGATGCAGGAACTTGTTTTAACATAGTATTGCAATCACTATGATTAGCATGAGCACAGAAGTCGTAGTGAAAATACAATATATATAACATAACTCAACTTAAATGTGGTTTTCTAGTCCAAGAAGATTTGGAACCAGCTCACAAACCTGCGGACAACCTCAAAAAGGACAAGACTGAAAACCTAGAATGTTGAAGGTTTCTGCGTGACGACAATGCTATAAAAGTGGATTTGAGGATCCAAGTATGATACTGAACATATTAGGATAAAGCTCATATCTCCTTACAGAGAAAACCCTGTTAACATGTTAACAGCATTATCACAGCGACTGAAGGACAAAACCAGGATTACCGTGTGTGTGTGTGTGTGTGTGTGTGTGTGTGTGTGTGTGTGTGTGTGTGTGTGTGTGTGTGTGTGTGTGTGTGTGAGAGTGTGTGTGTGTGTGAAGGGCACAGATGTTCGTTCTGCAGGCAAGACTTTAATTTATGAAAATGATCTCGTTTATGCATGAGAGCCCCCCCGCCATACATACTGCTGTCCTGCTGAGTGTGTGTGTGTGTGTGTGTGTGTGTGTGTGTGTGTGAGTGTGTGTGTGTGTGTGTGTGTGAGTGTGTAAGTCAACAGGGACAATATGGTGGCCATATCCCACCATTTAGCCTCCCTGTTAAAGTGGAATAACAATGAGAGAAAAGTGCGACCGCAGCATAAAAATGTATCAAAGGAGAAACTATTTCCACAATATATTTTAACACCTATCAGATACAGGTATGTGGAGCAAAAATATCAAAGTACTTAGTGACTACAAACAAAAGCTGCTCTAAAGATAAATTACAAGACACCACACATTTATAAATACATGTCAAGATCTGGAGGAAATTCAAAGGAACTTGCGTGAAATAGCAACAATTTACTTTTTATTCATAGTTGGAGAAAATGATGAACACAAACAACATGAAAACATTCCTCATCACACTGGGAAAGCAGCTACAGTAGCAGAGGCGGGATTAGAGGTATTAATAGCATTATTGGCAGCAGCCTTTGTGATCGAGGTTTTGTGTTTCAGACTGTTGGCTGATCATAACACCGATTAAAGCAGCTTAAACTCACGCCATCTGTTAACAACATACACTTGCCGTGGTTGTGGCTCATAATATGGTATTTATACCACAGCCAGGACACACCCTGCTCTCTGATTGGTTGGCAGGTATCTATTCAAATCATGTACAGTATGATGGCAAGTAACCATGTCAACAGTATCAACAACTCTGTTAGCACATTATACTTCAGGACTTACAGTGACAACAAGCAAGTGTGTGTGTGTGCACAATAACTCACGTACTCATTGACGGATTTATACTAAACTTGGTGGGAATGTTACGTGGGAGGGTATCTCGTGATGATTCACTTTTTGAGCTGATCAGTTAAAGGTCAAGGTCAACAAAAATATAGTCCATATTTTTCAAAACAATTTCCAAGATATCTTCGCAAATAAAAAGGATAGAGAGACAAAATTGGAAAAACTATGTAAGGCTAGAATGAAATTATAGGACCATAGACCTAAAGCTTACATAAGAAAGATAATGTATGATCATATGGTATGAACTCATGTTGCCACAATGAAGTTGAAAGTTTGATCGGTTCATTTTGTTGGTATAAATACTGAAGGTATAATGCACATCAAAGTTCCCTGTTAGCAAGAGACTGATTGAATGAGAGGAGAAGATGTGGACGTTTGATGTGAGATGCCACAGTATATCATGTGGTTTTGTACCCACATGATATATATATAAGTCCAATGCTCACTCTCTTTTAGCTCTGTGTTGGTCTCCACCAACGCCTGAAGTTGATATCCTACTCTTTAGCTGCTAAATACTCCACCATACTCACCTGCTAGTTGCTAACATTGTCTAATGTTTGGTAGTGTAAAGCTTTATGAAATTTTTCACAGAAAATGTGTTGCCTAAAAGATTGAACCAAACTCAACATAATCCATGTATAAAAAACAAAAAAAAACGTAGCTTTGAAGAGACAGTGCGAGTGGACTTTTGATTTTTTTGTTTCATCAAAGGATACAGTATTTTTTAAATCCAGCTTTTACGTTGGGTTGGAATTTCAATGCCAATGTTACCGTTTTAAGATGTTCATGGGTAAAATTAAAGAAAGTTTTATTTAAACTAAATTATTTTATGTTTGACATATTATACAATGTATTCTGTATTGTTTAAGATGTTTTCATTAATGTACATTGAATAGGCATTAATTAAATGTTATGAAATAGGAGTGTTCACTGTTTACTCAGCAGAAAAGTTGCATAATATTTGTAAGATTTGTTCAAATAAACATGTAATATAGACAATATTAAAGCTCAGAGTTATTGTGATGTGAATGACAGTTTTATATGGATTAAGTATGAAATAATTCTTAATTAATGATTTAAGGAGGAGGGGTGAGATTAAATAAGTTTGTTCTTCTTTTCACTCCTTTTCGATTTTTTTTTTAATAATACTGTTTTTCCCTTGTTTGTATAATTTTCCGAAATAATTAAAAGGAAAAAAAAGGAAATGAAATATGTTCAACATGAGGTTTGCTGGGTTTACTTCAAGTACATGTTCCTGATAAGACTCTTCTGTTGTATCGTCAATGCAGTACTTTTACCTGTAACATAATATTCACACAGGTTGGTATTAGTAGTTTTACTTTGAGTAAATGATTTGAATACATCTGTCACCATATCTGATCGATAATCAATCATAAACCGATGGAAGGGTTACTCACGGTGTGCGCGCGCCCGCATCTAAACGGGAACGCGCCGCCCGTCTGCCGCATGCCCGAGCCGTCTCCACGGTAATGCTGATGCCGCGACGTCTCCATAGCGACAAGACCCCGGAAATAAACCCTAACCTGCCGGGGGTGAGTTTGGTTTATTAGCTCACTGCTCCTTCATCTGGCGCTTTGTTTACCTCAGAGGAGTTTGTTTGTTTGTTTGTTAATAAACATGTCGGAGCCCGAGGAGGAGCTGAGCCAGCAGAGAGACAGCACGAAGAAGAAGAAGAAGAAGACAGTCAAACGGAGCGGGAAGAAGAAGAAGAAGAAGCCGAGGGAGAGACGGGAAGAAGAGGAAGAGGAGCAGCAGGTCGAGGAAGAGGAGGAAAAGGAGCACAGGTGAGTGAGGTTCTCCTCAGGTTCTCCAAGTTCTACACAGAACCACAGAGGAGGGTTCATACAAGCTGGAGATGAATCAGCAAAGTAAAGTTTAAGTCAAGAGCTGCAGGAATCTGCAAAAACACGACTCCTTCAAAGTAAAAGCCCTGAAGTCAGAACCTGTGGCAAGTATTTTCAGTCACTGAATGAAGGTGACCTTAAGTAATCAGCAGATACATAGAATGATGGTGAAGTAATGTGTAGTTGCTCTGGTATGCCAGGAACCAACATGGATGCAGGAAGTTGTTTTAACAATTTTGTGTAAGATGCTTTCAGAACCTTACCAAAATAACAGCAGTGTTTTATATAGGCAGGATGTTGTTACATTATACGACTGGCCAACATGTGTTTTAATAAGAGGGCGCTTTTAATATTTTCTGACAGTTTATAGACAAAATAAATAATCTTAACCATCAAACAGCTAACTAACGTTGTCAGGTTTACTGAGAAAATAATGGGTTGATGAATTCATAATGAAAATCAGTTGCTGCCATCATTTCTTAGTATGACTTGCTTCATTGATAAATGTTTGTAAATGACCTCTGATTGGTGTGTGTGTTTGTATGTGTCAGTGAATGTGTCGTGCTGCGTGGGATCTTCAGACTGGGGAAGAAGAGTCACGACGTCCTGCTCACCCGAACCAGACTGAGCTGGACCCCCATCACGCCTGAGACCCCCACAGGTCAGTAACCACAGCGACGCGTTGTCTTGGTGATCATCGCTAACAGGCAGACAGACTGTGGATGTGTCGCGGCAGCTGGTGCTGTAATGGAGAAGTTCTCTCATGTTGAGACCACCTGAAACTTGACATCTGGACGCACACATCCACTGCAGGGGACAGTTTGGCTGCTCCTCATGGCTCTTTATCAGAGGTAGGAAAGTTAACCAGGGCCCAGATTCCCCAATAATGCTTTTCTAAAAGCATTTTTAAAGAACACCAACATTTCTACAAGTGTTTCCCAAAGCAACACAAGTGCACATGCATGCTTCCTAATGACAGCTTTAGCTTACTTTGCTTGTGTGACTGTGTCTTTAAGCAACACTGAGAACATACACTTGAACCTGAAAAACAAAACAAAACAGTGTTGGTTCCCATACATTTCATGAATTTGAGGGTCATCTGATGGGATTCCATCAGCATTTCCTTGTCAGACCTGCTGTGTTAAAGCAGCCAACACCATATGCACTACACATATAGAGAAAAGAGAAGATGTGGAACATTTAACATCAGTAAAGTGTCATCTGAGGCAGAAGAGATGAAAAGATTGAGCAAGAAAAGAGAGAGGAGGATTATGATGATAGAAATTGTCAATCGTTGAATTTATTCGTTGTGTCATAGTCTTTTATTTATTTAAAAACAGTGAAAACACGTAGTTCTGATTCCTACTGCAGGTCCAAAATCCAGATGTGGATTATTTGTAATTGAATTCAAAAAATGACTGTAGGTCTCCATCCATTACCGCTGTGCGATGCTTGGACACCAATGGTGGGTGATACCGAAAAATTTGGTTTCAATCTAATAGCAAGTTCCCTAATACCGGGGTCAGCATCAACAATGTCAATACCTTTTTTTCTTCGCCACCCGGTCAGTCTGGACCGACTGTAGGTGCAGGCCACCATCATCCCTCGAGCAGTATCTCATACATGTTCACTTCCCGCAGCTCTGATCATAGCAGACGTCAGCAGAAATACATTTCTCTGTGTGATTACAAAGCGTATCAGAAGCTTGATTTCATGCTACATCCTCAATAAGCTAAAACAAAACCACAAATGTTTGAAGATGCACAGATTCAATTTTTTTATTTATAATGGGGGTAAAAAGAAGCTTTGTACAGTTTAGAACATACAGTGTGACAGATCCTGTAAATCTAAATAGTCTTTTGTTCAGTCATGTTGTGGTGATATTATGGTGTGAGTTTTGTGTGTTAGTTTTTGGTTGAAATCCATTCAGACAGAACTGGTTAGTGGAGCAGGGTGAAGGTGTAAATACTGTGTCTGTGTGTGTGTGTGTGTGCGTGCGTCTGTGTGTGTGTCCGCGTGCCTCAATCTGTTTTGTTGTATTTCATCCAAACTAATGTCATTAAGCCAGAATTGTGTGTGTGTGTGTTGGCTGTAGTATAGAGAGCAGTTGGTTCGGCCCGTGGGGGGTTATTAGAGTCTCTCAGTGTGAGGAGATTAACACACACTTGCACAGTCAGCCTGTCAGCATGCTGTGTGTGTGTGTGTTGATTATATATTTCTATATAAATGGATCAGCTGTTGTTGTTTATTTCTACACATGAATTCACTGTCTCACCCACTGGCCTGTTGGTCTGTCTGTCTGTTGGAGAGGCGAGACCTGAGCTGTCAGACAGACACAGTATTTTGTAGTACTATAGTACTGAACCTCGTTTATTATATAAATGATGGACAAAATATGATTTCAAAGTTGAACTCGTGGCCATAATATAAGCTGCCAAGCATCTCTAGCTCCTTTGTGCTTTGCATTGTGGAACATCATGTCCAATTAGTCTGTATTCTGTCTTTCAGCAAATTTAACATCCAGTTTCACTACACACTCAAATAACCGGCCTAGGTTTAGTATAAGTGTGGAGCTGACACGCTCTTTTTTCCTGCGGACAGTGAAGTATCTCAGGAGGATTTATTACCAGTGAGAAGTGTGAAGGAATGATAACTGATCAGTTTAAAGCCAATACACGATACACTGTCAACAGTGACAATGAAGGGGGATGCAGTCTTTCAGCCTCAGTGTGTGTGTGTGTGTGTGTGTGTGTGTGTGTGTGTGTGTGTGTGTGTGTGTGTGTGTGTGTGTGTGTGTGTGTGTGTGTGTGTAATCAAACTACAATCCATAACTCCCACAGTCAGCCACATGGCCTGGTTACCATGAGACTGGACTGCCACTGTGTGTGTGCGTGTGCGTGTGCGTGTGCGTGTGCGTGTGCGTGTGTGTGTGTGTGCGTGTGTTTGCATGTGTAGGTACAGTGGGTTGGAGAGGGCTTGATGGGAAACTCATATCCATCTGGAACAAAACAACAAACTACCTGTGATGGTCAACACTGTGTGTGTGTGTGTGTGTGTGTGTGTGTGTGTGTGTGTGTGTGTGTGTGTGTGTGTGTGTGTGTGTGTGTGTGTGTGTGTGTGTGTGTGTGTGTGTGTGTGTGTGTGTGTGTTCGTGCA
The DNA here is from genome assembly GCF_009819705.1 of Hippoglossus hippoglossus. Lineage (NCBI taxonomy): Eukaryota > Metazoa > Chordata > Actinopteri > Pleuronectiformes > Pleuronectidae > Hippoglossus > Hippoglossus hippoglossus. The sequence goes on from NC_047171.1 coordinate 15,526,106, forward strand.
ACAGCTCTGTAGGTTCTGTCAACTCGGATGAGAGTCATTCTCAATGAGCTGGATGTAAAATTTTACATTTCTCTCTCTCACTTAGCTCAAGATTTTGGGTTTAAAGTCACATTTATTTTTTGGGATCTCTTTTATCACACATGTTTTCATCAGACACACTCTAATAAACCCACTGTACACTGCCCACTCAGCACCAGCAGACTGATGATATTAGCATCGAAAATAGAACATGTAGCTGTTAGAGATAGATGTTTTTCTCAGGATCATAATGTTGCTGTTGTTCACCATAATAACATAATAACAAACAGATTTTTCATGTTGTTGTTTATTTTTTCAACAACAACACATTTGATGCAACAAGAAATTACACAATTAAAAGGCTTAAAAAACAACTGAATTAAAAGGCAGTGCCAATAGATATAAATCAATAGTAAAACAGGTGACTGTTTTTACATCAAGGGTGATAGGTGTATATTTGTGGTCTGTTTAAGGAAAAGTTTGTTCTGTAATGTCATTTGAAACTTATTGCGTTATTTTGTCTGTTCTTGTGGCTTCACAAAATCAAAAATGCACTCATAAGAAAAGTATAGAAAATAGCTTAAATGACTGGAGAAAAATTATTTTAAAAAACGTTACAGACTTGCTGCGTAACTAGTGTCTGTGTCTGTCTAAAATACACACATTCACTCCATTAGCCAATGCTCCACAGTAAACCGGATTATCAGCGAATCTGTCAGTGGTCTATCCTGTAATATCTGATGAGATGTATACATAAAAAACTGAACATATCTTTTATTATTTACAATACTATATCAACACAATGAGCGGAGAAAGAAGCAACAACAACAGACTGTGACCCTGACATATGGACGCTGGCCTCTGCGGGCAGACGCGGGGTGGGTGGTTATGTGATATTTGATAACAGCAGGAGCGTATTTCATAGAGAGGAGGGGTTAATCAACCGTCATCAAATATAATTATTTTGTGATGAATCTGATCCTCTGTGTGCGGAAGCAGATAAACTGTAATTATTATATTTATGCATTTCTAAACAGCTATTTCTCCTCATGTGGACACCCATAAGTAGAGGCTGTTGTATAAACACTGAATTATGATATACACACACACACTAATCACAGGTGCACTATTATGAAATATGTCTTCATAGGTGAGCCTAAAATTGTTGAAAAATACTGAAAATTCCCTCCTTATATCTGCTTACATTAACATTGTACTGCTCAGAAATGCTAATTAAGGGAAGTGCTTCCCATTAAATTACTCTCACTAAATACTGCCTTCACTTATAATTTCAGTCCCTTTGGTCACTGTTCATTAAATGGTTAAGTGTAAACTATAAATAAATTAGAAATGATCATGCTTTTCAGATGAGATTAAACATGCTGAGCTGATCAGCTTTGAAAGAATTAACTAAACCTAACGTGTTAGTTTAGTGACATATCACGTACCGTGTTTAATATTATTTTCTAATTTTCAAAACATACATGGCTTAAATCTGGACAGACAAATAATCTAACAAATCTGGATGGATTGGAACATTTCTGATGATTAAATTGGATTAATTTATATGATTATTAAGTTAGTTTTTTCCTGCACAGATGTTTATCCACCTGCTGTGACATGTGTCTGTCCACTGAAGCACAACAGGAAGACGTCCTCTTGATTTCACTAACCAAGGCTGTTGAAGCCCTATATCAGCTTTACATTCCCTTTTGAACACATGGACTGTGGAGGTTGTCCCCTATCATTTACAATGAAATCACATTAGGAAGACAAAACCAGACAGTTTTACATGGGCACCTGATTTTAAGACTATTTATTAGAGACAGGCTAGAAAACACATTATTAATGTAGACTAATAATGAAATGTAAGAAAACATAAAAAAAATGTGCATCATACGTTTCCAGAATCCATGTCCAATAGAAAAGTTGGCAAATTCTCACATTTTAGAGGCTGCGAATAAACCAAGCAAATATTTTGTAATGTTTCCTTCATGAATGAATGTGTTGAAAACAGGACATGGGTTAAAACCCTTGCAAAACTACTAACTGACATTTTTAATAGTTGGAGGCGTTCTATAAACAGTTTTCCTGACATCCTCGTTTTTGGTGGTTTTGGGGATTTTTAATTTGCAGTACCGCAGTCGGCCACTGTAGCTGACTGGCAACAGACTAACTTTGCTGCACTGTTTCAGCTTGGTTATTAACAAACATGGTATTGGAAAGTGTGTGTGTGTGTGTGTGTGTGTGTGTGTGTGTGTGTGTGTGTGTGTGTGTGTTTTATGTTACTCTGAGCTCAGCTCACTAAAATCCTCAGAAGATTGGATGATTAATCGGACATGGACCAATCGCATTGATGAATTCCTCTCTGATGACAGGTGCTGCGACGTGTTCTGCTGATCAATGGATTAGTGATTAATACATTTAATAATGTGAACACGAATGAACCATCAGCAGCAACACGCTACATTCACATTTTACTATGATTGACAAGGAGGGTGGACAAAGTAATGTGAACACTTCCTCTTTGCACCGTAAGTCATGGCGAACAGATAATGTCATCCACAAAATTCATAACACAGACCTTTTAAATGGGTCAAAGATAATATAATATTGAAAACCAAAATGCCTAACAGTGCTAATAGTGACAATGATAGGTACAGACGTAAAATATATGACAAAAGAAAATGGGTCCAAAACCAAATCTAGTACATAAAACAAAACATACCAAACAAGGATGAATAATCACAATCAGTCTTAATAATTAAACGAATAATACTAAATACTTACAAATACAATACACTACAAATAGAATAATACATAACATATAACATAACATACATGATTGTGCAGATCTCTCTGTTTTATAAGACAGAAAAGTGTCTTGTATAGAGAAGAAATAAAAAAAACTTGTATCTATTGACATGTCCTCTACAGCTTAATATATGTCCTATGTTAAAAATCTGATCTTTGTTTGAAACAAATGGAGCCAGCTTTTCAAACAAATTTGCACAGATCATTAAAACACATTATTTGTAAAGTCAGGTTCATATTGTGTTTATGTGCTGTGTGTTAACTCTTTTTCCATCCCCCTGCAGGTGAGCCATGTGTAACACAGCCAGGTGTGCTGCTGCTGCAGGACGTTTATGCAGTGAAGGTGAAGCGGCGGCGAGCAGCGGGCCAGGAGTCGGGGGGAGCCGTGCTCGGCGTGGCCCTCTTCTGCTGCAAGAGGACAGGGAGGAAGCTGGAGGTGGACACGCTTCACCTCAACAACGCCTCCGCGGAACACACACAAACCTGGTACAACACCCTGAAGGAGCTGCTCACAGGTAAGACACACAGTCAGTCAATCAGTATGAAGTAGAGGTACTTACGATCCAAGGGGAACCAATAGGACAGCCGAACATGACCCGAATAGACCTGACGACAATTAGACCTGATAAAAAAACTGAGAGGGAACACATTTTGCAGCATTATAATAATAATAATTATTATTATTATTATGTCCAAAGAATGAATTTAAAGTCTTGGAAACTAAAGTAATTTATATGTTTTGAAGACAAATTTGTATAAATAATTGCATCCTGCACTAACAATAAAACCTTATATAGCCAGACAACATATTGAATATCTGTGAATGAAGTTCCAAAAAAGTGTTTATGTATAATTGCTCAAATCTTGTTGGTGGATCATTTTCTTGAATTAGGTTCCTCATCAGAACAAAGCTCTTCTGAGCTGTGAAGATCCGTGATGGTCAGAGTTTGTCTGTGTTACATAAGAGCTGAGATACACTGGAAACATGACTCAGGACTTCTGTGAGCGTCATACTGTCAGATGATTACACACAAACAGACACACTCACTCACAAGTGTGATGTAGTAATAGCGTTACTATTAGCACCATCTGTCTGCTATTGTATTTATTAAACTGACCATCAGAAAGACACATAGAGGGTTGGATTTATCTGATCCGAAATACAATGCAGATAAAATAGTGATAATAGAGCAATAGATTGTAATTTGCTGAGACTTACATTTTAAAATGTCACAAGTTATACTGAACCGTCTGGATTTCGTTCAAACATCGCTTAGCTCCGCGTCAGACAGATGTGGTGTTGGCTCCAGATTATAATTTCATTGTTTTCTATCAGTTTGTTCATCACTTAGTTTAATGAGGTGAGTCACAGTTACATCAGACAGGAGAGCTGCTAATCTGCTAATCCAGTGGAACAAAGAGATGCACACACACCATCAACTGCTGAATCATGTCGTCTGCGAGAGAGATTAGCTAAAATTCTGTCTGTATAATCATATTTGTGTGGAGTTCACTTTAATTCAAGTTGAGCGACACCGTGCAGGGACATGAAACCCTGGGCTAATATACTGCAAGGCCAAAAGTATGTGGACATTTAAACAATAGAGTCTGCCATGAGGGTAGCAAAAGGCTTTACACCAGTTGATGCTTGCAAACCCCCCAGGTATGTAAAAAATGTCACAGGGACAAGCCTTTCTTTTGTTCCCAAAACGTTACCTACCTGGATGGTAAAATAAGAGGCAGTTCCTACTCAGTGGAAGAAAACGTAAAACCATCCACTGTTTCTGGATCAGTTTATAGGATCATCAAAGATGACATGCTTTTAAGCAACATGAATCATTTTTTAACAACAAAATACATGTAGTTTCCAACTATACAATATCTTGTGGAATACATAGCTTGATCAGAAGTTTGATTTCTGAATGTATCAAACGTTATTAACAATCTTTGTTACCTTTGCCAGGGAGGATGTTTTCACCCCTGTCCTACTGTACGGATCAGCATGAAACTTGGAAGGATGTGGTATAGGTTGGGGAAGAGCCAATTAGATTTCAGTTCCTATCCAGATGAGGGCTAGGATTTATTTTCACTTTCTTTAACAGTGTGAGATAGGGCGTCAACTTAATAAATTTCCCTCTTTGTCATTTGTCATCAATGAAGTGATGGTGTTTGTTGATTTCATCCGGTTTCCTGTAAAAAATACAGTTGTATGAATTAACATAACTTCAACCTCAGCGACACGACCATGACCACGTCCTCACAGGTCCGGTTTAATATAGTTCTGGATGCTGCAGAAGGCTGAAGTTCCCAGACGCTGGTTTCCCAGGTGCACTGTAGTGGGCGTCGCCTGGCTGACACTTAACACACAATAGAAATGTTTGAGTGGTGTATGGATTTAACCCTCACACACAGACACACACACACACACATTACATTTCAGGTTTTCTATGTTCATCCAGTGATGTCAGCTTAGACAGAGACGTTACAAGCCCTCCACAAATGAAGAGGTCAAAGGTCACGCACACACGCCACCGTCCTCCTGTCACCATGGCATCGGTCTGACACATTATCGCCGGTCACCTGTCTGTCCGTCCGTCTGTCTGTCCATCAAACCAGATTACCCATGAGGCCCTGCAGCAAAGTCACAACTTCTTTAAGTGTTTTTCTGTGGCCTCCCACACACACACGCACACACACATGAATGGCTCACAGGTCGCGTGTCAGCTCACATGGTCACACTGCACATCAAACTGTGACGGCTTTTGTGATTTTGTGACTTTGCACACTGCCACGGAGGAGTCTCTGTGTGTGAGTGGAAGGTAAACACACACACTCGGTCGCTCTGCTGCCGTGTGGACATTAAGCCTATTTTCCAGCCAGAGGTCAGTGTGAAAAGCGTATTGTTTTGTGAATCGTGGCGTTGCGAAGCGGGCAGTCCACTGCCACTTCTTAACCTCGGGGTCCGAACATTCAGCCGCACAATGGCGAGCAGGGAGCAGACCCTTCCTGTCTCCAGAGCGTTATTCTGTGCTGTTCGCTTGTGGGAAGCAGCTGCATTACACTGTGCAGAGGGTGAATGGCAGTCAGAGTGACAAAAGGCGAGCAGTGACGCTGTATAGAGTCTGTTTCCATACACGCACTCAGACGGCTGTATGGACTGACTGCACTTGTTTAACAGCACAACAGACTGACAGGTCAGTGGCGGCGGCAGCAGCGGAGCTCACAGGGCAAACGGACGGACAGGCAGAGCTTGTCCGGACTATTGCGTTTGTTTGATTTACCTAACTAAACTACTTGATTAATGTATTGTAACATTAAAATTAATAACATGCCTTGTTTATCTGTTAGTCACACTTACCTTTAGCGAGATTTTCAAGTTCATCTTTTAAAATCAGCGGAGTGAAACAATCTTTCTTACTGGGAAGTGATTCCTTTGTCCAATATTATAATATCATCTCTTTAATGTGCTTTTATGCATTGTCAGACTCACAGTTTTCCTACATGGATCAAAATTGATACAGCAGATATTACCAGATATATTTTTTCTCTCACATTTCCTTGTCAAAACCTGTTGCCTACAATACGCATAATGCAAGATTTAGTTCTGAATTTGAGATTCAGGTGCCTACACCAGTCGTGGTAATAGTTGTTGACTACTAGTTGTAGTTGTACGAGTCGTATCCTTGAGCTGCAAGCCTCAAGGATGTTTTCAAGGTGCCTATTCGTCTAACCCAGTGTGTGTGTGTGTCTGTGTGTGTGTGTTACATATTAACTGGTGTCTGTAAAGTCAGTGACTGTATCCATAGTGACATGCCTTCCTGTCTCTCTTCATATTCAGTGTTTTTATTAGGTTTTTATTAGTTTGTGCAGCACACGTTCATCCCACAGGAGGTCAAACACTCAATGTTCTTACTACAGAAGCTGAAACCAGATCAACTTAAATGTCTTTATTGATGGAGTCTGAACCGAAGTAATCTGTTTTTTGTCAATAACATTCATTCTTCACCGCTTTGGAAACACCAGGATTGTTTACCATGGTGATGCTTCAGCAGCACCATAGCAACGGGCCGCTGGCCGAGGCCAGGAGATGATCTGATAGACACTTGATCCCTCTGCATCTCTGTGTGGCTCTGCTTTTTCTTCTGAGAGAAATATCAACAAACTGAATGACATCATGTCCTATGAGACTGTGTGTGTGTGAGAGAGAGAGAGAGAGCATCAATCATGCAGAGAGACAGAGAGGTGGGGGGGAGGTTTATGATCAGCATCAGGATTGAGAATGTACGTTTTTCCTTCAGTCATGAAGCAGTGATTTTGGATCAAGTTACATTTTAATTCAGTGTCTATCAGGGGTATAGTTAATGATCTGTGTTACATTAGTGGCGTCCTGGTTCCTGGTGCTGCCTTGGGAACCTCTCGACAAGGTCATACTGTAGGTGCCATCACAAGCCCCAAGGTCATCCTAGGTCCTTGATCACAAAAGTTTTAATCGGGTAAATGCTGTAGTACTGCGGGCTCTTACTGGAATCATCCTTTGGTCTCAGTTTTGGGGATACACCAGAGGGGTGGAGCTTCTGGTAATGGTGGGGGTCCAGTAGAGAGAAGAGTGGTGGGGGTGTTGGGTAGCTGCTCTTCACTGGAACTCCTGAGAGCCCAGTCAGATCCGTGGGGTGAGGTTATGGCAGGGGGTGCAATGTGTGTGTGTGTGTGTGTGTGCAGGGTCATTAACAGGGCGAGGTCATGGCCTTTTGGGAGCAGATTATTGTAATGAGCTGGATAATGGAGCTTGTGTGTGCGTGTGTGTGTATATTGATCTGTGCTGGTCTATTGGGATTTATAATGCGGTCTCTAAATCTGCCTAATGATGAGCTGTACAGGGGGTTAGAGTGTGTGTGAGTGTGTTACTGTAGTTAGGAGTCAATACCATGTAACCTCACACACACACTATCTTCCAGCACTGCAACTGATATTCTGGATATTTTCCTTCAAACAGGCCTCATCCAGATGTTATAACATCTTCACATCACAATCTACTATTCATTCGTCCAGGGGTTTAAATTTATGTGACAAATGCAAACTAAAGACTCTGTGAGAACATGTGTGGATTGTTGTTGTTTCATTAAATACATTAACAGTTTGGGTTTTAACTGTTGCACAAATCACGGAAAATGCTCGTCACACTTTCGCAGACTTTAAAAGGCCCAAACAACAAATCGAAACAAGAATATAATCAATTTACAATCATTAATACAGACAATTTGAGAAGCTGGAACTAAAGAAATTATGGGAAATGAAACTATAGTTGAACATTAAAAACTAGTAGGGTCCTAGAGAGATGGCATAACTCCACCAAAGCTAAACCTGATCTCACCATGTCAATGCAGTGATTTCCATCAATTATCTAGACTGTGGGGTCGCTCATATTCTAATTTGTCTTGCCACAGTATCATAATAATGAACCACAAATTTCAGCTAACAACATAATAGATCTGTAACTCAGTGATTGGCTCTGTGGCTGAATTATAAAGCTGTTTGCAGCGCTATCACCCATAAAGCAGTTACCATCCACGCAGACAGTCAGACCTCATAGCTTCAGCTATGTGTGTGTACCCACGTGTGGCACACAATCCATTTCTCTCCCCCGTGTTTCACTTTTTAGTTTGTGTCACTTGGAATCTTTTGCTTAGGAGAGTGATGTTAGTGCACATACAACACAGCTTCCACCATAGATTGAATGAATTCTGTGGGAAACACTGCAGAGAAAGTGAAACAAAATTCTTGGATCCGCAGCAGAATGAAATGGCTTCTTCCTTAACCCATACCACCCTGTATATTTTGTGTAATCCTGCTAACAGTCAGACAAATAAAACAAAAACATAACCTCTGTGGGGGAGGTAATAAAACAGAAGAACTGATCCCATTAATTACTCTCTCATAGACGTTCAGTATTTAATTCACAGGTCAGCTATAAACTCATGTGTGTGTCTGTGTGTGTGTGCAGGGTTCAGTCGTCCCAGGTATCTGAAGGTCTTCATCAACCCCAGCAGCCACAAGAAGGAGTCTGTGCACATCTACAGAGAACACGTGGCTCCGCTCTTCAAGATGGCCGACGTCCGCACCGACATCACGGGTCAGTCCATCCGCCTGTCTATTTGTCTACTGATCAGTTTTACAACAAATAGATGGTATTGATTGTTATTTTATACCTCACACTGACAGTGGTGGATGAATCTTGTGCGCTGTTACAGCTCAGACGTATCATGGCAAAATGATTGTGTAAATTTCCGCAGTGAACAGTTAGATCCCGTCTTTATCGATATCACAGAATATGGGAAATCAGTGCGTGTGAGTGTGTGTGTGTGTGTGCGTGTGAGTGTGAGTGTGAGTGTGTGTGTGTGTGCGTGTGAGTGTGAGTGTGAGTGTGAGTGTGAGTGTGTGTGTGTGTGTGTGTGTGTGTGTGTGTGTGTGTGTGTGTGTGTGAGTAGAGGAGGTCCAAAGGTCAGAGTTAATGGCAGTCCCTGGTCGCTAGGTAACCTGATACAGAGGGCGAAGCCAAGCCCATCTGTTGTAACAGAGGGAGACGACCCTGCTCCTCTCCTCGTTTCCTTTTTTCATCTCCCGCTGTCTCCTTTCCTTTCCCATCCTGTCTCATCCCCTCCTTTCCTTTTCTTTCCCCCCTTGTTTTCTCCTTTCTCATTTCCTCCTCTTCAGCTCCTCCTTTCCTTTCTGTGTATTATCTATTTGTGTCCTCCCTTATTTCAATCTCTTTTCCTTTCCTTTCCTTTCTTGTTAGCTCATTTCCTTTCCCTTTCTTGTTTCACTTCTTCTACTCTAGTTATCTCCTTTGTTTTCCTCTCATCTCTTCTCCTCTATTATTCCTCTTTGCCTTTCTCTCTTTCCTCTGTTTTCCTTTTCTTCCCCTTCAGTTCATCTGTCTGGCTCCTTTTTTTGTCTTTTCTTTCCTTTTTCTTTTCCTTTCTATGTTTCCTCTTCTCCTCTCCTCTTATCTCCTCCTTTATTTTTCTCTCCTCTCGTTTCCAACCCACACCTCTCTTATCCTGGCCTCCTCTCCTCCTCCTCCTCCTCCTCCTCTCCTCTCAGCAGATGGTGTGATATCCGTTGTCCGACTTTTTTTTGGCAGCCATTGAACACACACTAGTGTACATGTGACCACACACATGCATGAACACTCTGTCTCTGTCCGTCTCAATGTCTCTCCATCTGTTTATCTCTCTCTCTCTCTCTCTAGTGACCGAGAGAAAGGGTCATTCTCTCTCAGTGATGAAGGAATGCAAGCTGGATGAATATGATGGGTTAGTTTTATCTCATCATTTGTCTCTGTTCTGTTCTGTGAAAATAAAATGTGATTAAGTTTGTTGTGAATATTATTAGAGCCCAACTGACTATATCAGTGGGCCTCTAATAATTAGGCTTAAAATGATTCTTGCTTTTACTGGAAAAATAGCCAGCAGCCTAAAAGTTAATCCAGTTATATATACAAAAAAACAATCGTGGCATGTTTTGATTGAGTGAGTTTGAATTTCCTACAAACCTACTCCAGTGTTGTTATGACTTTTGAGAGAAAAAGTTTGAAAATAAGACACAAGGTCCCTTTAATTGTACAGTGTAAAATAAAGTCTAATATGTTAAAGCTGAATGAAGCTTCAGTTTTAAATATGAGCTCAAGAGAGACTGTGTTAAGTTCACATTCAAACTGTGGCATCATCCTTCCCGTAACAGCCACAACGGGACCAGATAAATAAAACAGCCGTTTACTGTCAGAGGCTGACACTGAAATAAACTGACCCAGACTGATTACACACACACAGACACACACACACGCACAGGTAAACAAATAGGTGAGGTCAAACCCTGATTGCTACCTGAGCTAACTTCTTCAAAACAGGTAAACATAACATTTTAAGCACCTGAAACAAACAACAACAACAACAAATACAAACACAAAAACACTGATTAAACTCCCATCACTCTTACGTATATGAGCTGGTCCATGCGTGTTTTGGCTTTTGTTTGTCTATGTGTGCGTGTGTGTGTGCTCCAGGTATTACTCATGTTGCCGGGACCTGAATCTGTTTATATAGTCACATTATGGGGACTTGTCTTCCTCCAGGGGACAAAAAACAAGTCTCTATATCCTAAACCACAACATTTGAAGGTAAAGACATTTTTTAAGGTTAAGGTTTATATTAAGGTTAGGGTTCGGCATATCGATGGTTCCAGCACGTTTCCCGGAAAGAAATGTAACTCAATCTAATGTCCTCTGAAGTCATGAAGACAGTGTGTGTGTGTGTGTGTTTGAATGTGTGTGTGTGTGTGTGTGTGTAAGCAGCTTTTGTGCTCAGCCCTCATAAAGATTAATGTGCTTAGAGAAGATTAGCTCAGCGTTGCTAAGCTAGCTGCTCTGTGTGTGTGTGTGTGCGTGTGCGTGTGCGTGTGCGTGCGCGTGCGTGTGCGTGTGTGTGTGAGTCTGCTCTGGTGAGGATTTGGTTGAAACCTACATTTGCCAATTAGGCTGGCTGTCACCGTGGCGACCGGAGCTTCAGGTAATCCCACACACAGGAGGAGGGGGAGGGGGCGGAGTCTGTTCACCTAACACTTAATGCAAACACAAACTCTGCAGACGAACCTTCTCGCTTTTCAGAGAGAGACTGGAGACAACGTCAGACCTGTCAAAAAATCAAGTTATGATAACTGTTGATATTAATGTTTATTACTACTACTACTACTACTACTACTACTACTACTACTACTACTCATTACTACTGCAACACACACTCTGCCTCACCTGCACAAATCAGATAAAACTCATCCCATAATAACCATCACTGACCAAATAAGCAAAACAGATTTTTCGCCTCTGCAAAATCATAGTAAACCTTTAACTTGCCTCCAACCAAACTTTGTTTATTTTTAGTTATTTAAAATATTTTCTTTCAATTCAACTTGTGTGATTTAAGACTGAAGCATTGAGACTATCGAATATTTCAAGTGAATGAGTCTGTGTCAAATTAAAATAATCCACTGGACTTTTACTGTGAAGTCTTTCTGTGTTTGTGTATAATTCTCAACACGATACCTAGTTCAACGATTTTTATCTGATATGATATTTTAATAGAGGGAAACTTTCTACATTCATATATCCTGTTGAGATGAAATGGCCCCTGCCCCCGATGACTGTATTTGAGGAAACCTGTGGTCACATCACTGGATTTCAGAATCCAAAGTTTAGAGTGTTAAGCGAGTTTTACTGTCGGCCTTCATGATCAAGGTATTTGTTTAAAATTATACTGAAAATAATTTCCCACCCGTCTATCATCCACGTGTCTGTCTGTCTGTCTGTCTGTCTGTCTGTCTGTCTGTCTGTCTGTCTGTCTGTCAGGGTGGTGTGTGTTGGCGGTGATGGCTCGGTGGCGGAGCTGTGTCACTCTCTGGTCCTCAGAGCTCAGCTGGATGCAGACTCCCCAGAGAAACCAGTGAAACCAGTGCTGCCGCTGGGGATCATTCCTGCAGGTGAGAAAGAGAGAGAGGATACACCCTCATATAGATCCACACACAGTAGATCCACAGTATGTGTCCGACATGATATTGTTTTATTGACTTTCTGTGTGTCCATCTTAACAGGCTCCACAGATGTGGTTTCCTGTTCTGTTCATGGAGTTAGAGATCCGGTCACAGCAGCGCTCCACATTGTTCTGGGTAGGTACTTGCCGGTGTGATTCTACATGATCACACCATGGATCATTGATCCTAACTTCATTATCACATTCACTGTGGTGGGCTCTTTTTGGTCTAACTCTACAGTTGTGATATTTATAGTTCAGTCATCATAGGTAGGTTCTACCTGCACCTGATTCCCCTGGGTCAGTTCCACATGTTTTAGGGTTCTAGATGTGTATTCAGTCTCCAGGAGAGGTTCTACCTGCTTTATATACGTTATATACCTGCATCATCCTGTTTTAGATCTATAGTCACGTCTTCCTGAGTTGGTTTCACCTTTTCTAGACCTTTTATCACATCACTCCTGTTCTAGATCAATAGCCATGTCTTTGTGAATACTACCATTTCTAGATCAATACATATGTATGTATTGGGTTGGATGGGTTCTGTCTGTTATAGATCTATAGTCGTGGGCTGTACTGGATGGATACTATCGGTTATAGATCTGATGAAGCTTTAAAGTTCTCAGGTTGCCAATCAGGAGCTAGTGTTTTTGCTGAGCTTTGATGTGATTGGCTAACGGCTCCTCAGACAGGTCTGAGAACAGACAAAGCCAGAGAAACAGAAGGGGACATGGGGGCAGATGTCTAACAGCAGGATCAGTTTCACTCCCAATCACAGGTTTACTCACTGCAGCCACGCCCCTTTAGCCTCAACCCGCCCCTTCTCAGGTAAACCTGCCGACCAGTCAACAGGCAGCAAGGATACAAGCTGTTGTATTTGAATGACAGGTTGTTGTGAGACATGGGTTAATTAACACAAATTAACACTGGAAGCTGTGTTTGTGTGTGCGTAAGTGTTTGTGTGTGTGTGTGTGTGTGTGTGTGGTAGTAACAGATGGGGGTATTCTTTGGATTTAATGAGTCTGATTCCTGAACAATAGAAGAGATGTAAAATTCCCTGGCAGGAAGCTGTTCCCACGGAGACCAGGTGAGGTCAGATGTGTTCACGACACACCCAGGTGAACATACATGGTACTGATCTGATACTCAGTATTAGATCAGGTGGATAAAAGTGATGTCGGTCACTTTACTCTTCTTTAGTATCTTTTAATATAGTATAGAAGCACAGTCTATAACAAGAACTAATGCAAGGAAGACACATTCTATAAAATCTGAATAATCAAATATACTCAGTGAAAGTGGTGAGTTTATTACTGTCAGTTATATCTCATTATTTTACACATACATAGCAGTCCCAGAGCCAAATTGTAAGGCAGGGACAATATAACAAAAGAAATACCAGAACAAAAACTATAAAAATAAAATAGAACTTCACTTTCAGTTCGGTAGTAGAAGTTGCTATATTCTTCTGCAAAAGAATGCATTAAAGTCAATCTACCTGTTACTGGATTCAACGGATGAAATCAAAACTGAATTCTGACAAATAAATGAATTTGCTGAAGTGAGTTAATTTTCACCGAATTTGTTTAAGGTGTCACAGGGTTGTAGCCAAGGAGTTAATCCCATTCTGGCAATTTAATTTGGTCATTCCTTTTGTTACATTTAGTAATAGAGAATGAAGACTGATATGGTACAAATTAAGGAGTGGGTGAAAAAAAAAACGATTCACAAAGGAATGAAAATGTTGGAATTCAACTGCAAGGTCAGAGTGCAGCACCTACAACCTTTTGGATTGAATGACTTCATAATTAGCTTTGCACCACACAGGGGAAGTCGTGTGTGAAACCTCTCATCACCTACAGACTGAAATTAGCAGGGTTACACCAGCACTAACAAACAGGAGCGACTGACAAGGACCCACTGCAGCGCTCACTGCTGGTCACTTAAAAAAAAAAGAAGTAGGATCTGATACATGATTATTAAAATATTTCTTATCATGTTGTGTCAAAAAACATTACAAATATTGCTTGATGATTTAATTCATCTCAAAAATTAAACTGCGCATGTTTTAGCTGCCGTTTAACGTGTTAAAAATAAACGACAGTTGCACCTTTAAGAATAGCTGCAGGTTTGATCTCAGCTTTAATCATCACAACACACACACACACACACACACACACACACACACACACTGATACAATGCCATATGGTGAGGAAATCAGATTCTGTCCAGAGAGACAGACAGGGAGTCAGTCAGACAGACAGGTGGGGAGACAGCAGTTCAGTAGGTTACAGCAGGTATGTGGCCAGATGGCACGCTGCGTGTGTGTGTGTGTGTGTGTGTGTGTGTGTGTGTGTGTGTGTGTGTGTGTGTGTGTGTGTGTGTGTGTGTGTGTGTGTGTGTGTGTGTGTGTGTGTGTGTGTGTGTGTGCATTCACAGATTGTAGGAAAATGAACAAACAGTATCTGCTTCACTCTGTTTATTCTTCTTTCACTGGATGCACCCTCTGGTTTGTTTAGCCGCTTCACACCGAAGCATCTAAGGGAAGATTTTGTGATAGTAGAAAAATACAACTTATTACAGCTGAGTGATTTGAGGATAATATTTAATAAGCATTTCACTGCAATTGTTAGTAGCCTTTTGTAACTGAAATGTTTCCAGGAAGATCTCACTCAGAACCAAGAAACTCTTATTGCTTTGGAAAACCATAGACTGTAAATAAAGATGGAGGGTGCGTCTCTAGTTCCTCAGGAAGCTTTGGCTTCACTTTTGCGGAGCTGTCATGTCATCCATCTTCACATACAGTCTATGTGGAAAACTGTCACAAAGGCAGATTCCCTGTAGGTGAGTTTCTGTCCACATCCTATTTCATACACATTTTCACTTTGCACATGAAAAATAAATTGTCCTGAATTCTGTTGCTTCAGAGACTGGTCCCTCTACTGCAATGGGGTTCTACTGATGGACGTTTTTAGATATTAACACACACACACACACACGCAGAGTCTGTAGGGAGGCCAAAAGGACTTATGGTGAGAATCCCATTCATATTCATGAGAAACAGAACTCCAAATACAGTTGACAGAAAGAGGTCAGGAGTGTGTGTGTGTGTGTGTGTGTGTGTGTGTGTGTGTGTGTGTGTGTGTGTGTGTGTGTGTGTGTGTGTGTGTGTGTGTGTGTGTGTGTGTGTGTGTGTGTGTGTGTGTGTGTGTAGGGTCTTAATTTATTTCTAATAAATATTCACCCTCACTAAGATCTTTTGCAAACATCTGTATTTAACAGGTCACCAGCAGCAGGTGGACATGTGCAGCTTCTCGTCTCTCGGTCAGTTGGTGTGTTTTGGTTTCTCCGCCATGTTTGGCTTCGGCGGGCGGAGCTTAGCGCGGGCGGAGAAGAAGAGGTGGATGCCGTCATCGCGGCGACGAGAGTACGCCCTATTGAAGACGCTGGCAAGACTAAAGTAACACACAATATTTTAAAGTTATAAAGACTAATAAATGTTTTTTCTTTTCTTAATCTCAGGTCCATATGTTCAGAATATGGTTTATGTTGGGCTTTTTAAATTATAAAAATTTGCCTGAATTCAGATTGAAGACTTTAGAGTCAACAACAAAATCACTTCCTCTGTCTCATTCCCTACTTCTAATATAACAGACGCTCCTTAATTTACCATGAGATTAGAAATTCATTAAGGTTTTGGACACTAATCTTTTTGCATCATCACTGACAACTCTCAAGTCTGCAACTTTCATTTTCACATCTACAAAATGCAGTTTCTTGCACAGTGGGATTGCAGAAAATAAATGTTCTCACATTTCCTTCTTTGTCTCGCTCAGACCGGAGGACTGTCAGCTGTCTTTCCTCCCAGCGAAGAAATCAACCGGGAGTCTGTCTGAACATCGGTAAGAAAAACACATACCCATATGACTAATATGAAGCAATAGAGAGCAGCCAGCTAGCCTAGGATAAAGACTGTAAACTAATTAACATGTTTGTTTAATTGATACAAAACCTGGAAGTGTTTCCAGTCTCTAGGCTGTAGCTTCATATACATCAGAGAGATATGAGTCGTATCAATCTTGTTTCTAACTGTGTCTCAGAGACAAGGACCAGGATCTGGACCAGGATCCAGAGGAGACCTGGACGACCAATCAGGGCCTGTATCTGAACATCAGCATCATGTCCATCCCCTGTCTGAGTCCACATGCACCTCGAGGACTCGCTCCTAACACCAGGTACGCAGGTGTAGGACTTCACGGTTGTATAAAGTCCCTAATGTTGTGTGCGACCTTGAACGCACCATCCTGCAGGTTGTTTCATCAACGCTCTTCTCCTCTTACTGTTTGTTGCAGTTTGGCCAATGGCAGCGCGATGCTGATCGCAGTGGGAAACACTTCCAGGTCAGAGTTTGTCAAACACCTGAAGAGATACAACAGCTCCAGTGGACAGGTGAGAGGAGCTGTCAATCAAAGAGTGCTCTGAGTGTCCTCCTTCAGGACAAATCGAAACATTTGTTGTTCAGGAAAAAAAACTTGAATTATAAAACAGTCTTAAGTCCATAAGTAATTGAATAAACTCTTGATTGAAATCCTTCTCTAAACTTATAAGAATATAACTTTCAACATTTACAAGTTACAGATTTTCGATGTACAGTTAACCATCATTGAAAATTAATAAAATATTAATAATTAGTTCAAATGTCTATAATTTCTGGTGCCATCTGTCGCAAACTACGACTAATCGTGCACATCCTAAACATGACTTTTATTTGGAATTAACTGTTTTTTCTACTTTTACTTCTTAAAAACTGAAAACTTCTTCCACCACTTCTCACTCGTGACCTCGTCATCCTCAGGCGGCAAAAATAAACCAACCAACAAACTGGTTAATGAGAAGATTAGCCTGGTTTGGCGTGGCCTGGTTTGGCCTGTGAGACCGCACACTAACCCACTTACTAAATTTACTGACAGTGAGGCGTTCACTGTCCTGCAGAGTAAACAGGCTGTTTACTCACTGACCTACATTCAGACGGACAGCTCAGCATCACTAAGACAAGACGGGGCATCCTAGTGGAGCAGTGTAACCATGACAATCCCAGCTTGAGTCCCACTGTGGACGCTGAATGTCGCCTGAGTCACTCCAGTCAGGTGATGAAAGAGTCAGAAACATCGACCATGCCTTTAACAGCTTGTACACATTTTTATTTTATTTAGTTTCATTTTTTTTCCAAAGTAAAAGCCTTCTTCATCCAAAACCTTATGTCTCCACTGTGGTGGAGGAAGTATTTATTTTACTTAAGTAAAAGTACTTAAACCACCAACGGTTTGTCAACAGAAATTATGAAAGTGTCTTCCTCAAATCAACTTCTCCTGTTGTAAAGATTTACAAAGGTAATAGACAAATGTCAAAAAAACAAGCAACTATAGAAATGTATAAGTAAACACAATTCAAGGTAACTAGGGTGCAAAGAGCAGTACCATGAAATGGAAATTTTGAGTAAAGTTAATACATCACATTTCTACAAGGGCATTGAACCGGTGTTAATGTGTTTGGTTCGAGTCCAACACTGGACTTCAGTGTAAAGCTTCATTTGAGGAAAGAAAAATCGAGGAAAGAAAGCAGACAGACAGATGAGACAGACAGACAGGACAGAGAGACAGGACAGGGAGACAATCTGTCTGTGTTTTGGTCTGTGCTGCCCCCCGTTGGAGCTTAATGGCGTTACAGTGAAGACTTCAGGGCCGTAAACAGTAAGAAACCCAGTCACTGCTGCAGATTATCTTGAAGAAAATTGTACTTTCTTGATTCTTGTTGTTCTTGGTTTGTACCCTCATGGTTGAATGCACTTATTGTAAGTCGCTTTGGATAAAAGCGTCAGCTAAATGAAATGTAACGTAATTATCAAGCTGCCTAACGAAGATTCTAACAAGCTTTTCGGACCTCTGCTGACCTTTGACACACACACACACCAGCTCTCCATCAATATTCTGTCTGTCTGTCCTGGTCAGTTTGTCTCACTGTCTGATTGTCCCTCTATACAGTTCAGCTTCTCCTTCGTGGAGACGCACGACGTGTCAGCGGTGAGAGTCCGTCCCCGCTCACTCGTTGGCTGGTCGGAAGAGGAGAGCGAGGAGGAGGGCGACTCCAAAACAACACCCATCATCCAATCAGAGGGCACCGCCTTCCCCTGGAATATTGATGGAGAGCTGGTGGAAATCGCTAACGAAGTGCTCATCAGGTATGACGACAGTTATTAAGAAGAAAGATTCCTCACACCATCACGGGAGCGGAGTCGTAAACAAGCACTTACGTTTCTAGAGAAATCTAAATGAGGTTGTTCTCACCTGGTTGACACAAAAGGCCAGACATTTCGCCCTCTGCTGCTTAAAGTTTCTTCTTTTTAAAATCTGTCTCTTGCAAGTCACTGCAGTACATATTGAAACAAATCTTTACAGAAACACAGTCCCTGTTAAATTTGACATTTCTATCTCATTCACATGATATTGAAAATCACCTTTGTCCTTCACAATCACCTTCACCCTTGTCTAACCTCTGACTGAATGTATGTGTGTGTGTGTGTGTGTGTGTGTGTATGTGTGTGTGTGTATGTGTATGTGTGTGTGTGTGTGTGTGTGTGTGTGTGTGTGTGTGTGTGTGTGTGTGTGTGTGTGTGTGTGTGTGTGTGTGTGTGTGTGTGTGTGTGTGTGTGTGTGTACGTGGTGCGTTCAGGGTCCACCCGCGGCTCATCACGCTGTACGGGGACGAGGTGGATGAGGCCGATACAACCGTCACCTGCAGTTGTATCTGATTCCAGCAGAGCTTTGTTGGCCCAAGACAGATCGCCATAGTAACGGTGACTCAGCAGTGCCCTCTAGGTCGTTGCGTTTTCAACAGCAACGAAAATGTTTGTCCAAGTTGTATTAAAAGTAGCAAAAAGGTGCAAAAAATCTGCATTAATTGATGTTTAATTTTTGGGCCAAAAGATTGACTTTTGCAGCTTTAAATAACAACACATTAACTTATGCGCGGCCATTAACTGTGCTTTATAAGTGTTTAACTTCTTTAACTGATTGAATGGTTAATTTTCAAATGAATGTTTACATTTTTCTATTTGTAATTAGGCTGCCAGCATCGTTCAATTGACCTGAAATTTATTTGTGTTGTATTGTTTTTTTTTACAAGTTTGACTTTTTAATTTATGTCGCTCAGTGTTTGGTTCTACATCAGTGACGTGAAGCTCTGGTGTAATATTTCTTTTTGAAAATGTGAAATGTAAATTCACTGGAGTTGTCGCAGTCACCTGTGAAATAACCAACAATGAATCATAGTTAATAATATCCCATATACATATATATAAGTTAATATCAAACATATTCAGGATAAATAACTTTAAAACTTATTTTTCAATATATAAAAAGCTGTTTTTATTGAGATCATATATTTTTAGAATAATGCCTGTGAACACAGAAAAGGACAAGTTGTTGCTTAAATAGAAAAACTTTTTTTATTTTTAATAGATGTGTTGATAAAAACAGTGAGACTCTCCAGTGCAGAACAACTTGACATAAACAAAAACACAATATTAAAACATTAAAGACATTTCTGTGTGATGTGCTTTTGTACTGAGCAGATAAAGAGAAGGGAGGAAGCACCTGTTTTAACCGTCTGTATTCACAGAGCACAGACAGTTAAAACAAACGTTTTAATACTTTTAATAAGTCAAACATTTGTTAAAAGCCGATTTACAAGTAGTCGTCTAGGATTTAATCCTGTGGCTCAATGTGTTGCTCTGTCACTGGTTCAATTAAGACGTTTTTTACAAACCAGGGTGTAAACCAAGACACCACAGTTTACCTGAACCACCTCTTCTGACATCACCCGCCTCTCTCAGTTCTTTTTTTACTGATGTGTCGTCTGAAGAATATCAGAGCACCTTAAAAATCGCTTAATAAATAAATGTATTATTATCGATCTCCCAGTCATGTGGGCATGTAGAGACACTCAGCAAATAAAGAAGATAAAAACATGTCACTGAAGTCAAACAGCAAAAAGTATTCAAGCTGGACTTGATGTCACTTGATATGTTTCTCGAAGGTTTGCGTAAAGGAAACAGACAATCATTCTCGCTTCAGTCCCAGCCGGCCGTACATTGTTCTCAGGTTTTTTTGGCACAGGATTATTTCCCTGAATTGATCAGTCAGTGGAAAGTTACAACAGTGAAATCAGTCTGATGGCGTTAAGGCTCGTATACACCAGAGACTGGAAGCAGAAATTCACCCCCTGATCCTAACAAGACTTTTTGGGGGGTTTTGTGTTTTCCATTCCGCTAAGAATGTTTTCTCCCATCTTTCATCCTCTGACCTGGAAATAGAGCAGGTTCCTGTCGATGTACACAACCAGCCATATCCTTTATCCTATACATTTTTATAAAGGACCATTACGCCACTTTAATTTTCATCTTACTGATCATTTGGGGCTTTTATGGAAACATTAAACCATTAATAATAATATTAATAATTTAATATCAACTATATTACATTAGGTAGAATATCTGTGGAAACAGGAACGACAGCTGTTTAACCATAGAATGAAAAATATTGTGTATGTAGAATATAAAACCAAATGTTTTTATTTTCATTTTTCTATTTTATGTTTTAAGTGCAACTTGGCTCACGAAGGAAAAATGTGATTAGTATTATTAATCCTAAAATATCCTCAGGGTCAAAAAGATGTCAGATGTAACTGTACTTTTACAAACTAGATACAACTATAGATTTTATTCAGATAATTTACAGCTGTTATCGTTGTTTCCTCGTGTCCAATCGGCTCTTTCAGTTTTCCCTGACACCCAGTGCTGTGTATCTCTGGTCATATGAAACGTGAGGAGCCAAGTCAGCCAAATGGAAACCAGCCAGCAACAACTCGCTGTCTGAGCTTCTTACTATTTTCTATTAATAAAGGGGAAAAAAGCCCCAACTGTCAGTAATCATCTCGATGGTCCACTAAGGAGGAAAAAGATGTAATAAGGCCGTCAAGCTCTGTCTCATGATTTTCTGCAGCTCACTTTTGAGCAAAGCTCTATCAAAAGGGGTTAAATAAAAAAACATGTGGTGCAACACAACTTATAAGATTCAGTTCAGCCAACTACTCCCTGAAAGGCCAGCAGTGTAAGGAAGGATCACTGTTGTCTCATCTTCTAAACATGAATTTGCATAAGGAAATCCACTGAATGTGACATTTTAGTTAAGGTGCTGCTGCGACAAGAAACTATAACAAACAAATGCCACAAGTTCTGTTTTTTACTGCCTGTTAAATCTGCAGCCTGAGATCTGAATGGTTTGACTGCATCTACGTGGAGGAGTCCTCAGTTCGACCGGAGCATGTCCTTCCCCTCCGTCCTCTCACTCACTTCTCTTCTCTGTCTCTGTCTAATAAAGGTCTAAAAATATTCAATAGCCGACAATGATGTCCTCTGTCTGGACGACATCATGCGTTGGTCAGCAGTTGAATACAAATACTGTGTAGAAAGTGAGGCCCTTCCAGAGAGTTATGAGCCAATCAGAGGCCACGCTTCAATCCCCTGAGAGTAAAGGAAGTGTCCTTTGGTCCGTTTCCACGTAACTGAGTCAAAATGGAGGCCATCGATGACGGTGTTACACTCACAGGTAACGATCCTGTAACTGGTCCAGATTTGAATGTTGCAGCTTCACTTCCCTTTTTCAATAATCCTCTATTTAAACAAGTCTTTTTTTTAAAGGCAAAATAATTTAAAGGTCACAGTCAGACGTCAGGAAGCGTTCACGTGAGACGTGTTCGTCATCTGCCTCCATCAGCTAGCTCTGACTTCACACTTCTCACGCAGTCCGGACACATTTCATTGGCTGTTGATGTCCCACTGTCACAATGTGAGCCCCACCCAACAGTCAGAGGTCAAAGGTCACGAGAGCTGGGGTTATGAAAAGCTCTCTCTCTCGTTGCTCTTGGGAACGTAGTCCCAGCTGTGTCTCCTGAACTCCTCCTCCTTCTTGTGCAGGTTCCTCTTAAAGAAACCAGCCTGAGAGACACAGAGACGTTCAGTCACAACATGAAGCCACTACTACGACAGCTGTACTGCAATACACTGCAGTTTACTGTAGACATTATACTGCAGTATACTGGAGTCTAGAAGTACCAGAACATGATATTGTGATATAATTCATTTAATTTGTTATATTTATAGTTATAATGCAGTATCTGTTGTTGAGTACACAGAAGTGATAAGTCTCATATATCAGCATGGTTGATATTGTCAGTATTATTGTACATGACGATAAGAAAAGTTAAATTGCAGTACACGCCAAACATCTTATGTATATTCACTTAGAAAATAAATCACAAATATATATTTACCTTCCACAGACACCAGATGAGAGCAGCCAGTATCATCAGACCCAAAACTAAACTGACCACGATGATGAAGACCTTCACTGTCGTCGTGGGTTTCTGGGTAAAAAGAGCTTCAACCACCACCTAGAAATGTACAACACACAATATACCAACAATAAATTATTATTAGAATACACAGCAGAGTGTAGTGGGATTACTTTGTTAACATTCAACCACCACAACTGTATATTCATAATAATTTGTGCTAGTATATTGTACTAGAGCAGAGTACTTAGTTAATGTTACTGACCCCGGGCAGTGGGTCAGTTTTTGTTGTAGAGTACAGAAATTGAAATTTAGTTCCAGGATGAAACTTTGATGACGATGATGATGATGATGATGATGATGATGATGATGATGATGATGACGATGATGATGATGATGATGATGATGAAGTGCGAACACACAGATGAACTTGTGCTGTTCTGTGCCGTTAAACCTTTGTTTTGATTGATCTGAGGCTGTGATTGGCTGCAGGGTGTCCTACCTGTACTGCAGGTTTCTGGATGAGGATGGTGTGAGGATCTTCTCTGGGAGATGACATCATCGCTGTGCTTTCCAACCTCATGATACCATGACGACCCTGAGACATAACATGTCACAATAAGATAAAACTGTATTGATGCTTTAATTGAGCTTTTGATATCATGTTCCTGTTTGATTGGTGTTCCTCCCTATTCTATTTCAGGGTGTGTGTGTGTGTGTGTGTGTGTGTGTGTGTGTGTGTGTGTGTGTGTGTGTGTGTGTGTGTGTGTGTGTGTGTGTGTGTGTGTGTGTGTGTGTGTGTGTGTGTGTGTGTGTTACCGGAGCTTGCAGCAGCACAGCAGGGTTCAGTCTTGTCTCCAGTTGGATTGTGGCATCTCTTCCTGCCTCCAGGTTACCAAGACGACACACCAGTCGCTCACACAGCTCATCACCACGGCCACAAAACTGCACACACACATAGGATGTATCACCATAACGATGGTGCAGATATTATTGCAACATTTTTTCTTGTAAAATATTAATCTAAAATTACTAGAAACTAAATTTATTTTCAGTTCCACCCCTAACTTCCCCTTGCTGCAACGGCATTTAGAGCGCTCTGATTGGCCGTTCCTTCCAGCAATGATTGCTGGAAGGATGACCTTTCATGAACCAGGCAAACACAGCATGATGTAATTCTGAGAATATTCTATGAGGATGTGTGTGTGTGTGTGTGTGTGTGTGTGTGTGTGTGTGTGTGTGTGTGTGTGTGTGTGTGTGTGTGTGTGTGTGTGTGTGTGTGTGTGTGTGTGTACCAGTCTGCGGGTGGAGATGGAGGAGAAGAAGAAGATGAGTTGTTTGATGAAAGAAGCTTGAGGAACGTCACAGTCCTCGATGACTGAAACAGTCGTGTCACTGATGGAACACACGCCATGAGACGACTGTAGAGACAGAGAAGTCATACAAACAAATTAATATTACACACACTGTTGTACCACGAATGTTTACTATTATTTCTACTGTACTTATACAGCTACTTCTACCACCTCTCCTATCATTACTAACACTGCTACTGTGACCAAATCAGCAACCACCATGGCTGCATGTTTAAGCCAATGTAATATCTCCCCAAATACTTCTGAAACTAAAAGTTCCTGGAAGTATTTTATTTTGGGATTTAGCCGCTGATTCAAATGTTCCCTTTTTTAGTTTTTACCTCTTTTATCGACACAAAGCTTTTGTACAACACTGTTAGTTTCCAGACATTTAACATTTAAAATCTTTGCCTCCTTTTGTTAAGTGTAAAGAAAGACAACATGTTCATAACATAAGAGAGGGGCTGAAAAAAGCATCAATGGTGAAGCCTGACATCTGCTGGTGAAGCAGGTACAGAAACATCCATCTACTGTTGATTCTCACTGTCGGTTGGTCTTAAAAAGTTGGTCACTAGATGCTGCTGCAAAAGAAACTCTGATTCTTTGCAGGTGAATTGTAAAATCTCCAGTTTCTCTTTTAGATTTCAGGTCTAAGTTGATCAATTTACTTCTCTGAGTGGAGGCTCTCAAAATAATCATTAAATGAAGATGAAATGGCGGCAAGTGGTGAACACAAACACCAGCATTTGAAATGATTCAGGAACCAATGAGTAACTACACAGATACCCCTAACAGATGTTATACTGTCTGTGATATCTCTGCTTCTTCTACCATTCCTGCTGCTGCTGACGGTTCTGTCACTGCACGTACCTGCCAGTCGATCACCTGCAGCAGTCTGTGTCGGTACGGTGTGAGAATCTTCGGTAACGCAATCTCAACCACGGTATCTATTGACCTGCTGGGTCCAGAGTTTAAAACCTGCAGAAACAGAATAACACATACCAGAAGAGATCAGGAAATATGTTGTTGCCACAGACACTGTGACTTAGCTACAACTTCAGCCTATGGGGTCGATATTTGTTTACATTTTGGCCAAATTAGCAGTAAAAGCAATTATATGACTATATAAATATAATCAAATTATATAACTATTTGCACAGATGAATGTACTATTGTTGACTTAATTTTATACTGAATAAAACTTAAATAAGATATTAAGAAGTCCTGGAGATATGATGAATGTCTTTTTTACAAGTAGATTTATGAACGTTTATTAGTGATGGACAGTGGAAATATTTTTATCTTCTAAGTTTAAGTAACAACGAATCTAAAAATATGTGTTTATGTTGAGTTCAGAATTCACTTTTACACACATATGAAGAAACCCCAGAACCATACCTTGTATGTGTAGTTGAATGTTTCAGCGTAGCAGTCGACTGGAGTCAAGTCTTCATCTCCAAACACAAAAGATGTGGGAGTCACAAAGCTGCAAACAGACAGTTAAACAGAAATGCATTAGAACAGGAGTGTCAGCCTTTCCAGCATGTCCCACAATCTACTTAATAGGTACTTTTATCAGAGAGCAAATTCTGATTGTTTCTGATTACACAAAAGAAAAGTACTGAATTATTTTTGCCAAGTTTGGTGGAGGGCCAGGGGAGAATCCATTCAGTTTTGGTGCTGATCTGGTTTCAGCGTCAGATCCAGGAGTTTGTGAGTTTGTCAGTTTTTACAGAAATAATGTCTGAGGTAGAACTACTACTACTTTTAGATTTGTGTCTAGATGCCCCACAATATGAAGATTATTATTTACAGTTCATTTTGTAATAGTAATGTGAGCCGACTCACCCGTGGATGTTGATGTTGACTCCATATTTAAGAGGAAGGAGGAGGCTGAGGGAGTTGTCATGGAGATACTCCGCCCTCTCATAGTTATCACTGAAGAGAAAACGTTAAAAAACAAACGATCAATGATCTTTAACTAATGGATTGAATCATTTTTCTCTGCCTTATTCTAACAAACTAAATGTGACTTAAATAAATAATCGGTATGTGTGAGTGTGTCTGTACCTGCTGGTGTTGACATGGATGTCGATATCACCGGACGTGCTGTTCTGGTTCACGTCCAACAGGAAGTTGATATTTAGCTACAAGAAACAGGACGTCAGTGACTGAACTCAGAAAAAACAGAGACAAAGGACACAGCAAATATCTTCTGCAGAAACAAAAGCTGAAGAACTGGAACAGATTAGCCATAAATAGCGAGACTATGTTTAAGTGCAGCTTCACACAGAAGTTAGCAGGGCTGTAGGTGCTCTGTGATTGGCTGAGACTAACCTGGCTTTGTGCTGGGAGCAGGAGGCTGGTGACGCTGCAGTCGACCAGCACCATTGTACTGTTGATTTCCTGTGTGACATCACAGCTGACCAGGTTGTCCTGCTGCACACACACATACACACAGGCAGTTATTTAAGGTATTCATTCATTAGTCATTTGTGTTGCTATAAGTTATTATACAAAGATTTAAAAGAAATCAAAGACCGTTTTTGATTAGAATTAGTCAGGTGAGTTTTGATAGGATAGTTAGTCCTGTATCACAAACACTAATTTGCCACATTTCCCCCCCATCTTTACCGCCCCCTAGTGGCTGGCTACGGTAAAGATCACAAACTCTACATCCTCTGTAATAGCACATGGGACGTGGACCGAACTAAAAAGTCAGAATACACCTTAAACAAATGTTTCTCAAAGATGGTTTGTCTCATCTTAGGTTGTTCTCATCACACTGATGTATGTTCAAGTGTTCATGTTTCAGCTAAGTTTGGTTTTAATGGTTTATTTGATTTGTATGCTAAAACAGGCTGAAATGTCATGATTGACAGCTGAGACTGACTCACGATTGGTCGAGCGCATGTTTCAGCAGGACCTCGATAATGTGGATCACTATCGCACAGACTCCGAAAGCAAAAATGGCAGCGTTCGTATCCAAGATATATTAGTGTCATTTTTATGCAATGGAGGGATGTGGGGATGCATCATCCATCTTTATTTACAGTCTATGGTACAGATTAGAGCAACATAGTAAATTTAAAGTTTTAACAATCTGGATGACGAGGGGCTCGCTTAGATAACAAGTCAATGTACAATACTTTTTTCAGTATACAGTAATTTTATCTGGACACAGGGTCTGGCTTTCCGACCCTGGATTCAAACTACCTTCTCATGCACAAGGGATTCCCAGAAAACAGTTCAGCATTTAATCCAGCATAGTTCTATCTGATTGATATCAACATCTTTGTTTATTGTCGACTCTCCAACAGAGCTCCCTGTCAGAGCTGCATTACCGAACTGCTGATGCTGAACAAATATTTCAAACTGCTGCTGCTTCACATTAAAAAGCATTCAACTGCAGAAACACAACGTGGCTTTTATTGTGAAACATAGACTGGGGCAGAAAATACACTAAAGTATAAAAACAACGTGTTTATCAGTGAATTTCGCAGTGACTGCATTTAAAATAATTTATCATTGGTGGTTATTTATATATATATATGTATCAGTGGATGCGTTTTTCATATGTCAGTTTCCTTAAACTGCCCAATCATCACAAGGTAAACTCACGTTCTGCAGAACTTTAATGTAGTGGATGTTGTTTGGGAAATACAGCATCAGTCGTGGCAGGAAGGCGTCGTCTCCAGAGTTCACCATCGAGGTTTTCAACATGATGGTCTGTCCAGAGCCGAGAGCGAAGTACTGCTGCTGACTGAGGACACACAACATCACTGACGTTACAGTCACAACCAATGAACATGAAGCTGCTCACGACTTACGACAAAAACCAGGGCTGAGATATAGAAACAACTTTACTATATAGAAGTTTCCATTATAAGAAAAAGTGATGTTTAACAGAAAAAAAGGTTTGTTTCTATATATTTGGTTTTATTTATGTTTTCTCTTTATTTATATTAATAATAAAAAATTACGGTTTTGTCATAAGGGTTTGATAACAACATCTTAGGTCTTAGCCAATTTTTTAAAATGTATATATCAGCCGAGCTCTGGCGATCACATCCCAGGATCAGAGACGTCAGTGGTCTGGAATATTTGCAACCAGTCATATGGGAGTGTTTTGAGAGAGCCCAGTAACAGCCTGGTCCAGCTCAGGCCGAGATAAAAGCATCGCTGCAGACTGATGTTCTAAATTAGTCAGCAGCTAAATAGCATCATGTGTTAGCCTGCGTGAGAGAAATAACCTAAACGTTGTGTGTTATTTTCAGAGAAGCTTGCCTTCCGTTATCACAATTTGAGACAAAAGTCATCATAACTATGAATTGTGTGCGACTTCTGTCCTAACTAGGTTAAAAAAAATACAATACAGCTCCTGTTTCCTCCCCTATTTCATTGTGCTGTGTGTGTTGTGTGCATGGTTGTTTTCTTACTGGGGCAGCACTAGTACGGCCGACAGCTGCATGTTGGTCGAACAGTTCACCAGAGAACAGGAACGAGCAAACTGAGTCTGACAGAGAGAAAGACGCAAAGAGTTAATCGATTCAATGTCATCAATAATAATCATCATTCTAATAATAACATTACACACGACTCCTCTGACCCCTGACCTCGGTCTCACAGCTGATTAACAATGTCCTGATGACTCTAGCTGTACATTCCTACACTCATCCTGCTCTGTGTTTGTGAGTCAGTGGGACGTGACATGGACACAGGATAAGTAGACTAATGACGGTTAATGTGCTCCAGCTGTAAACCCATCTGGATTAGCAGGAAGGCCTTATCATTGTGTGTGGAAGAGCGGACTTCATATTGGATGCTTCCTTTCCTTGGAAAAAAAAAGTTCTCTCTGGAAATGAACAGACAGGTTTCACAGTGTTGTCACATTATTCTCAGTTTAAAGGGAGTTGTTCAGGTCGGAGAGCCTCTATGTCCTGTTAGTTAATCGTGGAAATCATCTATAAACAATGATTCAAGAGAATTTTTCATTTTTCTTATACGATTTTTTAGTTGTTACGCTAACCAGGACTGGATGGTGTTAGCACTGGTTAGTAACTGGTTGGTGATGGTGTTCTGGTTGGTGTTAGTACTGGTTAGTACCTGGTTGGTGATAGTGTTCTGGTTGGGGTTAGCACTGCTCAGTTCCTGGTTGGTGATAGTGTTCTGGTTGGTGTTAGTACTGGTTAGTACCTGGTTGGTGATAGTGTTCTGGTTGGGGTTAGCACTGCTCAGTTCCTGGTTGGTGATAGTGTTCTGGTTGGTGTTAGTACTGGTTAGTACCTGGTTGGTGATGGTGTTCTGGTTGGGGTTAGCACTGCTCAGTTCCTGGTTGGTGATAGTGTTCTGGTTGGTGTTAGTACTGGTTAGTACCTGGTTGGTGATAGTGTTCTGGTTGGGGTTAGCACTGCTCAGTTCCTGGTTGGTGATAGTGTTCTGGTTGGTGTTAGTACTGCTCAGTACCTGGTTGGTGATAGTGTTCTGGATGGTGTTAGTACTGCTCAGTACCTGGTTGGTGATAGTGTTCTGGATGGTGTTAGTACTGCTCAGTTCCTGGTTGGTGATAGTGTTCTGGTTGGTGTTAGTACTGGTTGGTACCTGGTTGGTGATAGTGTTCTGGATGGTGTTAGTACTGCTCAGTTCCTGGTTGGTGATAGTGTTCTGGTTGGGGTTAGCACTGCTCAGTTCCTGGTTGGTGATAGTGTTCTGGTTGGTGTTAGTACTGGTTAGTACCTGGTTGGTGATGGTGTTCTGGTTGGTGTTAGTACTGGTTAGTACCTGGTTGGTGATGGTGTTATGGTTGGTGTTAGTACTGGTTAGTACCTGGTTGGTGATGGTGTTCTGGTTGGTGTTAGCACTGGTTATTACCTGGTTGGTGATGGTGTTCTGGTTGGTGTTAGTACTGGTTAGTACCTGGTTGGTGATGGTGTTCTGGTTGGTGTTAGTACTGGTTAGTACCTGGTTGGTGATGGTGTTATGGTTGGGGTTAGCACTGGTTATTACCTGGTTGGTGATGGTGTTCTGGTGTCCTGTGCCCTGCTGCAGGATGGGTTTTAACGGAGGGAAGGTTCTGGAGGAGGCTTTGTGGGTGCTTGTTTCTCTGAGACCATAAGAAACTTCGAACTGGACCGGAGTGAAAATGTCCCTCACGTCTTTCTGTAGGAGAAAGAAAAGGTAAACGTTGTCATCAGTCACTCACATGCTTTTAAGCCAATATTGCAGTTAAGTTTTTTGCATGTGTGTGTGTTACCCTTTGGAATGCCACGTGTGTTGTACACGTAAGCTGGCCGTGTCGGGCTTTCACATGACCCCTAGTGCTGTTGGACGACCCGTTACCATGGAAATCGAAACGATGAGGGAAGGATGGTTTATGGAGGAGGTCAGAGGTCAAATTATACTGAAGATCTGAAAAGGGGAGAAGAACAATATGAAGTAGGTAAATCAAATACCCTCCTCTCTAGTGATTATCCGGTCACGCACTTAGCAGATATGTCTAAACACAACAGATGCGCCAAGCTGTGGATTCCTCCACCTGTTGAAGTCGTGTACAGTAAAATATACTCTTTATTTCCAGAATTTGATGGTGTTATTTTTTTACCCTTTCTAAACAATACCTAAAATATGACAACACCAGTTGATGGTATTCACTTAGAAATTAGATAAATAACCCATTGTTTTGAATTAATACTAAGAATTGTAGGTCAATTGAGTTCAACCTTCAATATTCAGTCTCACACACTCATTTTACCTATGGCTCCTCTGAAATGTCGGGACCAGACACTGAAGCAGACGGTGACATTGAAGCAGACAGTTGGAGTGTTGTGTTCTCTGCACAGCGCCACCTGCTGGTCAATCTGCTCAGGCAGAGTCAGAGACGCCTTCACCTGAATCACTGGACGGGTCCTACAGCAAAAAGGACACGTTCAGAGAAATGATAATGGCATATTGTGACTGGACGGAAATTCAATCTGTTGAATTTTCTTATACGGATTGAAAACAGTAGATGAATTTATATGATATCAATCTTATTAAAAGCATAAAACATTGATATTCTGCTTCTTCCAAACCAGCTAAAATAAGAACGTGTTCTCCCTGTAAACCTCCATTAAGACATAATTACACTTTTAGGTCTTGTGAGGCCTTACCTGAGAACCACAGCTGCGTCCGAGAGGAATGCACCGACCGCCACATCTGCACAGAGAGAGTTTAACCTGGGTTAATGCAGAGATACAAGGCAAATGTTGGGACACAGGAAGTGATTGTAGTGACAGTGAGGTTTACCCTGGTAGCCATTATCATCGATGTCAATGCCAGAGCTGAGCGACTGGCCGAACATCCTGAGGTCGCGACCCAGGGTGGATCCAGTAATTCTCTGACGATATACACATACAGAGTTGTGGAAATTACAGTGCAAATAAGTACCTTTACTCAAGTATTTCCATTTCATAGTACTTTATGTTTCTACTCCAATATGTTTCTGAGGGAATTGACTACATATTTTACTTCACTATGTTCATTTAAAAACTGCATATAAAACATGTAAAGAATTTACAATGTAAAAAAGAAATATATAATTTAGCTTGATTACTAAGTGACCGATTATAAAAAATAATTAACAACTATTTTGATCACAGAATAATCATTTAAATATTTTTTCCTGTCAAAAAAGAATAGTTTCAGCTTCTCAGATATGATGATTTATGATTATTCCTCTTCTTGAATTACAGTAAGACCTACAATAAACTATAATATTACCTACTGTTACTGCTATTATTGTCACATACAAATCTTCTGTATTGCTGTTAGCGCTTGTACCTGAGATGGAGTTGGTGAGATTCCCTCCTTTCTGCCATTATAGATGTAGACAGCTCCTTTCAGGTCGTCTTCATGTGGGGCACCGATTGCCACATCTACACACACACACACACACATACAAGTTAATATTATTGTCGTCATGACCATGACATCAACCTAACCTTGACCTTTCACCTAAAAGTTGATTTCCTTCCTTCCAGGGGGTCATTAGTTTATGTTACTTTTCAGACTTGAAACTTAGATTAATCACAGTCAATGTTTTTCCACCTTCCTTTATATTTTGTATAATGTTGTAAAAGCACTTGGCCATAACGTTTTACTTTTTGGCTCATGAACAAATAAACAGGATGAAATGTGCTAATTAGTGATCGGTATGACTTTATGGCAAATCCTCCAAATGTAGGCCTAAGGGGGTAAAGTGTGTGCTGCGTCTGCCTTTGGACCTAAAACATCCACATTTCTAAAACAGTTGGAAAATGTTCAGCAGGATGAAAGTGGTCAGAGTATGGGAAAACAGCAGAATGGTCCTTTAATGTTTAACCTGAGTCTTTTGAAGATGTGAAGTCCTGAAAGTAAATGGTTTTTTTTACAAACAGCAAGCTACCGGAACACACACACACACACACACACACACACACACACACACACACACACACACACACACACACACACACACACACACACACACACACACACACACACACACACGTCTTTTATCTAACTGTGGCAGATTAGAAGGCAGGTTCAGGGTCCAGTTAAAGAGCAGCAAGAGTTTGTCATTACAGTTTTTAATGAACTTAATAACACACTCCACCCCTCACAGCACACCACACACACACACACACCACAGATGGTGAGGGGTCTGTTTGTGTGTGAGGGTGTTGTGTTCGAGTCATGTCTCTTAATTATCACCAAGTGGCAGCTACCGTTGGTGTTGGGTGGGTTGTGCTCCCTTAAAATACACAACCAGTTTATAGAGCAGGAGAAACAGTCATAGTATCATAGTATATATATTGTATTTATATTTACTTTCAGCAGTAATAGTCGCACAAATAGTGGTAGTAGCAAGAGTAGTATTTACAGCATTGTTAGCAGTATAAACAGTAATGGTATTAGCAGTGTAATTATCAAAAGTCATATTAATATTATTAATTTTAATGGTGTAACCAAAATAAAAGCTGATAGGTCAGGGCATGCAGGTGTGGTTATTACCATGGTAACCATCGTCATCCAGGTCTCCAAGGTCAGCGATGGTCTCTCCAAACCGAGCGGCATAGGCATCACTGCCAGTCAGCTGAAACTCCGCCTCCAACATATTCGCCTAAGAGCAGGTCAGTGATTACGAAATAGTTTAGTGCTGCAGCCGACTGTTTATTATTTTCATGGAGGATAAATAATCATATTATTCTGTCACTTAATCAATTATTTATCTATAAACTCAATTTATTAACATGTGTGACAAAGAAAAGCATCAAATCCTCATAGTTCAGAAGCTGGAACAGGAAAATGTTTTTGGCATTTTTGCTAAAACAATAGAAACGGTACAGGTACACTGAGTATTGTACACAAATAGTACAGTATCTTCAAATGGAATGTATATGTGTTTCTGTGTGTGTGTGAGTTTGTTTGTGTGTGTGTGTGTGTGTGTGTGTGTGTGTGTGTGTGTGTGTGTGTGTGTGTGTGTGTGTGTGTGTGTGTGTGTGTGTGTGTGTGTGTGTGTGTGTGTGTGTGTGTGTGTGTGTGCATGCGTGCGTGTGCTCACCTGCCCCTGGTTTATGTACACGTGCACTCGTCCCTCCTCCCTGGCGGCCCCAGTTGCCAAGGGAGCGCCGACCAACAGATCTGACAAACCATCAGCGTTCAGATCCACCGCACACAAACTGGAGCCAAAGTATGATCCCAGCTACACACACAAAGACACACAAGGTAAGTACAAAGTCATCTACTGTTTGAATGGAGGATGCTAAGTGGCTACTTACCTCTTTTCCAGACACGTTAGAGATGACCCGCAGCAAACTGTTGTCTACGGTGAGGATGAAGACCTGCAACCCAACAACACACACACACACACTAGTAAAAACAGACTTAGCGTACAGTCAGTAAACAGATGTGCAGGTAAACAGCTCCTACCTTTCCTCTCTGGTTATATTGCGGAGCTCCACCCACCACCTCCAGTGTAGCAGGACTCAGGAAGTGACCAGCTCCAACAGCGTAACCTGCAGAACACAGTGTCCAAATTTAGACTTCATCAGTGGTGGAAAGTAACTAAGTACTCAAGTACTGACATTTCAAAGTACTTTATTTGATTATTACCTTTCTATGATGCTTTCTACTTCGAATCCACTACAGTTCAGATTGCTTGGGACTTGAATTCTTTGACACTAACACATTACTAGTTACTTTTCAGATTAAGAGTTTACATATAAAATGCCCCCATTGAGAAAGATTAAAACTGTATTTTTTCAGTATTATTGACTTGTGTTGTGTGGGTAACTGGGTGCTTGGTTAAAGTTTTGGTTTAATGTGTAGTTGTTATTGTTATGACTGAGGTAAGTTGCCAGGAAATGAATGGAGGTATGTGCAATGTGGGTGTGTGTGTGTCTGTGGGTATCAGAGAAAGTCACACTATTCTGAGACTGATTGCAGTGTTTCTATATCAGCAGTTATAACAAAGTACAAACAGTACATCACACCTCTCCGCTCAGCTTCCTGTTCATCAACCTGCCTCTTTACATCAGGTTTTGAGGGTCTGTGCACAATTTCAGTTCAATTTAAAACCTATTAAGACCTTTTAATAACACATACAATTAAATTTGCTATCCCCTTTAAAATACAATGAAAACCAGAAGAGATAACAAAGTCTCTAATAATTCATTATTTTCAAGTTGTTTTTAAGTGCTTCTCAGGGGTATATTTCAATAATTCCTACGATATAATTGATTAAATGAACGTGAGCTGGACCTGTATACGCAGCAGAGTATGGATAGATGGATTAACATATTAAAATGATTAAATTATTTAATTAAATTAAAATTTCACCATTTGCTCATGACACATTGACTGTTCTAGCTCCACATCATCCAAGCAAAAAAAAAAAAAGAACTCGTTAAGCTTCAGCGACATTAATCCCTGAGATGTTTTTCAATATGAGGCTGCAATAATCATGGGGAGCGGAGCCGTATGCGATCGCAGTAATTAAAGTCATGCTGGCAGAGTGCAAATGGTTTTTCACAGCACAGCGTGTCAGAGTAAAAGACATTTACATTGATGAGATCTACATTTAAGCAGCTTACTGCGGCTATGTCCTCTTTACTATTCATCCCTGTGGAAAACAAATGGTGCTGAATATAACAATACTTGTTAATCTAGCACAACACTATTTGATCACAAAGGCAAACACATTCACTTAAGTGATTTTAACGTGAAGCATAACCAGAAGTTTGGTTTGCATTTGCTGTCACTTTCTGACATGACGGAGAAGCCAAAGCATCTTGATCGACCCCTGGTGGCTGGCTGCAGTATAGGTCATAAAAGCTTTCTTCTCCATGTTAGCAGATTGGACATGGACCAAACTAAAGAGTCCTAAAACTAAAAAGATAACTGATAACGCCTCCTCGTTGATTTTAATTAAGCCCCTGGGCTACAGCATAACAGCAAACTGGAAATAAACAACAGTCCCTGCCACAGTTTATGCTTCTGCATGAACTGAAAAAAAACGTTGGGCTTAATAGAAGAGGCAGAAAAATCCTAAACGCATCCTTCAGTAAAATCCGATTTTATAACTTTATCAATGACTCACCAGAGAGAATTAGTGGTAAGTGACTCTTGTGCATGCGTTGGTCACTATGAGTCTTGAACGCAAAATAAGTTCTAAAAAATGCCAATGATGCAGAATATGAGATGAGATTCTTTGATAGCACTAAACTTTTCTAATCATCGTTGATTTCCAATTGTAGTATTTCTTCCTCTTGTGCACCAAGTGACAAATATCATGTCACACAGATACAGTGGTACAGTAAATCAATAGTATATAGTAGGAGATGTGTTATCTACCCAGGTAGCTTCCGAAGCTGACTGTTCCAGCTTCATCATCGAGGTACACTGACATCCCTCGACTGGACGTGTTGAAGACCAGAACTGAACCCGTCCAATAAGACGTCCCTGGAGCCCCCATGATGATCAGATCCTGAGCGACAGAGGCAGATTTCAGAGTTCTGTGATGTAAAGTACCACATAGTTCTATTTAAGCTCTATTATCTAAAAAATCTTTCTATGTGACACATCTGTAAACATCACACTCTCATAGTCTCTGTTAGATTTGTTGCTAAATTGAAGTAGGGAGTCATTTTAACACACAGAAAACTGTCAGGTCTTGTTCTCTTTTCTAAAATGGACAATTCATTTCTACATGTCAAGAGCATTAAGGGGAACAAGGACTCCAGCTTTTAAAAAACTTCTTGTACATGACAGTGACGGACCATCTTCAGTCTGCTGGTGGAAACAGTGAAGACAAACAGGATTTTAAAATAACGTGTTGACTGTGTGTTGCTGACCTCTGTCAGGAAATTCGAGATACCAGCCTGACATGACCCGTAATCCTCCCCGAACTTCCTCTGGTGGTCTGCAACAGACAGAGACGCAGGCAAACAGACATGTTGGGAGGTGAAGGTTAACAAACATATATGAAGATAAAAAACGAACGATTTCCTCCTGCAGCTGAACAAATGCTGCTGTGTTCGCACACACAGGAAAGCAGTAAGTACAAGAAATTATGCCAAAATTTAAAACGTGAGAATGTCGTCACTTTCAACAAAATGGCTTTGCAGTGGGTAGAGACCCAAAACAGAGGTAAGACTAATAGAGAATTTCCCTGGTAGATTAGAATGGAAGAAAACTGTAATTTATCATCTCTCCTGTAGTATGATGTACAAGGAAATATGTGACATGACATATAAATCTGTCTTGTGTTAACAATAATAACAATAATATATGTAGGCCATGTACCAAGCCTTTCAAAAACTAATATATGCGTTAAATTCCCCAAAATATTCTGAAATTGGGAGAACCACAACCACATCCTTTCAGAAATCATCTGGAAACAACCGAACAAGCCAGTAACACTTGACGTGTGTGTACCTCTGTAGCAGGGGATCATGGGCTGACCATGTCTCAGGTCGCTGCCATAGCGATAACACACTCCGTTTGGCAGCTTGTTGTTCTGACTGTCCTTCTTTGAGTAGAAGACGTTCTTCCAGCGGTGACCACACGCCTAAACACACACACACACACACACAGGATGCGACACACAAACAGCATGTGACATGGGCTCATTAGTGTCAGTAACACAATCACAAGTTAGCAGAAGTGTTGTTATTCCCATGACACTGTGACAGAATCTGTGAACATCACCAGGCCTGTTGTGTGTTTATTTTAGTCCTGCAGTAAAATCTTTCACTCTGAGATGATTTGTGAGAAAACAGTTGACGCTGTAATAAAAGTGTTTTCGCAGTCACTAAGTTAAAAGTTCCTTTCAGTCATGGAAGTCTTTAACATCGCCTTGGAGGCATCAGCAGCAAAAAGGCTCAAAAGAGGATGACAGTGTTATAAATCTGCAATGTATTAATAGGAAGGAGGAGCAGTTCTTGGTTCTCTCACAGGCTGTCACACTGATATATTTACAAAATTCCTCTTCGGGTCCTGTGAAAGGGGCTATATAAATGCAAGGCATTATTATTGTTATTATGAATCATTCTGATACAGCAAATATTTTGCATCGTTTTCCATTTTTCATACCAAAGTATAACCATTTTTGGACTGATTTGTGGAAACAGCGTCCAAGCCTCAGGCCTCCGGTGTCTCCCTTTGCAGTGGTTTACTGTCATGTTACTTTCAGTGTTACTAACATTGTTTTCTCCTCAGTGAAACACGTCAGGAGCCTGTAGGGGCCACACATGTTGATGCAAGATGTTGTTTTCCCTTATTTAACAAGGATACATAGTGTTGGTAATAGACTGTTAGCGGTTAAAACAGTTCCAATCACTGCTCCTGATTCATACATAAGAATGTACACAAAAATGCAAAGTTAAATCCCCTAAAATTCAATCAGCCTCATCAAAGTACAAACATTAAATAGCCTTTATTAATTATTAACTTTTGTGCCTTTCTAATTGAATGATCAGTACATGTTTGTCATGTTTTTAATCACGTGGCCTCTCTGATGAAGGATTTTTAACTTCTGCCCCTTGATAAAACTATGTGCTTTGTCATATTTAGGATTTTATAATAACTAAATAATTAGTTTCTATCACAGCAGATTAAACTAAAACTGATGGCAACTTTGACCAAATCACTGAACAAGTCAAGATAAACTGGTGATATATTGTAATTATTTAATGTAAATTCATAATAACTTCTATTTGATATTAATAGAGAAATTTATGACATAGTTCTTAAGAAGGAGATGAAAGATAAACATTTACTGTCTTTCTGTGTATTAACCTTGTGGTGCTGAAGCCTTCAAACGGTGGTGATGAGATTCAGTTAATGACAGTTCATTGTCATTCAAGGAGGTGTGTGTGTGTGTGTGTGTGTGTGTGTGTGTGTGTGTGTGTGTGTGTGTGCGCGTGTGTGTGTGTGTGTGTGTGTGTGTGTGTGTGTGTGTGTGTGTGTGTGTGTGTGTGCGTGTGTGTGTGTGTGAGAGGCAGAAGGTGTGTGAGTTACCAGGATGTGTCCTCCATTGTCTCCGGGTTGTCTGGACAGACTGACTCCCAGCCACTGGTGATCACTTTCTGCTTCACACGTCTTCCCACATTTCGACACATCTGCACACACGAGTTAAAGAGCGCATGTTAAACCTCAACAAGTTGAAAAAACATAATGGAATATGACTGATTACTGTTTGTTTCATGGATTCATTTTAATTTCAGATGCGATGATAAGTCTACCACTGTTTTCTCAGAGGTCACCTGCTTCACGTATGTCATGATTTATTTGCTATATTTTTGTTACCTCCACCACGGACCTGGTTTTGTTTGTTTGTTGTTTGTTTGGAAACAAGCGGACATTAAAACAACTGAACAGATTTGCACAAAACTTGGTGGAAGGATGTGCTATGGGTCAGGAAAGAACCAAGTAAATTTTGGGGGTGGATCCAGGACATGACATGTGCAAGGTAAACAGCTGAAAGGCAGCAATCATGTTAGAGGTGTTTTGGCTCCATTCAAATTAATGATGGTGAAGAACTTAAGTCGGTGTGAATGGAGCCATAGTCTTTTAGATGCAAGTTAAAAGGTTTTAACAACTTAGACAGAAACACACCGGCATGCATGTGTTGGCAGTGCTGCGTCTCTGCAGTGATGTTGCAGCGGAAAATGGCTCCTGGAGATTGAACCGTCGGATTGGAGGATGAGTTTGCTACTGGAGCTCCAACCACTAACCTGAGAGAGAGAGAGAAAGAGAGAAAGAGAGAAAGAGAGAGAGAAAGAGAGAGAGAGAGAGTTACACTGTGTCTGTTCAGTGTCTAAATGGCATCTGTGTGTGAAGCATCAAAGAGCTTCTGTCACTGAAAAGAACTGGGTAATTAGCATGCACACACACACACACACACACACACACACACACACACACACACACACACACACACACACACACACACACACACACACACACACACACACACACACACATAATGACGTGTCCTTAGATAATTAAATTAAGATTTATAGTTCCCTACAGCTCTATGAGGGCAGGAGTCATTCATTTAGATGGTCATAGTTCAAGACTGAGGAGATTCATCATCCATATCATGAAAACCCATAATGCTTTGAAATGTAGTTTAGCCATGTGTGTGTTATTTTCTAAGATGGCGACAGGAGCAATAATTGGTCATTTCCATCGCTGAGGTCATCATGCCCAGACTTCCAGATGTTTAATAAAACATAACCCCACACATATTCATTCAAGTTGAAAAAAGCAACATGGCTGTTTAACTTTATGGAAAACCATCACCTGCCAACGAATCAACAGAAGATCAATAGCAGATCAAAAAAGGATAAATAGTAGATCGATAGATGATCATGATACAATACAAGATCAATAGAGGATGAACAGCAGAATAATTGTAAATCGATATAGGGAAAACCATGTACAATAAAAGATCCGTAGCAGAACACCAAAGGATCTATAGTAGATCAATAGAAGATCAATAGAGCATCGATCACAGATCAATATCAGATGAAAAGCATAGAAACTGACCATTTGTGAGTTTTGTGGCGATGCAGCAGGACTGAGTATCCAAACATGGAGGAGGAGGGACCACTGAACTCCAAACTGTGCTCCTGATCCAGACTGTATCCTGCAGCAGGACAGACCAGCACCAGGAACTGGACCAGGACCTGAACCAGGACCAGGAACAGGCTGCAGCGCGCACACACACCGACAGCGGAGGGATACATGATGGAGGACAAACTGCAGGGACACCAGACAGACACCAATTAGAAATTTACATTCATACAACAATCATTTCCATCTCTACAAACTCATGTTGTTCAAACCCACCTACTTTATATAAACCTCCAGTGGAGATCTTACAGTTTACAAATACACACAACCAGGACGGATTTGGGGTCAGGTGGAATTTACAAAATATCTAGAATGTTATTTGTATGAGTATAAATACTCTATAAAGTATTTCATTCAGTGTAAAAGAGCAGAAACAAGACAAGGCAGTTTTATACAGATGTAACAATTTGTAAATTAGTATAGGACTCATAGATTAAAACCGTTGGACACAGAGTTATTGACATTTATTTCAACAGTTATACGTAAAGACTGATGTTATCTGTATCTCACCTGTATTTGAACATGCTGTCAGCAGCCAGTTAGCTTAACAAACAGCGAGCATGTCTCAGTCCAAACACAATACTTCTTAAGTGCTAAATTATTAACTGTTAGTTTTATTAATGTATTGTTATGAAATTTGTTTGAGGTTTCTGCTCAGTTAAATTTTCTCTGAACTATTTTTAGAATCACTTTGGGCTTGAAAGGTAATACAAAGTGAGTTATGGTTGTTATCATCATGAGAGTGAAAGAGTTCAAGGATAAAGGTTTAGCAAAAGATCGACATGGTCTCTTTAAACTACTTTATTTAAATTAGTGAAACTAACATTTTAACATTTAACCAAACTAATATCAAGCACATTATTCAAAAATCAAAAAACGGAATCCTAACTTGTAGACTAATTCATCTACAGGCTGAGCCACACTTACAAATATCTTAAACTTCCAACATTGCTTTTCATTACAAACTAATTTTGTTTAGTCTATGTAACATGGTAAACGGTGGGAAATTGCACGTTTAAAGCAGTAAGTAGGATGATGATGAAGCCACAGAAGGAACATGTATAATCACTGTGAAGACGCTGTAGATCTCGGGAATCTTGGGACTAACTCCACTGCGTCAAAATAAGGTTCCCTCACGCTCACAATGAGTTAACTCAATGTTTTGTCTTGTTTGACTAAAAGTTTAAAAGAATAACCAACTATTCAACTCACAAAAAATATATGACAAATACTATTTTTGCTTAAAAATATACTTTAACTGACATGAAATCAGACAGTTTCAGCTAGAGGGGCCCACTGACAGCATCAAATCTTTCCAGGGCCCCCTTGCTTTTAGCTACGGCCCTGTTTAAAAAAAAAGATCATTACAGCATTTTAACTAGTGAAAGTCTGATGACATGAAGTAAAGTGTTTATGATGAAATACGATTTATTTGAAATAATCAATAAATGGTTCTGTCTCGAAGTTACACTGACGATCTAACTTTAAAAATAACTTTTACGAAAGGGTGAAGAGGAGTATATATAATATTTGTAGTGTTTCTATGACTGAAAACTTTTCATCCACAAACTTGGACAAACAGGGAGTTGACGGTACCGTTCACAGCGCAGATATCCCGGGTCAAACGGTGGATCCGGATCGGTACTGAGCAGATGTGGAGTCAGCACCGGGCCGACATGACGGAGAGAGCGGAGGTTTGTCTCAGAAGTGTCCGGTGACTCCTCTCCTCTCCCGGCGAGTTAAAACCTCCTGTTGATCCTCGCGCCGTTAACCTTCCACACGCGCGTGGAGCTCCGGTTTATCTTCCAGCACGAGTCCCGCGACGCACGAGGATCCGGTGACCGACACACAGAGAAGTGATGAAACTAAAAGTGACAAATTAAATTAAATATAAAACACTGAGGAGAAAAGTGAGAGAAACTGAACTTCAGGATGAAGTCAATGAAACTCACAAGAGAGCGCGCGGAGATCCTCCCTCCCTGTGACTGTGTGTGTGTGTGTGTGTGTGTGTGTGTGTGTGCGTGCGTGCGTGTGTCATGGACCTTAGGGGACATCTAAACCAGTTAATTGTGGTCAGTGTTTCCGGTAACTTTTGTTTCAGTGGTTTACTGAAACAAAAGTTAGGTTTGAGAAAACCTTATGCAAAACCAACAAACCCCATAAGTCTGCAGGAAATGAGTGTGTGTGTAATGTCCCCAGATGTAACGTATGACAACGTGTGTGTGTGAGTGTGTGCACGCGCGTAACGGTGTTTCCTCTCCACCCTCGCAGTGCACGCGGCTCAGGGTGTTTCCTCCTCCTCAGTTATCACTACAGTGTGAATGAAGTCCGTTGCTCTAATCTTATTTTAATGTCTGAAAGCTGGAACACACAAATACACATCAACTGCTCTCAGCAGCACTTTGTTAGAAACATCACAATCCTCAGTTCATTAAGATGTTTGAAATATTCCTCAAATAGTCCTCCATGTTGACATTAAAGTTGCAGTGTTTAGAATTTAGTGACATAAAGTGGTGAAGGTGCACGTTGCAGCTGAACACCCCTCACCTCACCCTCCCCTTCCAAACATGAAAGAGAACCTGTGGTAACTTTCACTTTTCATATAAACTCAAAGGCTGTTTAGTTTGTCGAGTCTGGGCTACTACAAGAAACATGGCGGCCTCCATAGAGAGGACCCCCCCTGATGTAAATATAAAGTATTTCAATATAAAGGCCCCATTCTAGGGTAAATAAAACAACAATTTGTATGATTTAGATGAAACACACTAGTGAAAACATCACTAGGATTATTTTACATTGAATTTTCTGTCAATAGATCCCTTTCACCTAAATCTTACACAATGGGCCTTTAATGCATCACATAGTTTCTGTGGATTTGTTAGCTCCATGTTCTAAAGCTGCTCGTCTACTTCTATACCACATCAAATCAATCAGATTTGATTTATGTAGCCCATAATCACGAGTTACAATTTGCCTCATACGGTTTAACAAGGTGCAACATCCTCTGTTCTTA
Source organism: Hippoglossus hippoglossus (assembly GCF_009819705.1). Classification (NCBI taxonomy): domain Eukaryota; kingdom Metazoa; phylum Chordata; class Actinopteri; order Pleuronectiformes; family Pleuronectidae; genus Hippoglossus; species Hippoglossus hippoglossus. Next base: position 15,569,456 of record NC_047171.1, read on the forward strand.
ACCCTCGACTGGAGCGAGGGAAGAACTACCATAAAAACAGTTCCACTAGAAGTAAAGAGGAATGTAGAGAGACGCAAGTGAGAGGGATTCTTATCCCAGGATGGATGGAAGTGGAGTAGAAGTCACGGGTAAGCGCATCAACAAAATAACAACATTTACAACATTCATGAGTAAAGAAGGTGCTAACATAAATATTGAGGTGTATGCACGTTTAAAGATGAAGAGAGCAGCCACAACAAATTGGCATGTTAGTGGTATTGCCAGTAATAGTCACATATATGTGAGTAGGCGTATGGTTTATCGCACATCACAAAGGTTTTATACTGGATTCAAATCTAGTGACTGTGGACGTCATTGTAGTAAAGCAAACTCATCTTCATTAAACCATTTTCTACCAACTTATCATGGTAGAAGAATCCATTACGTTTTATTCTTATGTACAAAACAGATTTTTGACTTGCCTGTACAATCATCCCGTGTGTATATAAACAAAATACTCAGCATTTTATTTTATTTCTTTATTCTCTTGTCTACCTCATTCTGACCTGCCTGCTGCTGTAACAAGTGAATTTCCCTGGTGTGTGGATCAATAAAGCTTTATCTTACCTTATCTTATCTTATCTTATTAGAAGATGGTGAATTGAATCCATACAGTGATGCAAATGGTCAGCAACAAGGCAAAGAGGCTTTGGTATTAAAATGACGGTTTATTTGTATTAATGGGTCCAGACAGACCTGAGCAGACCTACCCGGTGTGCAGGGTCTGACCTCTGACCTCTCCAAACAACAAGACAGTTTCATCCAGGCAACTGTCCATCAGTAGATGTTTTTTATTTGTTGTTGTTAATCATTCTGAGGAATCTCTCTGGAGACTGTTTTTGGAGAAAATCCTAAAGATCAGCAATTGTAAAAATCCTAAAACCCGCCATCAGACTGATCTTGATACATTCATGTTAAACTCAAACTCAAGTTGTTACTTCATAACATTATGCATGACAAGTTTCTAAAAACAACAGTAATTTTATACTGTTCTAATATTTAAAACTGAAAACAGGATAAGAACGTGGTATCACTCTCAAAGAGTACGGATAAAAAAATGACTTTTCTAATGCTGCTGCTGTTAACACCATATCTGCTATCAACAGAAAATAAACTGGAAAATCTGCAATTCCACCAATAAAAACAATATACAGTATTGTAAATGTGCCATTCTTATACTATTAAGATTATATTTTTAAGCAAATGTGTCTGCTTTAGTAAAAAATACTTAATCATTACTTCATTAAAAGATCTAGGGACTAGGACACAAGCTTTTTGGTCTTCTTTATATGTGTTGAAAGTATAATTCAAGTACTTCCAGTTTTCTGTGACCACTAACGGTCTGCTCAGCTGAAGCCACACTTGTCACACACTGACAGTAAAAAGTATAATTCAGCCTGTGCTCAGATTAAAATGAGTTTGTCATGAATCAGCAAAACACAAAACAAACAAAATGCAAAGTCATCATGCAAATCTATGCACTTCAAACTTGGGATGAACTACAGAGGATCTTAAAACGTGCATGTCTCATCCCACGTGTAAACTGTTAACTGAGTAAGATCTGTTAATGTCTTTTAGAGACTTTAGATTTGCTTTTATTATATCGGGCAACACAGATTGTATGTATATGTAATTTTTCGTTTGGCTTTGTTTCTTTTCATCTGCTGTCCTCAGATGTCTCCTGCAAGAGAGATATTGATCTCAATAAGACTACATAATTAAATAAAGGTTGTACAAAAAACTGGCAGTAGCATTTAGCTCCAGGCGCCTCTTTAACCACTCTCACACATGCACTGGTGCTGTTTGTTACTTGTGTTATTCTCTTTGTTACCAGAGAAACAAAATAAAAGCTCAACAGTTGGATGAGATCAGACATGATTACAGAAAGATATGCAGATACATACAGTATTCTATTGTCATGTCAGATTTACCATACTGGTCTTTAGTTAATCAACTGATTCATCCTGCTGTTCTCTGAAAATATTCACTAAAATAAATTCCAGAGAAAAATAACTTATTGTGATTCAAACTTGTGACTCATGACTTTAAGCAGTTTGAAGTATGAAGTCAGTCATGTACAGCTGGTGTTAACTGTGTTTAGTTAAAAATCGGGGGAAGAATATTTGTCCTGAAAGAGTCACTTAGGAACTTTAACCGCTCTGTGATTATTTCCAGATCTTCAGCCAGTAAATAAACCAGAAAGACACAAAGAAAAGAAAAGATGCAGAAAACGTCTTTTAGATTCCGAACACTCTTGAACAAATAATTTTATAAAGGAATAAACCAAACTTTCTCTAACTTCAAAGTTTGTCCACTTTGGCAAAGAAAGCTCTTCCTATCTCGGATCTCTATTTGTCAGTGTCTAACCACTACATCAGCCTATCAGTGCGATTTTATCCAAACTGATAAAAATAGCTCCAGACAGAAAGACAGTTGAGGAGCAGACTGTTTGGTTAAATGCTGGACAGGAACTCTGCACTACACTGTTTGTTGGTATTTCCTGTCCCTGCAGTTATTATCCTGGAATTTGACCAGCTACTGTTCCCACCCTCCCACTCACTCCGAGTGTCCTTATATTGTATAAAAGACAACATGGTAAGAAGCAGAGACGTGTTTCCTCTCTGAGTGGGTTGTACAGAACACCTGTAGATCCATTTGTCTTTTACATCATGTCTACAAGGTCCCGCTCGCTTCAGAGCAACAACATGATAAGATTAATATGTTTCCCATCAAGCAGACGATTGGCTTGTTGAGATGTGTGTCATGCAACCCCCACGTTTAGCATTACAGACTTTTCTATTCAGGATTCTTATTCTATAACTTCTTAAGCTAGACATACATGGTTCGGTTTGAGCTCATCGCAAGTTGGAAAGCTTCATAATCATTGACATCTGCTAACATCAACTGGTGTTAGGCATTCATTAGTGCGGTAGAACATGCAAGCGATATTCTTCATCTTCATCGTCCTATGTTCTAGGGACTAGGACACAAGCTTTTTAGTCTTCTTGATATGTGTTGAAAGTATAATTCCAGTACTTCCAGAGACAGCGTTTAGTTTAAAAGGGCGTAGAGGAAATGTTGTTGAGGAAATTACTGCTATACAAGGCAGTAGCCAGTCGATTTCTGTGAACTCTGTTTTTTTCTCACTGTACTTGTGCAACATTGACAGGAAACATAGAAGCAAGGCTGGTCTGTTTAACATTTCCTCCTATCACAACAGTTTTTTGACACACAGAATATGGGACACATAGTAAAGGCAGCACGATTTTCTCTTGTTTGCATCATAAAGAAAGCAAGCTTCGACTTCTTTTTTGGCAATAACCAGACCCATCTGGAAGGGCTGTCGCTTTCCACTGCAGACGATTTACATGAGCACTGATTTCGTGTTCCTATCACAAGAAATTAGCAAGTTGCAGCGCAGCCACCTTCGCAGCTAGCTCGTTAGCTCCGCCTGCATTGAATCCTGGAATAGGTTCTACTGTGCAAGTGTAGTTTGAAATGGGGTCAGCTGAGCATGCTAATGATCCAGTCTTTACACCTCTGGTTTTTGAGAGACAAAAAACAAGACACAACCCTGAAACTGTATCCTGAACTACTCCTAGGTCAGGTGATGGTGGCTTTAACCTATGACTGGACAATGACCACTCGGGTCAAGGGGTGAAGGGTCAGTGACTGTTGGCCTCATTTACAAGAAGCTGTTATCAGCTGCCATCACATGTTTAGTGTGGTTAAAACATGAGTAACAAAACCGTCAGTGAGCACATGTTGGTTGTTTAACTCTGAACATCCCTTAAGCTGTGTGATGTTCCACTGAGGTCACTGTGACCCCACGCTCCGCCAGCAATTAGGAGGTCAGAGGTCAGGGGTAGATGGACGGGAGGACAGAAGATGTGAAGCAGATAAAGAGCTACAGTGAGACAAAAGGTGAGAGCTCTCCATCTCGTGCTTCTCCTGCTAAAGAAAATAGAAAGGAAAGAAGTTAATAAATCTAGATCAAGTTCAGATGTTTTCTCTCTCACACATGTGCAAATTGTATGCGTGTTTATGCGTGAATCTGCTGAAGCAAACAGCTCTGACACTTCCTCTGCTCTCTTTCATTTCCCCCTCCTCCCTCACAGTTACATTTTATCTCTGTTTCATGGTTAAGTCCAGAATGAGTCTGTAAAAAAAAGGAGCTATGACATAAGCTGCCCAGTGAGAGTGGGTGTGGGGGATGTGTGGATGCAAAGTTAAGAAGACAACTTACATTTTTAACTCTTTACTCTCTCTTTCACGAAAGCTTCTTTCAGACATCCACTTGAGTCCAGACATTTTCCTAATATTTTCCAGAGGGCCTGTATGTGAGAACGCAGATGTCTGAGTCAGTTGCTATGGACTTCTTACGGAACTTTTCCTGCCAACCCCCTGGTAAAATGTGCTGAAAGAGTGAGCCCATGTGAGAATACAGCGATAAATGTTGATGACGGATGCAAAACTGAAAAAAACAACTGCCATACACGTAGAGGATGCAGATGAAGATGTCAACTTTGAGAGACAATGAGATTTGAGGGTTTTTGGTGTTACAGGCCGACACCGGTGTCGATATGATGTGACCAAAAACACATGATCTACGCATGCATGACGTAATGTCCGTAAGGTACATGCTCTACCGAGACGCTGCCGCTCGTCCAAATGCTGCAGAGACGTTTGTGTTGTTGTGAATGCGTCTGACCAATGCGGACATTCTCTGGAGTTGATGTTTGAAAATGGCTGTACACGTAGACGAAGATGTACACACGGAAAGACAGCGAGAATTGAGAGCATCTTGCTTGAGTGTTACAGACATTTTCCAGTTGTTATGCATTCGTCGGACTCAGACAATCTCCAGTGGAGTTCTTCATATGTAAAAGGCAAACTCCAGAAAATGTCCAAACGAGTTCATGTTTGAAAACAGCATAATTGTAAATGCCGACCACACAGCTTTCGTCATTAATTTATTAACATAGTATTTATGTTGGCCATGAACTAATAATAAGGTCAACCAGGCTGTTGGTCCTACTCCTTAAAAATGATTGGCTGCATTTGTGTTATATATCCTCACTTATATAAATGGACTTTACAGAACAACAGAAACACACGTCAGTATAATTATGATTTATATGATTCAGCAGCACTGTGAGCTGCAGCCTATGAAATGAGGAGCAGAGTCTGTGTCTTCTCTGCTGATGGAGCCCCTCGTGAAAACAAACACATTCACAGATTAAAGAGTGTGTTTGTGTGTGTGTGTGTTATCTGTGGTATGCTAATAGACTGGTGATCCCTGCTGTTTTCACATCAGTTGATCACAGATTAGTCTGATCAGATCCAGATCCAGGGCTTTGATCTCAGTGTGTGTGTGTGTGTGTGTGTGTGTGTGTGTGTGTGTGTGTGTGTGTGTGTGTGTGTGTGTGTGTGTGTGTGTGTGTGTGTGTGTGTGTGTGTGTGTGTGTGTGTGTGTGTGAGAGGAGGAGGCTGTATGGGGTCAAGCGGAGATAGGGAAGAGGTGGGCGGGGCCGCTGACATTACTGAAAATGGAAGGAAATGACTGTTTATTTCCCTGAATTTCCCTCACACACACACACACGCACACACACACACACACACACACACACACACACACACACACACACACACACACACACACACACACACACACACACACACACACACACACACACACACACTGTGAATTACTGCCCGCATCTGATAACAGCACATTTGTCCCTCTTAATTCTGTGAATTGAAGTTTTCAACACTGTGTCACAATCTTTGAAAATGCTGGTTTTTGATTGGCTCATAAAAGTGTTTATAGCTACAGCAGCAAAATATTTGATTGTTGAGTTTTATTCACAGGAAATGAACTACTAACGTTTTGGGATGGAGGTTGGGAGGACACAGGAATGCTGTGATTGCTGTCACCAGCTTGCTCTGCCCTCACTGCTGTCGCCCAGCAACAGAGCTGCAGTTGGACACGACTAGGAAGTTCTAATGCCCCTTGACGTTTTGACATGATTACCAAATATGAGCTGTTCGGTTGATTTGAAGCCTTAAGCATTTGGCGTCTTGTATCTTACGGGAACCATTACCTCTTTGAAAAATGATTTGTCAATGAGTCCTTGGCTAGGTTGGAGCCTTTGTTTCTCGGGGATGGAAGGACGCACTTGTTGGCTGCATTTGTAGGAGCCTTCGAAATGGGACGGTCTAGGCCCGCCGCTGCGACGCAATTGTTCCGAGACCCTCTTCAAACCTGGTACTACTATCTGTTTCAAGTGATCCGATCCCAACTGGACAGCTCTAAGTTTGTCATTCAGAATGTACACACCTATCTGGAATAACCTCTTGTGGTTGGATCGCACCTTCCCGCTGTACATGAAAATAAACACGTACAAAATTTTGATTCAGATTGGTCTGTTGTCAATGTGTTTGTGTGTCAGTGGGACGGAGGAGTTAGTTGTAGTTGCGTAGTTTCGAGAGGAGTCGTAGTTAACTTCTCCTATAAAGTTTTTACGGGCCTTCCACCTCGAACTCTGAAGCAATCCATGTGTTATTTAACAAAGTCGTTGAGCTTTTTGTTCCACTGACTCAACAGATTCATGCCGATCCAGGGGGTCTGAAATTGTTCCCATCCCACATCGTCACTCTGTTGCTCTCGGTTTTACCTATGTACGTCAACACGGGTGCTGAGGTCGTTTCTTGGCAGCGGCGGTAAACAGACACACTTCGCCACAGATCAGAGAAAACGGTCTGATTTTGATCATGTGCAGCACTGTGAAGCTCTGTGTGTTCACGGCCTTATATGGACATGTTCCTGTGGCTGAGGTCACTAACAGTTAGTTAGCCATGACATCTCACACACACACACACACACACACACACACACACACACACACACACACACACACACACACACACACACACACAGGGATGTAGGTCAGTAATATAAACTGTAAAGCAGAGAGGACTGTAAATATTTTAGCAGTGATGTATGTGAAGTGACACACACACACACGCACACGCACACGCACACGCAAACGCACACGCACACACAAACGCACGCACACACACACACACACACACACACACACACACACACACACACACACTCTCTCAATTTGTCTCTCTCTCTCTATATTTCTCTCTCACAGACTCACGCAGACCCCCTGGGGGAAGAAGGGGAGGGTTGGGGTGTCTGAACAGCTTGTGACATCTCCAGGCCATGATAACGTCTGCTAATTGGTTCCATCAGGCCTCAGTGTGTGTGTGTGTGTGTGTGTGTGTGTGTGTGTGTGTGTGTGTGTGTGTGTGTGTGTGTGTGTGTGTGTGTGTGTGTGTGTGTGTGCTCTGGTGCAATCATTGTAGTCATTACTCGATCTAACTCACTTAAACACACACCCTGCAAATGTGTTTCATGTAAGTTTAAATGAAAAATCTTCCACTTTTCTCACAGGCACTAAGCAGAAGGAAGCTACCATTGTTTTTTAGACAGGAAGTGCGACAGTCGAGAAAACAGCAGTCGAGAAAACAACAACAACATATAGCTGCAGTCACTTTAGAGGGACAGAGAGATTTTTTTTTTCATTTTATAGCGCTCTTCTAGTCTTGATGGCCACTCAAAGCGCTTCTCAGTGGAGACAGATGAAGTCTGTCACCACATCCTGACATCCAGGTGGTTTCACACCAATTTACACCTAGATGTGTGTGAACAACTCTGACACGACTGCTGTGTGACCTGTGTCACAGGTGACGTCACCAACACCCAGGTGACATCAGAGGTGTTTATGATCTGTACTGCACCCAGCCACCAGGGGGCGATCCACATGTTTTGGCTTCATTTCTGGGGGAGCGGTCATGTCTTCCATCTCTATTTAAATTTGTACAGTCCCTGGTTTTGACCCGAGACTGTACAAATTTAACAAATTCATGCTCCACTTGGATCACATGTCACAAAATAACTCTCATATCAACTTCAAGAAATCACTTCATGTCTTAGGGAGATACAGTTTTGGGTCGTTTTACATTGTTTTCAATATATGTTTGGCCAGTTAGAGCACAATATTTGGCTGTTAAGCATGTTTTGAACACATCTGTCCATGCAGCAGTTTAGGTCGTTATCCGTTATTCAGAGTCTTCAGAGAGACAAGCACTGTAGCATGAGAGGAGTCGGTGTTACAGACTGAGTGGAAACATGGAAATGAAAAGGATGGATTAAAAAGAAAGTTAATATAGTTGGGACTTCACCAGCAGGAGTGGTGAAGAAGCATCTCAGTGAGAAAGAGAAACATCTTTTACAATGTTGGAGCAACACTATAGCCTGAATAATCCAGAATATTCATAGATGACAGAATGTCTGGCAGAAAAGTTAAAACTGAGGAGTGGTAAAAAGAACGTCAGAACAAATCCCAACTGTGAAACTCAGCACAAATAAACTCGGCCCAGTGAACAGGGCAAGAGTTCATATCGTTAGTGTGTTTTAAATTCAATGCAACAGTAATTACTGACAAGATCAGAATTAGACTGTTTACAGTGTGTGCGTGCATGTGCATGTGTGTGTGTGTGTGTGTGTGTGTGTGTGTGTGTGTGTGTGTGTGTGTGTGTGTGTGTGTGTGTGTGTGTGTGTGTGTGTGTAGCCATATGTTGAATCAGTAATGAGCTACAGGCCTGCGGCACTTACACTGTTTGTGTGTGTGTTGTCCCACAGGCAGCACAAGCTGTTACTGAGAAAGATGCCTTCGGACACACACACAGAGAAAATAACTACACACAGTGGCTCTGACAGGCCTCAGTCTGTTCAGTACACAGTCAAAGTCTCTTACACTAAAACCAGATTCTCAATCACCTTCATGTATAAAAAAAAAGATTTTAGGTAAATATCTTCAATAAATCACATGACTTTGACCAATCAGGGCACGAGGTGAGGTTTCAGAAAAGGAACAGACCTGCCCAGAGAGAAACGTCTCAGGAGTTAAAACAATGAGGCTCCAAACTACAGATCCTTTAAGACATGACGATTTCTCAACATTCAAGTGTGCAGTCGTCCAAAAGTTACAACTTTATTCAATTGTGCCATGTAGAGAAAGAGCCACATGTTTAACATGATTATCTGGCTCCTGGTATCTGATGTCCCACTCTGCATTTTTCTTTGCCCTTTGAAAACCACTACAAATCACTGTTAAAAAAAATCAGTTTTCATGATGTGACAATGCCATATAGTTCTTTATTTTTTTTTTTGTGGTTTAGCCATGACCAGAACTTGTTATGTTTGGTAAAGATCATGGTCTGGGTTAAAAAAAAGTGGTCAGGCATGATGGGTAGATTAGCAACAACTTGATGAAGGTTCAGATCATGATCATGGTTACAAGAAACCCACAGTGACTGTCGGAAGGAAACGAGGAACAGGAAGCTGTGGTCGACTCTGTCAAAATGCTTGTGCTGTTTGTGACGGTTGAAACTTCAGATGCTGTTGTTTTTCACGGAGGGAACAGACATGAACCAAGAGGAACGTTTTCTGTTGGATCCGGATTTTAAAACATATTCTGCATTTGCAGCCTTTATGATTGAACCACTGTGAGTGAGAGAAATGCTTGAATGAATGAATGAATGAGTTGGGGGATTATCTCCAAATGATTAACGTTTGGAGCTGATATGTCAAAGGTCGAGATCAACAAAATACGGTCTGAAAAATACATTTTCAAGACATCTTTGCAAATTATAGAGACACAATCTAAAGTGTGTATCAATCAGAAAATGATTCCCCATCATATGAAGTCACATTGAAAATAGATGATGTCATTCATAGTTAAAACATTATTTTTGCAATTTATCGTTTAGCACCATCGACATGACCTAAACCATATAGATCAAAAAAAAAAATCTGATAATATTGAGTGAGAATGACATTATCATGACCTCATATAGTAAGGCATTAACTTTTGCAATCAATAAAATTATAGACATACAGCTTATTTAGATTAACCAATTATTAGTCATTAATTGGTATAAATGACATCATGATGACATCATTATGAAATGGCATTATTAATGGTTAGAATTGCCTGAAGAGGGAAACATCTGGTCTGATCCTAATTTTTGGTTTAACGTTTTTATTGGTCATCTTTTTTGTGCTTTTGTGTGTGTCACACTACAAGAAACCACAGTTTTAGAGACGGATCTTACAGGAAAACAATCCCTTGTAAAAGTGGCTCATTCACAGAGTTCATTAAACTGATTTTATTCTTGAATAATGAACCTTGTGCTGCAGCATCCTTTGTGTTACTGTGATGACAATAAACTCTCTCACAGAAATATTGCAGGGCTGATGAAGTCAAACGTGAATTGTGACTTTTGTGTTTCTCCAGATAAGAGACCAATATGTTTCTTTAAGTAAACAGTTGTGTGTCTCATACTTTGAGCAAACCCTCGTCTGTCTGAACATCTAAGGTATGACGACTTTATAGAGTCTGGAGTGTGTCTGACGTCTCGTGTGTGTATTCGTCTGGATGGACGAGCAGAGAGCGACTCCTGAGCCGTCACACTTTTAACTAAACAGAGTAGGATTTATGCTCATGGGGCTGGTGTGTGGAGTCAAACCTGTAACAACACTTCAGAGCTGCAGGAGACCTGTGATCGGTCAACTGGGACCTCCTCACGTCTTTCATGTCTCGTTTGACAAATGAACTCGAACAAGCAGCAAGAAAAGGACTCGGTGATATGGGACTTCAAAAGGGCCCATGTATAATAAATAACGTATCATATATCAATATGTATATAAATATATCAAGACAACAACATGACATAAGCAATTCTGTTTTACATACAATAAACAAACAGGTTGATTTGTCTGCAGCCGCGAACCAGGAGGCGAACCAGATTATTTGGCTTCGTTTTTTTTGGGGAGTTGTAATGTCGTCCATCTTTCTGTAGAGTCTATGATTTTATATTTCATCATGTAATTTATTTATGTCATATTGGCCCTGTACGGTGGCCCTGGGGGTCAAAACACATCAACAATTTACAAAACACCGCAGAAAAGGTCTTTTGTGAAATGCTGTTGTGTTTTGACCGTTAGACCCGCCATACATACAAACTGTAAAACCATTTCATCAAACCTAACTCTCACCCTCATTGTCCCTTTTATCTACACAGTGAAATAAAGAATGTAAACAGGATTTCTCTGAAAACAAATCATGACCTGATAAAGTATGACACATCTATCTGTGTTTGCAGTGGAGCTACAACAGTGAAAAATCAGCTGCTGCTCCGGGTCAATCTCTGACCTCTGCCGATGTGGATGTGGACATGTACAGATACAATGCTCCGTCCTTCCACTTTACAGGAGGAGACGCTGAGTTTCACCCACATCAGCTCCATCCTGTCCCAAAGTCCTTGATGATGATGTCACATCCTGTCTGAAACAACTGCCATTGTGCTCGCCAGGAAGTGCACATCCCACAGACCGCTATTCCCTACGAGGGTCAGTCAGTGCACGCTGACTCTGGTACTGGTTCAACAGGAAGAGTCATCAGATGAATCCACAGCGGCGTTAAGATACAGCTTGTTCACAGCAGCACAGGTCAGAGAAGAAGAAAACAGGAGGAGGTGTGTTTCTGACCATGTTAGATGATTCACTATGTGTTTAGATATATGGTCCAACACACTCAGCCCTCATCCTCTCAGAAATGTTTGTGAGTCATTTTGTCGGATGAATTTTGTCCCAGTAAAGTTTACTTTATGATAAAAAAGTACAAATATTTATAATTCACCATGTAATTAATGGGGAATTCCAGTATTTTTTAACCTTAGCCTTGTTTTTTATAAATGTGGGTGTGTAAATGAATGGTACAAAAATATTTGGAATCATCTTCTCCGGCAGTGGCAGCGGCTACAATGTAACCTTATGGGGCAACTGCAACAGTCCACAGAATGTCCACTAAAATGGCTTTTTAAATGGATAAAAGTTGGGGGTCTTTGCTGAGAGTCTAGCAACATTACACGTGTCTCACACAGCTCTCTCCTCATTGGCTCTTCAATTTATAGGAGCTATTTGTTTCATATACTCCACATCACGTCCGAATGAGATGCTCCGCGGTTTCTGCGGACTTCATCCGAAATCCAGGAGCAGTCGATGTGAGGACACAGCAGGGTATTGATGAGTTTATTGAACTGCTGCTTAAGAGGAGCATGATTCAGGGTTAACAGCCCCTGTATCATTTTCTGTGGTGGCGTTTTGGTGGTTATCAGCAGTAGAAACAATGGAGGGAGTGTCGGACACTGCTCGCTGTCTGAGAAAATAGAGAAAACATTGGCCGGACTATTATTAGCCTGTAGATCAAGTCAAATGAAAGGTGTTGACAGCCTGGACAGAAGTGTTTCCTCTATTTTTCATCACATTACAAGAGCCCCATTTAGCTCAGATAAGATATTTGAAAATGATATTACTGAATATATATAATGTTATTATGTATTGTGAGTGAAGCCAGTTTGCTGGTTGTGTTTGTATACTGTCACATTTCTAATGAGTGTTTTTCATTTCAATACTTTGTTCGTTGAGCTGATGTGACTCAGTGTTAAATGAACTCTGCTGCTGAACGAACACCCAGGACTGTGTTCAGCCGGTTAACCTGCAGCTTCATTAAGCTAACGAGCCTCAATTAATTATGTTAATGAGCTGCAGATAAAGTCTCTCCTGGAGGGAAACTGATAACGACCAAGTCTGTTAACGAGCTGCAGGACGACGGACGATCTAATTGGTTAAAAAAGCCGTTAGAGCCAGTGTGTGTCTGCGGAGGGGGGAACTTCATCCTCCCTCCCTCATATCTCTCTGTGGTCCTGACCTGCTTATCTCTGACAAGTACAAACACACTCACACACACACAATCTTTTCCTGGCAGGAGACCAGTATGGGACAAGGTTGTGTATGTGTATGTGTGTGTGTTGGATCCAGCTGTTGGCTTCATATCTGTGACCTCCTGTAGTAAGTGTGTGTGTGTGTGTGTGTGTGTGTGTGTGTGTGTGTGTGTGTGTGTGTGTGTGTGTGTGTGTGTGTGTGTGTGTGTGTGTGTGTGTGTGTGTGAGCTAACGGATTCACACTAAAGTCATCTCTAATGGGGCTCCTGAGTGTTCCTGCGTGCACGTCGAGTAGAACAAAGTCAGCGTTGTGTTGATGAAAGCAAAATTCAAACCATTAATGACAAAGACATTGAGAACTAAGTGACGTGTTCATTTGCTGACAATGAGCAGTTTTATAACATCAATTTAAAACTGTTTAAGGGTTTTAGTACAGAGTTAAGTGTTTAACTGTCCTAGCTACAAAAATAAACAAATCACTTAAAAGTAAAAGTAATGAGTTAAAACAATTTCAGGGATCAAGTTATTGATTAAAAACTTGCATCTACAGCACCTGAAATAAATGAGTCCATAGAAGTTGCTGATGCCTTACAAAGCCGTTCCATCTCCAGCCTCATACAGGACTGATGTTGTGCACCGTCAAATGTCCACAAAAACACAAAGCAGATCCACTGGTTAAACTTTGTACAACAACCACCAGTCTTTTGCGAAACACAGAAATCTCTATTTCTGTGAACATTATTTTGATTGAGTTTAGGGTTTGGACAAATAGAAAACAGTTCACATGATCATATAAAAATTCTCTCTCAGGGAGTTGTTGACGCAATAACCCCCTGAGGACCGTCCATTCATTCTGGTCCTCACCCTGTCTCTGCAACAAAGACTTTTGTTAATATGCAGTTAATATGGTCACTGTGTTAGTATATTGTGCGGAGCTAGAACACGATGTGTAAAACTGAAGACACAATTAAAAATGGATGTTTGCCATTTTCCTTTTCTCCTCAGATGTTCTTTTCTCGGCCTGAGATCCTCTTTTATTCATTCATTCCAAAAAAAAACTCATTTACAATGGAAAATGATGTCAGTGGTAAAACAGAGACTGCAGTGTGATGTCTTACTGTGGCTTTATCTGCAACACACACACACACACACACACACACACACACACACACACACACACACACACACACACACACACACACACACACACACACACACACACACACACACACACACACACACACACACACTCATTAACAGCTGTGTTGTCTCCCACTGCTCTCACACAGGTTTCCAACTATTGATGATTCATTAACAGACTCAGCTGGAGGTGCAGCTCTGCTTTCTCCTGACATGATGCTTTGTGGTACAACTCTAACGTTGGTCCCCTCTGCCTGTCTGTCCTCGAAATGATGTCTCTATATGATGCAAGCAGATGTATTTCATCATTCATTAATCACGGAGACCAAACTCCTCAGAGGAAGTGACATCATCAACGTGCTCCCCCGGACACCACCGTCCAGCTCAAACTCTACATCTTTGGACATCTCCTCCTCCCCCTCATTTCTCTTCTTCTCTCCGATTAGAGGGGTCGACAGTTTCTGTGCCTGACAAGCTGACGTCCACACCCACCTCATGCTGTGAAGGCCCAACTGTGCAGAGGGGAAAAAGTGAGCGTGGTTTGAACTCCTAAGAACAACGTGGTTGATCAACATGATGAAAGAAACTGCTGTGGAGCGATCACGTCAGATAAAATCCAGACTTCTATGGCTTGTGTGTAAAAATACATACGAAATATCAGCTGAGACTTTACATGATGAGTTAGTGTTTCTAGTGAAAGACAGAATATGACTAGTGAATGTTCTCGTGTTTCAAGTACATGGGCCTGATGTGACCATGGAACAGGCCCGGGGGGGTTGGTTCAGCACATCGATCAAATGTCTGTAGGTGTAAAGCAAGAAGCCCTCCACGATAGGAATGTGACTCTCCTCCTCCTTATGGTCGAACTTCGGGATGATCTCAGTATCCAGGTTTTTTTATTATAACGCCGTGCGACTTCTCAAACTTCACTCGGTTCGCCAATCATGAGTAGATCCTCATCATGGCGTCCATGTCCAGAGCAGTGATGACATCGTACTGCTTACAGGGATAGTTCATCCAAAACTGAAAATTCACTCATAATCTACTCACCCCTATGCCGATGGGGGGGTGAGTTCACAGAACACTTCTGGAGTCTCAGGGGTAAACTTTGTTAGAGCAGAATCCAATACAGTTGAAGTCAATGGTGAATCCTTCTTCAGACGTAATAAAACCAATACACATAACATGCCTCCATGCTGCTCCTGTGGTGTCATCAAAGTGTCCGGAAGCCCCGACATTCATATTCAACTCGAATCATCGGGTTTTAAGCATTAATTGCGCGCACGTAGAAATATCACACAATCTACAGTATTAGATGACTCTGATTTCCAGAGTAAATCAGTGTGAGTGTTGATATGTGTGTGTGGTGTTGTTTCTATGTGTGTGTTTCTGTCATTTGACTCCAGGACTTTAAACACATGACTGTACTTCACTGTAGAGCGTTGTGAAGCCGTTCAGCAGTGAAGTGACCTCAGTCTTTCTGCTGTTCGTCCTTCAGGATTCACAGAATCACATGGTGACCTGAAAGCAACACGACTGTCACATGACACACACACACACACACACACACACACACACACACACACACACACACACACACACACACACACACACACACACAACCAGAGCTTTATTACCCCAGGTAGATGAAAGAGTAACATGTGAAAGCTGTATTTCTAGAAATGTGGTGACATCCTGTTTTGTTCTTTTATACAGTGGTGGAGCAAGTAGTCTGATCCTTTACTTGAGCAAAAATACCAAATGATTAATGTAAGAAATATTCACACGAAGACAAGTATCTTAAAATCAATGTCCTTTAGAGTTTTAAAAGTTATAAAAGTGCCTGAATTGCAGGTAGGTAAATTAGCCCAGAGTTTCCTCAACCAGGGGTGATAAAATGAATTTGAGGGGTCTCAAGGTGAATAATGGGAGAGGAAATAAGAAAAAAATTATATTTTGATTAACAAATGCAGTTTTCAAACTTTTAAGGATTGTATCAAATGTTTGCTATATGGTTAGATGTTGGGGTATTTTTTAGCTCTTTGGGCATCTTCAGTTGAACTTTTAATAACTCTGAAATATGAAATATGAGCACCAGACAAAGATTTTTATGTAAAATCAAAAAAATAAACAGCAAGGGCTTCACAGCTGTCAGATAGATACAGTGAGGTAAAATGTATAATAAATAACTTTTAAATTAATGGACTACAAGTATAAAGTGCATAAACTGGAAACAGTGAAGTGAAAATACCTCATAAGTGCACTTCAGTACAATTTTATTTAAGTAAATGTGCATTCTACACTGGTTTTAACTAAAAATTCATACTAAACACAAGAAGAAATAAACATGATAGATATTTTCATTGATGGTCAGATGAAGGAGGTGGCCTCAGATATGAAAAAACTACACCAACATAACAGACATTAAAAGCTGAGTACATAAAAACACGTGGGCCTTAAGAGTTTAGCTGTATGAGTCACTCACTCCCCTCCGGCCTCTCCCAAGTGGGCAAGAAATAGTTCCCAAATTTTTTAGTCGAGCTGTTTCCCAAGAATCTAAAAAGAATCTGAGTCTTTCCATCTGTACGAGGGAAGTCATGTCGGCCATCCATCTCTGAGGGAGGCAGGACAGAGCGACTTCAACTCCCTCAGAATTCTGATCATGTCCAACATCAAAGATAAGCTGGAGGGAGGAGCCCGAGATAAAGGAAGATTTTAACCCAATAATTCAGGCAGACACGTCTGTCCACATGCAGGGACAATAAGTTAATGAATAATTAATGTGGTGAAACTCTTCTGGGAATGAGCTTCTTGTGTGTTTTTTGGTTTTCAGAAGAAAGTTTGAGGAAATGTGTCTTTGGTGGGAAAAATATGTTTTTATATACAATCTATGATGAGTCAGAGGTAATCTGAGGTCAGAGGTCACCGCACTGACCGTTGCTTCCTCTCAGCTGGTTTTGGTTATGAATTTCTCAGTAACCGTGACGATTGCACTGAACTTCCTCTTTGTGTTTTAACAGTCAAGCTTTCTCTCGTAATTTGCCTTTGGGCAGCGGTTGACAGATTTCAACTCCTCTTTCTGTTTCCGCTACTCCCTCTCCCAGTCATCACAGGAAGTTCACCTCTGTCAAGGCCTCCTAGGTTTCAGGACGTCAAAATAAAAGTACTAGATGCTAACCTCCTGTGACAATAAGAGTTTAGTCCTTCACCTCTGTCGGAGGGGAAAAACGACATCCTGGACACACACACTTACACACACAGACACATCTTTAGTTGTGAGGAAACTCATTGACACTCATTCCTTTGCCCTTTAAACTAACATTGCATGAATAAGCAGGTTTACAGGTGAAAAGTGAAGCCAAATCCTCTCTATCACCCCCTGGTGGCCGGCTGGATGGGACATGGGTCAAACTAAAAAGTCAAAGTAAACAACAAATACATGTAAGTTTGCTTTTGTTATGTTAGTTATAGGCCATAAAAATGGGGTGAAAAGTTAAGATTGACCCCTGAGACTGAGACACGATTGGTTGAACATGTGTATCTACATATCATCATTATCTAACTGTAATTATATACAGTCTATGGGTGTTCCTAGTAAATTTCACCTTGAGTTTGAAAACCCAACGACATACCTTTACCCAATCCTAAGTGTAACCTGACCCCTAAAACCAAGTCTGAACTCAAGATATAAAACTCACACTGGTCCACCCAGCACCTCCAGCATCTGTTTCTTCCATCTTCCTTCTGTAAAGTAGAGGGACATTACTGAGGAAAGACCCATCTAAGGTTTTTTATTTTCTCTAATAGGGTTGAATGTGGTCACCACTGCATCTGTCCTCAGTTTGAATATTTTATGTTTTTATTCAGGCATAATACACTCAGCTGGTATTTCTATTATTCCTTCCACCCCTTTATATCAATGAAGGCAGGCAGTTGAGCCAACACTAATACAATTTGAACATTATAACCTTCATGAATTTGGGATTTAAGACGGAACTGTTGTAAGTGTATGACTGTATTATGTGTTCCTAATAAACTGAATATACAAAGTTTATCATGTGCGTTCATGTGTCACTTTCTCCAAACACCATTGAAGGAAAAGGACAAAAAACAGACAAAGGGAAATAGCCATTGTCCTATTTTATACTATATTTTGTTTCTGTTTCCTGTTTTATTTTGAAAACATCTCAGACCAGAACGTTATACGTGATGTTTGTTGAATGTTTTTTTGTCAACATCTCCACTGTTCATTCATCTCTCTCCTCAACAAGGAGGAAGTCTTCTCAACCAGCTGACAGCTGCACTCAGAGTGCGTGTCCATGTGTGGGTCTGTGTGTGTGTGTGTGCGTGTGTGTGTGATCTCCATGACAACCAGTTTCCAAAATCCCCATCCTGTTGTTTATTTTCTTGTCTCAAATAAACAAACAAGAAGTGAGGCAGAAAGGCCGGAAGAGGACGTCCTGTGAGTTCGAGGGCAGCAGCGATGACCTCCAATCAGAGACTAGAGTGACAGTGAAGTTACTTCCCATCGGCTTAGCGCCACCAGGTGGATACTCAGAAAACTGTAGCTGATTTTTGTAAAGCACAAAATGGCTTTGTGTGAGTCCTGCTGCAAGTGACGTTTCAGATTCTGATGACTGAAGCATCACCTGTGGTTGAAGTTGTTCTCACAAAATGTTTCAACGAAAAGAAAGACATTAAAATTACATCTGATCATATCAGATGATTATTACTGATAAAGTAATGTGTATAAATTTTGTTGTTGTAATTGATCGAGGTACTATAATCATCATCATTATTATTTTAAGACTTTGAACTATATCATTTTGTTGCCTTATTGTGCATCCAAAAAATCTATATAAAGAAAATAGCACCACTAACCAAGTTGGAAGAAATATGAATCAATAAAACAATCACAGAAGAATTATGAAATTACTAATACAACTAACCCTTATTATTATAGATTAATCCTAGTTGTCATAGAAGTGAGTTTGGATGATATTTTAATCTCATCATATAATATGTTTGTATATTAAATCTAGTAACTATAACTAAACCGAAGTGGTCTTGTGAATTTTTGTGGATTAGAATACTTCCAATGTGACATTGAATGAGTAAACTAAAATGAAGTACTAATCACTCAAAGTTGGACTCAAGTATTGAAGTAAATGTTCTTACTTACTTTCCACAAACAGAAACAGACAGAACAGTTTCCTGTATTTGGTATTTATGTAAATGAAGGTTTTACAAACCCTTGTAGAGAAAATATTAATGACAATTTTGTTGTTTTCATCGTGGTTGCCAGTAGCAATGTTGACATCAGGAAGAAGAGCAGCTGGCGTAACTGGAGGCATCGCCACAGCAACACGGACCCACAACGTCTCTGGAGCAAAACATCTGTTCTGTCCAGGGGCGAGAGACCTAAAAAAATACAGAGAGAGAGAGAGAGACATATATACGTTGAATTTGAGGCCGAATTAAGAGCAAATCACACAAAGCTGTTAACTACCCAGAGGCCCTGAGACCAAGAGGGCCTCATAAAGCCCCAGGTTTGGTCCAATTTGATCAATCCCCAATTTACTACAAATTTGCACCAGTGACTATCAGCTGTGACATCTGGCAGCTCAAGAGGTCATGGATGGAGACAAGGCAGCAAGGAAAAGAGGCAAAATGCAGACGATCAGGCAGATGATTCAGATGATTTTAACGGGAGAATAATGCAAGGTCCTGCAGGCAAAGGTGTAAATACCCAGAAATAGACGAGAATAAACCGGCACAGAGCAGATAAAAACGGCGGACAGACAGGGAGGAAGAGATTTGAAGGATCAGGTTCAGGCAGAAGAGGCGGAAAAACACAAATACACAACATTGATGAAGAAAAGTCCTGTACACCACTGCCAGACCACAATATTCAAACTGGTATTAGTGTCAAGGCTGACTGGTGTATATCCAATGGTATGTTTTGAATTGACATAATGTGATTTAAAAAACTTAATTTCGTTCATTTTCATGGCTTCATGGATTGTTTAAAGGGCCCATACTTTACACCTTTCTGGGATTTCATTTGAGGTATTGGTCCCCCTAAGATGATATATCAGTGGTTTAAAGTCGAAAAAACTGCTGCAATGTGTATTTCCATGTCCTCTCTTCTGCCTCTCTCTGGAGCTGCAGACAGAACAGGCTGTTTTCACCTGCCTCTTGAGCCCCTCCTCTGATTGGCTGACTGCACTTTGAGTGACACGCTACCAGGCCTATCACCGGTCTCATTCTGGAGCATTGACTTTCTCTGGTAAGCACAGCTGAAAGTCACGTTATGTTTGCAGCTATAGAAGACCAGCCACATATTTACAGTCGGTTACAACAGGATGTTTCTGAACAGTAAGTTACACTGTCCTCATGTTTGTTGAAGTTTTAGCAGGACAGTCGGCCAATGTAGGAGTAACGTCCCGAGTTATAGTACGGAGTTTCAATACGGAGTAACGTCTACGTTACTCCGTACTGAGCACAGCAACACGGCACGTCAGAAGAAATAAAGCGTAACTGCTTTGGCCTCGAACAGTAACTTTCTTAGGAGGAATGTGCACGGACACATTCTCGTCCTTGCATCCCTCCACGCTGCAGTGTTTCTTCAGTGTTGTTTGTTGTGGTTAGCCTGTGGTAGCTAACAAGCTGCTAGCTCAGCAACAAGTCTGCTTGGTGTCACGCTCTTTGTGGAGGGGTGGTGGTGGGGAGCGGGGGTGGTGGGTTCAGAGGCTGGACTGGTGCCGGCTGGGTGGGGCTGAGAGACGAGTGCGATCCCGTATGACTCATACGGGGGAGGAAGTACGAAACGCGACGTTTCGATAACATATTTCTTAGAATGGACTGGGTGAAAAAGTCTGAGTGACTGTTTCCATACTTTGAGGGTCCCTACTGACTCCCTTCCAGTAATTACGGATAGTAAAAGCCCAGAAAATGTATTTTACACAATATGGGCCCTTTAAGTCAAAAATACACAGACTTGATTCAGTGTTTGTCGCTCAGATTAATTTATGTACAAATTACCATCAGGTGACAGACAGGTTTTGAAGTCTGTGGGCCTCTGGTGGACAGGTTGAGAATGAGAATGAAAATAACTATATAGGCCATGAGTTGGTGGGAAGTTGGAACAACCCATCTTAGGTAACTGTACTTACGTGTTTCAAGTTTGTAACTGCCAATGTAAAAGATGAACATTAGGTGTTTTCAAAAAAATAATACATTTTCTCACAGTTGCTGAGAAACGGATCAATACGCATGGACAGAAAAATAGTTCCAATAAATCAGCTGAGTCATGAGAGCTCACAGAAAAACAAAGACGGATAAACACAGAGGTCAAATGTTAAATATGAATCAGGAAAATCGGTGTGTGTGTGTGTGTGTGTGCGTGCACGCTCAGTAAGTCTTTGTGTACATAAGTACCATTACTAATTCAAGTTTAAATTTATCCTTCCTGTTCGTAGTTCCCATGGTGACCGTGGGAGAGACCATATCTTATGGGAGAGACAGTAGGGATCTTTGATTGTCTCCGTAGGACAGGCCCCTTGTTGGTCTGTATATTGAGAATCAGCAATAAGTTCATACTGTGGATAAATAAAGCACAGACATTTAGATTTTTGTGACTTTTACTGTTTGTATGAATTGTGTTTTTCTAAATATATATGAACCCCTTAAAGCAGCTATAATCAATATGTTTAAGATAATGTATGAAATAGATAGACAGACAGACAGACAGACAGACAGATATAGATAGATAGATAGATAGACAGAAAGACAGATAGATAGATAGATAGATAGATAGATAGATAGATAGATAGATAGAAACAGTCTGACAATGTGAATGTGGTCACTTGTAGTGAAAACGTTTTATTTGCAGGTTCACTTGGCTTCACAGAGGTTTATAATGAGTTTTATTGTGTGTGTCTGTGTGTTGTTAGTGTTCCAGCTCTATTGTTCTGTTTTGTCCCAGTTATGACAAAGCCAACTGTATTAATGATAAAGAGGCTAACACACACACACACACACACGTGGTTTAGTGTTTAGTTGTTGGACAGCAGAATGGAGCTCTGTTGTCACATCTGCAGCTCTGCACTTTCCTTCTTACGAAGGTCCAAGGTTATTCCACCACTGGGAGGTCAGAGGTCACAGGACACCTCCTCCTCGTCCCACAGCCGCGCTTCAGTCTCTGACGTCTTAAAGCTTAAACTTTCTTAGAGTACCTGCACTTTATGTTCCTCTTTGTGAAGAAACCAAGAACCAAGTGCAGACGTCAGTAGGTGATACTGAGCAGGATATACAGTGTGTTACCATGACGACACATTAAATACACAGACGATGTCACACACTCACTTCACTGGTCATCTTCCTTTCCACTGTTAATCAAGAAATTCTTTAAATCTTGTCACAGAAGTCGTTTTCCAGTGTCTTTAAAACCCATAGCAACTTAAGTTTCAACCACGTGAGCGCAACAGAAACAAGCTGTAAATACAATATTATCATCTTATAAGGTTAGTAAATAATAAAGTGTGAAATGAAAACACAACAAAGGCACGAAATGAAAATAAAATAATAAACAACTAAAAAGATTAGAAAAAAGATTGAGATAAAATACTAAAAGGGAAATAATAAGGAAAAATACTAAAAAGATTTGTAAAAAGGTAACGATAAATAACTACAATATTAACATCGATGACAAAAAGATGAAGATACTAAAAAAGATTATAAAAAAGTTTAAATACTAATTAAGATCATAAAAAATATGAAAATAAATAATATAGTACTAAAAGAGATAAGATTAAAAAAAAAGTAGGCTATTAAAGGATAAACAATTTTGAAAAACAAAAATCCTAATAAACATTTACTCTCTGGTTTCGGTCTTCACCAACTTCTGAGGGGAAACAGTGTCTTTAGATCCACACCAAAATATAATGGATTCATTTTTGTCTCATCCTTCCACCAAGTTTTTTGGAAATCCATTCAGTAGCTTATGTGTAACAAACAAACAAACAAACATACAACTGGACAGGGGTGAAAATATAACCTCTGTGGCAGATGTAACGACACAAAAACCACTGAAATCGGGTCAATAAACAAATATTGGCTGAAATAAATAAATTGGAGCATCCGACTGAGATCTGTGTCCTCAAAAACTAACAAAAGTGTGTGTGTGTGTGTGTGTGTGTGTGTGTGTGTGTGTGTGTGTGTGTGTGTGTGTGTGTGTGTGTGTGTGTGCGAATAATAAAAAGAGTAAAGATTAGAAAAATGAACAAAAAGTGTAATGTATGTGTGTATGCATGTTATACCAATGGGACTCTATAAAACAATGCAGCCCCATAATAACTGAACCACATATTTATCACCTGCATTGTCAGCCGTGTATGTGTGCATGTGTGTCCTCTCATTAATCACAGCAGTGTTGCAGCTCCGGCGGGACACTCTGATCTCAGGAGGAAAACCATCTGTTGCGCAACACCTTTTCTTCTTCTGTGGTAAACTGACACACACACACACACACACACACACACACACACACACACACACACACACACACACACACACACACACACACACACACACACACACACACACACACACACACACACACACTCCAAGCTGAACTCATTAAACACCAGAGATAATAAAACACTGAACATCGTCACCACACATCTTCAGGACTTGTTGATTTGTAAAGAATAAATGAATACATGTAGTTTCTGATCCTTTTGGGTTTTAACAATAATGACAAAATAACTTTCTACTTTTTAGTAAAACTTAAAATCACACTGTTCGCCATAACTTGAACATACAGCAAGCAGTTGCTGTGAGCAGCACAGTAAGCGCATTTTGTGTCAAAGTTCACATCAAATATTTTTTTCTCAAAGATGGTTTCTGTGATTTTAGGTCATTTTAACAATCTGATGTTTGCTCAAGAGTTAATTTTCTGGTTTTGATGAGTTATTTAATGCTATAAAAACTGAGGGTAAAACGTCATGATTGACAGCTGAGACTGACTGATGATTGGTCGAGCACGTTCATCAGTGGGGTCTTGATACCTCTGCTCCACCCCCCTGTCACTCCTGCACAGACCCTGAGTCCAAATGCTCAAGATGGCATGTATGCATGTGTCCAGGATATTTCAGCTTCATTTCTGGAGGAAGTGGGGACAAGTCAAGTCAAGTCCAGTCAATTGTTAGCCTGCAGGTCTCGCCCAGCATTTTTCAGAATTTCTTAAGATACATCTATAGATTTTATCTTTGTTCTATGATATTGTTAAAATGTAAAATCTTTTATATAATGAACAAAATAGTAATTATGAGACTTGTATTCTGAATGATTATTGAAATGCTACACAGCAGTGATGCTTCTCCAACACGACATTGTCCTTCAGAAACCTTCATCCATCCCCGGTCACTGCAAGAACACTTAAAGGCTGAACTCAGATCAGTGGCTCTGCTTTAACACTGTGAAGGCCCCTCCTCTTTTAGTGGGACATTACTGCCATCTTTTGGAATTAGTTACTTCCTACAGTGTCCAGCTTTTCAGTATTTTCCTGTCTGTCCTCTTCACTCTGGAGTCAGAGTCTGAACAAGCCATTACAGTGAAATCAGATCTGAAAATACTTTGCAAAGAAAGGAACCAGGAGATTTCAAGTAATATATGATGTACTACAACTCTGTGAAGTAGTTCTACCAAAACCAAACACTTCATCTTTATGATAATTTTTAAAGAAAACATTTTGAAAAAGTAAAGGAATTTTGACTTTTGGTCGAACAAAACATATGTTTAAATAATAATATTTATTTTCAGCCTAACACAAATATTTTAAATCAGTTGTTTTTATATAGAATAATTAGTTGATTTATTGAAGGAAAAAAATCAGTTTCAGGCAGCTGTAAAGTTGTTATTGGTACAAGGAAATGACACACATGTAAATTTCAGTTTTGCCTATTCTTAATGGATTTGCTATCTTGCAAAAAAATTAAAACGTCCTTCCTTTCTTCCCCTAAAGATGATTAATTTATTTATCAAGATCCATGAATTATTCTCAGAAATCAAGGAAATATTGAAATATAATCCTGGATCCAGATTCAGATCCAGATCGGCACCAGAATTAACTGGATTCTCTCCTGACCCATATCACACCCTTCCAAGTTTCATGGATATTTAGTCGTTTTTGCAAATTCCTGCTAATTAACAAACAAACACTGATGAACATTTTAAATATGTCACGGCTCATGACATTTTTTATGTTTTAAATAATAATTAAATAATAAAAAAAATTATATGATCAAATTGGCAGATTTTCTTGGCGCGGTTTTATAATGAAGTGACTCAAATATAAATCACAGGCTTTCTTATATTTGAGTTTATATTCCTAAAGGAAAAATGCAGTTTGTTTATTGCATTTGTGTAAAATAAAAACAAGTCCCACTCCGGTGTTCTACATCTAAAAGTAGTTTTTAAATACTGCTCTTTCTTAACAGGCCTACTTCTCGTGTGACTCCAACTCCCGTCATGCCCCTCGGTGGTTTCTCCGGAAGAAAACCTGTGCTGTTCCTTTGCGCTTCCTCTTTCCGTCAGCGGAGTTTAGGTATGAACCGACATTCTGAATCTCTTCTTCTAATCTGTGTTAAATCTTAGTTTCCTCGCATCATCCGCTACAAACATTCACTTTTAAATGTGCAGTAAATGAACCAGAATCAGATCCGCGCAGTATTTTAACCTGAGTTTTGTTAATGACGCGGATATTTGTGTGGAGCTGGTTTGTGACATGGCGCAGCATTAGCGGTGTGAAGCGGCCGCCGGACCCGGCCTCAGAGCCGCTTCACACCGGACATAGACTGTGAAAAGAGCCGCTGAGTGAAGCTGGAGACAATTAAACTTACTGTGTTGTTAATTTAACATCAGCTCAATCTACTGTGGATTTAACACTTAAAACCAAACGTGTTCCGTTATGTTTTATACCGTGCTAAGCTAGGCTATGCTAGCTTGGTAGGCTATCTATAGCTGGAAACTTACTATTTACTCTGAACATGTGGGTTTTAACTGAGCTTTTTATCGTTTCTAAATGATTCGTCCGTTGGTGAATATATATTTAAAACGAGTAACAGTACTTGAAGACCTGAATGTGAATTACACACGTCAAACTGTCCCATACGAGTGTCCTGCATGTCTGAAAGTGTGGTACTACTGACACTACTTCCTTCGCAATACTTCAGAAGTAGCAGCCTTTCATTTCTAGTTTTTTTTTTTTTTTTTCTGTACACCAGTTTAGTAAACAAACATTGTTGTGGAATGTGGATGAATTCATGCTGTTACTATAGAATGAATTAAATCCTGTTTTGAATTATTATTATTATACAATGTGGGGAGGTCAGGGTATACATGTTAAATTGTTGGTTCAGTCTCTGTGAAGTATTTAAGTTGTACTTTTCACTTACTTGGTCTTATGTGTTCTCAAGCTGCCTGAAGTCTGATTGGCGTTCTCTGCAGTTTATGTTCTAATCTTTCTCCTGTTTCGTGCTCAGATGGGGAGATTGGTGTCGTATTTCAATCTTTATTAGGCTGGTGTTAAAGTATTGTTTGTTATTTTGGCCTTGGAGCCCCTGGTGCTTGAAGTTGCTTCCATTTCCTGCACTTTGAGTCTTTTGAATTGGACAATAGTTAAATATCTTGCTGTAAATAGTTTTGATGGTGACTCTTAAGCCTTCTTGAGATTCTTACTTCCTGTGCCCCTGAGACATTAAAAGTAGGCTGTAACATAATTGTTTCGGTAATATCAGCTATGCTGTTGTGAAACTGCCAGAAAGTGATAATAATCTTATAAAATATCAATTCATGCACTTGGGACACAATTTGAGGCCTTTGGTTATATTCATGTGGTTTTAAATGGGTGTTTTAAAAAGTCTTTAACATAACCTTGTGTTGTCTGGTTTCAGTACACGATGGGACGTGTGATCAGGGGACAGAGAAAAGGTGCGGGCTCCGTGTTCAAAGCCCATGTGAAGCACAGAAAGGGTGCCGCTAAACTCCGCCACATTGACTTCGCTGAACGCCATGGCTACATCAAGGGGATTGTGAAGGTAAGCGAGGAGTCTTGTTACTTGTTGTAGCAGTGAGTTACTGTTGTTTTTGAGTGTACAAACCTTGTTTAACTCTGGCCGGTCTCCTCAGGATATCATCCATGACCCCGGCCGTGGTGCTCCCTTGGCCAAAGTGGCCTTCCGTGACCCGTACCGCTTCAAGAAGAGGACAGAGCTGTTCATCGCTGCTGAGGGCATCCACACTGGGCAGTTCATCTACTGCGGCAAGAAGGGTAAGAGAAGTAGACTCTTAGATAATCCAGCAACATGCCAGATTTTTCAAATATGGTTTTTCATAACCTCTGGAATTTGTGAGCTTTATGTTAAATGCCACCTGTAATTTTGCTGCAGACTACAGATGTATTATACATAATACAATTGAACATAGAACACCTGTTAGAGGCTAAAACTAGACCTTGTTAGATTCTTCTGGAAGACACCAGACAGAACATTGTAAACTTAAGTTATTGAACTATATTCTGTTTACCAAGCTCAACTTAAAACATTGCACTTGACTTTATCTTCTGACGTTGATGTGCATTTTGATAAAGGACACAATATTACTGATCTTTTAAATGGTCTACACTGACCTGTGAGTGGTTTTACTTCACCGGCCCTGTGAAGCGTGGCCATGATCAGTTTAGTTCCTCTGATATTTGTAGAAAAGTTCTTTTTTTTGCTGATTTGGACTGATGCTTGGATAAAACATTTGAGGACATCACCCTTTGCACTTGGATAGTATGATGGACTTTTCAGTATTTTGCAGATTGATTTTAAATGGAGACTATCATCACTTGCCTGTCAAGTTGGCTAAGTTATAAACATGTCTGTCAATAAGAGGTGGCATCAAAAGCAGCAGGAGATTGTCCAATTAATCCCAAGAAAGCAGCTTGTTCTTTAAGACTGTACTAGATAGTGTTTTATTGTGAAGCTTGAGCCTCAACATGTTTTATCCCACAGCTCAGCTGAACATCGGAAATGTCCTGCCTGTCGGCACAATGCCTGAGGGAACCATCATCTGCTGCCTGGAGGAGAAACCCGGAGACAGAGGCAAACTGGCCCGCGCTTCAGGAAACTATGCCACAGTCATCTCCCACAACCCCGAGACCAGGAAGTCCAGAGTCAAGCTGCCCTCAGGCTCCAAGAAAGTCATCTCCTCTGCCAACAGAGCTGTTGTTGGTAAGAAGCTTTAGTGTCTGCTGGAGCTGCTGTTTCCTCACAGCCACCACTGCCTTACTTAACATCTGCAGAGCGACGACTTGAAGGTTCAACAGTCTGAACTGTAGTGTCATTTTACCAGAGAAGTCTGACCGGCCCTTCCGTGTGTTTCAGGTGTGGTTGCTGGAGGTGGTCGTATTGACAAACCCATCCTGAAGGCCGGTCGTGCCTACCACAAGTACAAGGCCAAGAGGAACTGCTGGCCACGTGTCCGTGGTGTGGCCATGAACGTAAGTCAACACAAGCACACCGAAACTCTAATTACCCATGATGCCAGGCAGTTGAAACAGATTCTGTCAACTGGAGATGAGGCACAGCTGAGAGTAGTGAGAGTAGTGACTGTTGGGATTAGAATTAGTTGTAGGTCATGTTTTGCAGTGTTTGCAGATTCTGGAGAAAAGATTGGTAATGAGGGACCTGAATAATTCAGTGTATTTAAGAAATACAGGGAATTATGATAATGCTCTGGAAAACCAGCAGCTTCTGTACAGTGACACTGCAGGAAGGAGAGATGCAGATATGTTCAACAAGGAGCTAATAATACATTGTCTACATCTTGTTTCAACCTGGTACCTAACTAACGATTCTGAAATCGTATGACACTAACATGCCAATCTCGTATCATGATACAGGATACATTATTCCATTTTAAGTTTGGACAAATTATTGAAAATATTAGTTTCAAATTATTTCAAAGTACATGTTTTACTCTTCCAACTGTCGCATGACTATTTTGGTCCAATGAGACGGATTGATCCCACCAGCAGTAAAAGTTAACCTTTAATTAGCTCAGAACAGTGTGATTTTTCTGTTTGATCAGTTACTGAATTGAGTTTTTGACACTACGAGACATATGACAAATTGTTCAGGGGGAAAATGGGATCTGCCTCAATTTCTGAAATTTAATGACAAAGCAACTCATAAATCATTAGTTGCAGCTGAGACAGAATATAATGAAAGAACAAGGGGTCTAAAATGTTGTAAGAGGTTTTGTAAAGTATTTTTCATTCCAGGACTTTAAAATGTGAAGGGTACTCAGGTTTGACATTTCTTATATTAGTAGCTTGTTTGTGCGTCGGTGAATTATGTATCCAGCAGGTCAGACTTTATTTGTTCCACCCAGGACACGGAGGGTGGAGGCTGGATCGTGTTTCCAACGTGCAGCTACACTGTAACGTGACGAGATTCCTCAGACTGACACTCTCTCTCTTTCTCCCTGCAGCCTGTTGAGCATCCCTTCGGTGGTGGTAACCATCAACATATTGGTAAACCCTCAACTATCAGGAGGGACGCACCCGCTGGTCGTAAGGTCGGTCTCATCGCTGCCCGTCGTACAGGCAGACTGCGCGGAACAAAGACCGTCCAGGAGAAGGAGAACTAAATCTGAGTTTCTTGATAATAAAACGTGTTCCAAAAGAACCTGTTTCACTTGATTCATTCAGGGGTCGCACATACACACAAATCGAAACGTAGGACGTGTCGAATTTGTTCGTTTTAGAGCTGCTGTTAGGGCTACTAGTGTTTCCTGTGCTTTATTTCATGTCACTGTAGCTTAGAGCTGCACAGTATTGATTTAATAAAACTTAGTGGGTGTTGCACTGATGCTATCGGCCTCCACTCATGTTCCTTATATTCTGTACTCCAAGATGACCATGGAAAAACTTAAAGCTGTAAATCCCCTAAATTCTGAACCTCATTTATGAGGTACAATTTACTGTGGAGCATGTTGGAATGTAAATTGTCTAAATAGCGTTTTTCACCCAGTCAAACATTCATACAGAACTTTCTCACATCAATCATTAGCAGCACAGTTGGAGGTAGTTTGGGGTTCAGTATATTACCCAAGGACACTGTTACGCTGACGGGGAGACTGGGATTGAACCGCCAACCGACTTTTTTTATTCTTACTGGAACCACAGGGGCTTGTAGCACTCGCATATTAAGACTAAGGTAAAGGACAAAGCATGAAATGGAAGCTTTAAAAAACTTGAAATAGGATTAAAATATATGTAAAGTTAGTTTATGAAGGGAATCAAACTAGAGACAGAATCAACAGTATGAAACAAAGTGGCAAATCTGAATAAAGGTAGAAAAAAAACAGTTCAGGTTCATTGCGTTCGTACAGTTTGTGAATTTGACCTCGTGGACAGTTGGGTCGCTGTAGTTTGAGTTTTTGTCAAGTAGCTAAATTGTCTACTCAATATTAGAGAATTATCAGTTAAGTGAACTCACAAAAATGAAATGACTGCACTGCTGCTTCCTCATTGGCTGATTGGACAGCTGCATGAATGAGCAGGTGTTCCTAATAAAGTGCTCAGTGTATGTTTCCATGACTCATAACCACCTTTTCCCATTGGATCAAGTTCTTCCATCTTCTTTTTCAGTGATGGATGCACAAACAAAAGTACGGGAAGTAGAGTTTACTGCAGCAATGAAGAGCTGCATTAGTTTTAACTGTTTCTAATAAACCTCCGGCTGAGTGTGTGAACACTGGGGGAAGCTCATAAAATAAAATTGAATCCTGGATCTACTCAGACCGTGGTCCCCAACGTCATTAGGAGTCTGAGAGACATGAAGCAGCTAAAGAGATTTCACTGATAATGATTTGTGTAACAGGAAAGCTGATTTCTTTGTTTGAAGTTCAGGCTGTTAAACACAATAAAATCCAGTCATTTAATAAATTTCTGTAAAGTTAAGACAAATTTAAAAAGAAACAGCTAGACTTTGAATCGTTTAGGTGTAATCCATAAATATGTGAATTACAGGATTTCTGGATTGAACAGGCACATTTAAAGAAATGCTCATTGTGTTTTATCCTTCATTAAACCCTGATTTCAGACGTGACACATTTAATTTGCAGTTTTAACACTGAGCTCAAACTAATGACGTCTAATACGATGGTGCTGCAGTAAATTCTATCTTCATGAAGGTGATATGGTTCAGTTTGTGTTAAATCACTTTTACGGACATTTGGGAGTCTGTGGTGCTGTTAAAATAACAGTTCAACACCACCACAAACTGTAACCTCCAAAATGATCAGTCCCAACCAAAACACCAGCTGTATCCAGTCTAATAGTCCATCTAATAACAGAGCCTGAGTCATACATGACAAGTAAACTGACCTCGAGTCTGAATTGAGTCACCTCTCCCTGAATAACGAATGATCCTCCTGGAACCTGCTCATGTTCACACTAAGAGAATTAATGAGCCGTAAATGTCCCAACTTAATAACATGATACAAAATTCTGCACTGAAACCGAGTTGCTGTCACAACAACCAGGTAAATATGAATTTAAATGTGGAGCCATGAGAGATAATTCACCGAGCTATTCACTCAGAGCTGAAATTACCTAGAATTGAACTGACAATATTTATCAACAAGTTTTTTTGGTAGTTAGCAGGCCAAAAGAAAAAGAAAAAAAAAAAAATGGTTGAAGCTTCTCAAACGAGAACATGTTTTTTTTCCCTTGGACCTTGACAAGAACTTCAGATCTTTGGGGTTTGCACATACGTATATTAAATATATCAACTTGAGCGATACAATAATAAACAATAATACAACATTTTCACTTAAATAGCACTTTTCATGGAATTAAAATCAGTAACTCCTCTTGTCGCAGACACACATTTTTGCATTTTGACATTTTGAAACTGAACAGCATTTTTCTCCATCACAACAATGACTCGGTAATGAAAAGAACTGTCAGCTGCTGCTTGTTTTATTATACAGTTGGTTGGTGGATTTCCACGAGTAAAAATGAGACACAGGCAAGATTCCATGTTCTTTATTTGCTAAGGGCGCAATGCTTTTTTTTGTTATATTTCTGTGCACAAAAAACCTCACAAAGTGAAAGTCCACATCGCGACTGTAGCTCCAGAATTCAACGTCACACCATGGCCAAAACAAAAGTCGGCAAAAAACAGGGCGCAGAACTCTGTACAGTCAATATCTTCTTTAAAAATAACACAAGGACAAAAATGTTCCTCTTAAATCAAATTCTATTTTTAGTGAAATACAACAAAATAAATTCTATAAAATAAGAGCAAAATATTTAAATATAATACGGTGGGCAGAATATTTTCATTTGCAGGAGTATTTGGTATGTTTTAGACAAAAAAAGAGAAAAAAAATTCAAAAAATACACGCATTCAAGTTACCAATTAAATACAGTATTTACTGATGTTTACCTTTTACTCCTACAGAATTACAAGTTAGCTCGAGTTGAAACGTGACTAACCAGCTGCTATTCTTACATTACGGACCCCGCTGTGGAACCTAATCTCCATGGAGCGAGAGGACGAGGGTCTCGCTGGCGCTCAGGATCGGCCGCTTCATCCCGAACCACAGCCAGACGGCGAAAAAGCCTGACCGGCTCCATGGCGGAGAGGAAGCCGATGGGCAACAAGTCTGTCTACAACTAGGCTCTATTGAAGAGACAGAAGCAAACCACACAGTCTATTATACACCAGATCAGCCCAGTGCAGCAATTCTGTTGCATATGTGTTTTCATTTGTCAGAATTCCTATAGATGAAAGCTAAGCTGTCTATCCCATCAAAACTGGCTGCCAAATGTAAAGTCGTAGGATTATGATGAGCAATTGAAAAGCCACTTATTCATACATTGGTTCAAAATATCGCCCTCATTGTAGATCGGGTAGATGAGTAGAAAAAAAAGAAAAAAAAACACAAAAACAAACAAAAAAAGGAAAGAAAAAAAACCTAAGGGTAACGACACCCCTCTGGAGATGTGGATTAAGAACAGCTTCAGGTTGTTATGATCACAAGTCTTCCCTTGGGCTACACTATTCTGGTGAGAAGCCATGCTAAATGTTACAGCATATTAACTAGAGCTTCAAAAAGGATTGAATTAATTACCAGAACAAAAGAAAAGAAAACAAAGAAAAAAAAAAAAAAGAGAAAGGCAATGAGTTTCAGAACAATGTTGCATCACTGCTTTTTCACATCAACCAAACACCGTAGAAGTCCACCCAACCATTCCATATCTCACAATAAAACCAACCACAGCTCGTGA
The DNA here is from genome assembly GCF_009819705.1 of Hippoglossus hippoglossus. NCBI lineage: Eukaryota > Metazoa > Chordata > Actinopteri > Pleuronectiformes > Pleuronectidae > Hippoglossus > Hippoglossus hippoglossus. The sequence continues at coordinate 15,602,847 of NC_047171.1, forward strand.
GTTGATTTGGGACAGAAAGTCGCCAAGGAGCTTAAGAATAATAATATTAATTATGATAATAACAATGCATCTTTCTACAGTTGAATGACCAGTAACTGTCCGATGGTAGAACAAACTTTACTGCCGAGCATGGGTGATAAAACAAAGAGGAGTTGTTGTCTTCTTACAGTTTTTTTGGGCTTTTTTCTTATTTATAATATCCATTTTTGTTTTTTATAATATCTGCAACATCTCCCAACAGCAAACCACACAGAGTTATGCTACTGGGGGACCTGAACAGTCAAAAACATTAAGATACTATGTACACCTTTTCGTCGTGTAGACAAGCGCATCAGCATCGTCAGCTCTGACTTTAATTTGTTTTTCTTTATTAGAACTCTTGTCCACTCCCTCGCCTCTGCAGCCAAACTGCCAGGCCCCTGTCACGCGGTCAGGCAGCCCCAGGCCAGGGAAGAGCGCCTCCCTCAGGCTGACGGGAGAGAGACAGACGCGCCCTGGAGTGGGTGGAGGTGGTGGGAGGCCCGGCTCTGCCCTGCCCTGGGGCCCAGAGAGAGAGAAAGAGAGAGAGGCCCGATGAGGAGCTCTGTCGACCAAAAGGATGAGAGGAAGGAGAGCGAGACGATGGAGGCTCGAGGCACAGCAGAGGAGGGGAGGGATTGTTACTCCTTAGGCGGGGCAGGTGCCGGGGTAGTGGAGGCAGGGGCTGGAGCGGGGGCAGGGGTGACCTCCTCAGTGCTCTCCCAGTTCTCTTGTGCTCGTGGGCCTGGGCCAGGACTGGGTCCAGATCCGGGTCCAGATCCAGATCCAGGTCCAGGGCCCGGGCCCGGGCTAGGGCCAGGGCCGGGGCTGGGGCCAGGGCCGGGGGTTGGAGTGGGGGTGGGGGTGGTGGTCTGGGTCGGGCCGGGAGTCGGGGCAGAGGCAGGACCAGGACGCTGGGGGTTGTTCATGTGCTGAGCAGCAGGTCCGGTATACGGCTGACCATGAGGATGGTTGTTCTGTGCGGGAGGAGAAAAGAAAATCAACAACTAGAAACAACCAAACTGTAAATAGCATGTGAACTGCTGAGAATCTGCGGAGTTCAGTGCATGTCTGAAAGCAGCTGTAGTTTGATGCTGTTGTGAAGCAGCGTGGGATCATGAGAGTTGGTGTCTTCACCATCATTTCTGATGAAAATCTACCTGATGTAACTCACCAATCACGTTCACAGATGAAGTGATGTATTTAAGTTGTATTCATGTTATAATGAATAATTGTGATACATTACGAGTGACCAATACAAACGTTTGAAATACAGCAGTGACAAAGCCACGGGTTAAGCAGATATGACAATTAAAAGGCGACCAAAATGAAACGTCCTGTGACCTTGAATAAAATTGGGGATTTCTCTGGGTTTGAACATTGTTGGAAACATTTTGGATAATGTAAATACACAAATCGACATACATAACATATGTCTTGTGGTTTTAGACACTTTAATGTAGAATTGTCACATTATCACCAACAAACTGTAACAAGAGTGTGCATCAAAACTGTTTAATAGTGGAGTTTTAAGTGTTTGCCGCCTAGGGACAGAAAATATGTGGCATCAGTTGATGCTCGTCCCTGAACAAATGAACATTATATAAAATTAGCAACTTATTCTTTATTAAAAACTGAACTTCATTAAAACACAACAGTGGGTGACGCGTTCCTTCAATATTAGAAAGTTGCTGTCGTGTATCGTTTAACCACAAACTGACTTTGTGAGCACTTGTGCACCAAATAACACGTCAGCATGAAGGAAAAGACCATTTGTTGCCATGGTTACTAGCACTATTCATGGTATATGTGAGACTGTCTACGGGAATAGACGCCACTTCCCATGTTCCTACTCTCTGCTGTTTTTCTGCGTGAGACACAAACGGTAAATACGACAGTCCCAGCGTCAGGACGCTACCTGCTGAAACTGGGTGGTTCCAGGAGAATGTGGGTACAGAGACGTGTCCTCGGGTGGGGAGGAGTCTTGATCATCAGGTGCTTCCTGTTCATCCGGCTCCTGGAGGATGTGGGAAAAATAACTCAAATTAAGGTCAATGTTTAAAAGGAAATAATTTTGAACAATATAAATGTGTAAAGTAGGAAATCCTCATCTATGTGAACAAGGCAGTGGGTATGATTTCAAGCTTCGTCATTTCAGTGAGAAACGGTTGCGTGGGATGGTCAAATTTCAAACTGTGTTACGTTATCTAGTAAATGAGGCTTAAATGAGTGTGTGGGTGGATTCTACACCCGAGAGCTTCCTCTCAGCAGAGAGCTGCTGGTTATTTAGAAACTGAGCTAAACACAAATTGCACAGGAATCTCAACCGGAGATGTTCTTTCAGTTCAAATGATAACTTGTATTTTTAATGTTGTTTGAAGTTTAAAAGATTACTCAATTAAAGAGCCTGATGCTACTTCTAATGTTAAGTTTTATTTCTACATATATGTATGTGGTTACGTACACAGTAATGTGTGTAACATGGACTTTATAAAAGCTCATGTTGTTTTACCTCTGTCTTATCAATCAATAATTTATTATTTAGCTTAAGACTGAATATGCTAATTTTATTGTTTTACTGTTAGTGATTTAATCGGAAAAAAAAGGAAAGAACTGTATTGGAAGTATTGCTTAAAGAAGAGCAAGGCCATAGCCTCACCGTTCAAATAGTGTAACTACTACTGAATAGTGTAGTTGTAAGTCGTAGTAGTAAGTGTAGCTGAAGCTAATTCAGATGCAGGTGGCGAATCGCAGTTTGAGTGAGACTGAGATGAGGACTGGCTTCGTCAGTACTGTTGCTTTGGCGAATAAGTAGGACTGGGCAACAGAGGCGGAGAACAAAGATCTGTTTGTTCGCATAACTAATTTAATTTTTTCATTGATCTATGGTCACAATCTGTTTTACTTATACAGTCTGAACATGTATGGGACTGTAGAAGTTAAGATACTAACATACCCAGAAACATTATTTTCGAGGGCTGATATCCTGTTCATATTCTGTTAATCTGTAAAATAGGGCTGACCCAAATATTATTGTTATTATATATGCAATGTAACAAAAATCCCAAGTAGCCCATAGCTATTAAGTTATTATCTAACATCTCCAGCGTTGACACTGGGACAGTTACACGTGACCATGAGACAGGATTACAACTAATCTTAAGGGTAGCAAGATTTAAAAAAAAAAAATTGTTTCATCTATAATTGGTTTGACAAATCACCCGAAAACTGTAAGTAACAGCTGAGGGTCGTATGACCTGCATGCTAACAAAATATAATGTTGAAGTCCTATTTTGGTCCTCATCTCACCCCAATCACGAATATTCTTGGTTCTCAGTGAACCTTTGAAGTGTCAGAATGGTGCCCAGGACAGACAATTATACATTTTTAGAGCAGTCTGTATAAACAGCCTCACTCTGACCTCCTGTTCTTAACTTTTTATATATTATTTGCATCCAAACTTCTGTAACATTTTTGCTTTCAGTAATTAAGTGTCATATTGAGTTCTGGTAGTTTAATTTTGCTCCACATGTTCCTTTTCTCTAGCACTGATGACCTGGAAGCCTAAACACTGGCCAACTGCTAATTCTTTGATCAAATTTTATTTTTCATTTCCTTCCTTAATGTCGTGGTGTCTGGAATACTGACCTTCCCTGGGCTTTCCTGAGTACACTTGAGCTGTGTATGGAATATTACAGGAGAAGTGTCATTTGACTGGATTTGTCAACATAAAAATACAAGTAACTTCTTTTATGTTAAAACAAAACAAAATATAAAACTAAAAATATTTGAATGCATAGTGAACTGCAGCTATGAATCAATACAACACATTTTTAGCATAGTTAACATGTCAATGGGTTCAATAAATTTACCAATCAATCATTAAGTCTATTCATTAATCTATGTCAAATTGTTAAAATTTGGTTTATAAAATCACATCAAATGTCAGAAAAAACAGCTTAAAATTTTTTTAACATTTCATTTATAATGACACAAAATACAAAACTGATAAAATTATCATAAATAAATTAGTGATAATAAACTTTCTGGTACAAGTCAATTCGTGCCCTCAGTGATACTTTACGCAAATGCAACCCAGTTAGATGCTGGTCATGTAATGTTGGTGTGGTGACGTGATGTTTTACACATCAGGTTCAGGCTGTTTAAGCTCATCAGCTCAGACATTCAGTATTTCTCTGGGATTTTTCTGTCACTGTACACAGTTGTTTACATTTTACAATGACAACATGGGTTACGTTTTCCTGTGGTGTTTTTAAATCATGTTAAATATTCATGTGTCCTTATTGATTCTTTGCATGTAACAAAAAACCCTTCCATACTGATGTTTTTCACTGTATATCACAAATATACCTACTTAAAGATTAGAAAATAGTCCCTTAGCCTTAGATACTGGTGTAGATTGGTTCTCTAAGCACAATCGTAAACACTGACAGATAATGTGAAATCAGGCAGTGTGTAGGGTATGATGTCAATGTCTTTACCTCTTCAGGACAGAGTTCACAGGCCTTGGCCAGTGTCATACGTGCACTGTGCGAACGCTCCAGGAAATATCCATTGGAGGTCTCGTTGCTCTGAACCGGAGGGGACCAGTTGTTGTAGGTGTACTGGGGGTTGCCTGTGTATGGCCTCCTCTCCAGCTCGTCCCCTAACCACTCGACTGCCCACGTCCACTTTCGCTTCAGGTCACCATTACTCTGTGTGCACACGGAGAACATTCTGATGAGCACATATGAAGCAGCAGGCAGTTTCTTGACTGTTTTATTGCTGGGCTGACATGAGGAGCCATGAGATCATTGGGTCTTATTTATGGTGGAGATGCATGTAGTATAGGAAAATACAAAATGAATGGTGTTCAAGGAAAAACAACTGGTTCTGACAACAGGATTGTTCCTAAATTATCGAGCAAATCTTAAATCAGACACTAATTTCATGTCATATGTTTAGTCACATGACATGTCCATGTGAGTATTGTACCTGTAGGATCTGATAAGCGACAGAGCAGTTGGTGAACAGGGCCACCATGCACTTGATGCACTGGTAGGCCCGCTTCTGATAGTGGTTCTTGGAGCGCTGGATGGTGTCAAAAAGACCATCTCTATCATCTGGAATTCCCTTCAGCACATTGTGGATCCTGCACAAACCAAAGAGAGAGAGAGAGGAAATTTAAACCTTGATTAAATTTAAAACTAGAATTACAGCCTCATGGGTTTATACCTCCGCCATCCAGTCAAGTTAGCAAAGTGGGCAAGGTTTTGAGAAATTCCATTAAACCTTCCTGATATATCATGTTCACCAGCCCAGGTTTTGTGAGGTCAGTGATCGTAACCTTTTGCAACTAAATCCTGATCAACTTGTCCTCGAGTCTAAGTAAACATTTCTGCCGTGAGATCACATGGACGGACAATCTGAACCTAAACTATGACCGCAGCTGCAGCCAGTGTGGAGGCATAACAACCCAGCACTAACAATGGACACACTGACCTATGTGTCTGCCACGAGTCCTCGATGAGCAGGATCTGTAGCAGCAAGTCCAGGTAAGGCCTCAGCTCATAGGTGTAGGAGTACGCCACCTGCACACAACACATTTATAACTCAACGTAGACTCATTGAAGAACATGCAAGTGAACTACCAACAGAAATATTGATGTTTGTCATAAAATCAAATGAGGCATTTACCTGCCAGAGCAGTTCACTGAGCACAGTGGAGGAGAACTGAGGATTCTCCCAGCAGCTGAAGCGAAGCAGCTTCACAGTCTCCTCAGAGTTGCTGCAGTCTTCGATGATCTTCTTCACGTAGCTGGTCCGCACAAAAAGGATCTCTGCCACCAGCTGCTGCACTGGCATCACTGGGGCAGTCAGGTTGGTGTCCCCATACGGGTTAGGAAGAGGAGGGTTACCTGGAGAAGGTAGAGGAAAAGAAATTTAGAGAAACTCAAATCTGAGATTCACAGCAAATTTGTTTCCTTCATTCTTCATCCCCAAGCCCTCAGCTCCAAGTTCTGGCAACACAACACAGAGGCTCAGAGTGGCTGGTTTGTCAGTCACTAGATCCTGAGCAAGGATGAGAATCCTCATTGGGCTCCAACTCTCAGCACCACTACCAAGAAGCTGTTTCACATGTTATTACTGCCTCAAATCAGCTGAGTTCATATCACAATTTTTGCTGATACACTCACCATTGATGGAGGACTGCATGCGCGAGGAGACATCACAGCAGCGGACCAGCTGGGAAACCACAGTGTAGAGCTTGCCCAGCTCAGCATACTGGTATTTAATGGGAGGGCCGGGACCCTCGTCCAGAGCGACCAACATGAAAGTGGCAGGAACGTTAAGTTTCAGCAGCTGAGTCTTTTCTGCCAAACCTACGAGGGTATGAATAGTGAGACAAAAAGTAGCATTTTACGTCAAAGAACGATCATATTTTTATATAAACTTTACTTATACAAATTCACAGAGGAACAGATGTACGTGACAGGTGGGTGATGAGTTTCTAGTCCTTACCCAGGTTGGCGTACATGACAAAGAGGTTGAAGTACTGCTGCAGGTGACGGCCGTGTTCAGAAACCTCTCTTCTGAGAAGGTTGAGTACAGCTCTTAACAGGTGGTCACTTAGACTGAGGTTATCACAGCCCTGCTTCACAAACACGGAAAAAGAAAGAGACACCACTCGTTGACAACCTGTGATTGAAATCAAAGATCTTTTAAGTATTATTTAAGACATTTTCCACTCGGCTTTAGTCTGACACCGACCTGAGTAGAGGGTCCAGGCGAGGCGGTGGGGGAGGGACAGGGGCCATCTTGCAGGGAGAAGTGAGCGATGAAGACGATGAGCTTGGCGAATGCTCCACGGACCTCAGCACTCGGGCACTCAAGCAGGTACTCGGAGAACCGGTTAGGGTAAGCAAACAGAACGTTGTGTGCAAACCAATAGCGTACATTCTTACTGTGTCTCAGCAGGATGCAGAGGGCATCATACCTACAGGGGGTTGGAGAACGAGGTGAATATTTTATTAGAGAGGGACACAACAAAGAAAAAATACCCCCCCTCAAGTTAGACAGAGCTTACCAGTCACTGGCAGGACCCCGTACTACTTTCTTGGTGTGGAAACCTGTGCTGAAGAGGAACCTAGCAGCCAGCTGAGCACTTATCATAGCAATCTCCTCTGCCTCTGGCAGAAGATGGTCTTGTCCTGATAAAAAAAAAAAAGATTAACATATGAAAATCTCATCATGTCATTTGTCTCCAGTGACAACAACACAACATTGCACTCTGCATGCAGCAAAGAAGTGTTTTGGACGTGTACGTGAGCACAGTGCAAACATCCTCAAACTAAAGCTGATAACTGGAATGTTAACCTTACAGGCATTTATTTTAAATCTAAGATTCGGAGAACACAATGAATAATGTGAATGTCTGACTACATATATCATGTTATAAATGATGATGTAAAAGATATTAAACGGTCATTCCCCTTTTTAAAAAAAACCATTTGTGTATAAAAGCATAAAGTAAGATGAAACACACAGCAGCTGTGGAGTCATCTCAGCCTGCAGCGTCAGGGCTTAGAGCAAGCTACAAAACAATGTGTCAACTGGTCTGACAAATATATATTAAATCACAAATCCAGACAATCACACTGTCGGTATGTTAGGTCAAAAGCTGGACTTTCTCAGACTAAAAAAATAATTTCCTGCTGTGGCAAGGAAAGAGTCCGAGAGTGAGATACTGGCTGTGAACAGAGTCACGAACAGACTGACACGATGTAATCATAATTATCTGAATCATTCAGTCCAGATCAAGTGCTTCATTGGTGATGAATTCCCTCAAACTTTTTTAAAATTTCACTGTGAAACATTATTGGGCTCTGGCTGCATTAATAATTCATTGATGCTTTTTTACGACCAGTGTAGAGGCGGTGCAGTTCTCGGCAGCCGGAGCGAAATGCTATCGACCACAAACTCTTTCCACAGTGATGCTGTATATTAGCATTACTCTGAAATGTAATTCTTTAGACAAGTGAATCAGAAATCTGTAATAAAACTATGACGACAGCTGCTATAACTTTGAGAAGCTAGAAATCCACAGTAGAGATACAAGGACTTCATCACCGTTTAAAAAGATAAAGAAACTAGATATTTAGTTATAACTGGAGGAATAATATGATACTGTGCAGCATTAACAGATCACCCTACTCACATTTGTCACCAACAGTCATATATACACACCCAAAATCTCTTATACATTATTTATCAGGTCATTGTTAATCCCGGACAACTTTCCCATGTTTGGAACAAAGGTTCACAAACATTAAACTACTAAATTGCACATATTTGCATGTTGTATATATTATATATTTGAACTTTACTTTTATATGTTTGAGTTTATTGTGTAATCTTTTCAACCTACCTTGCCATAAATACGATTCTGATCATTTTATGGATTTATCTGTTGTCTGATTTGTTTTATCATGCGTGTGTGAGTGTTGGGAAACACGTACACGTACACCAAACATAGCTGACCTACCTAGACTAATTTAGTTTTTTCTATATTTAAACAAACAATAAGATCCACTGAATTGGTTTTGAGTGGGTGACAGGTGAAAGGATGCATACCTGGAGGAGGGTTTAAATAGACACTGTTACAGGTCAGAAGTTTCTTAATGAACTGGAAATATTCCAGGCTGTATTGCATTCTGTTGTGCATGAATTGGACGTTCTGCTTGCGGACGCTGCACTCGATGACACCAGGCATCTTGACCTGATTTGGCTTGGTGGAGGAGATGGTCAGCTCTGAGATGTATTTGACAAGCTCGCTGTCCTTGTCCAGTGAGTCCATACGCTCATAGAATAGGATGTAGGCATTCCACCATCGCTTCTGCCTCCGGTAAGACATCCTTTTCATCATGTGATCGAACACCTCGCCCATGTATTCTCCTCCAAAGCACTGATTCTTCATCTCCTCCTCATCGTCCATTTTACACTCAGTCACGTCCCCATCGTCAAACTTATACCAGCGGTTCTTCTCACCATCACCCCCATTCCTTTGGATTATGTAGGAGTAGTAGTGTCCACCGCTGGCCTGGCCTGAGTGGACCAGCACTCCCACCAGGCGATACTTGGAGCTGCCTGGGGGCGTGGGTTCAGAGGGCTCATTCTGTTGGATCACCTGGTTCTCTGGATTAACATCATCACCCTCTAACTTGGCCACACCCGCTACCGTGTACGGCTCCATGTCCAGCTCCCTGGGGAACTCAAAGTAGTCGTTGAACTTGATGGCACACTCCCGCTCCCAGTCATAGTCAAAGCGCTTCAGCTGGATGGCGAGGACTGGCGGCAGCTTCTTAATCAGCAGGCGTTTCACCGTGTCCACCTGACAAGGAGAGCAAACATAAGATTGCTTTCCTTTTCTCGTTTCTTTGATTGGCCGTGGAGGCATATCATTTTAATCAGCCGTGTGAGAGCCATTAATGTTGCCTCTGCTTTTCTGTGGCACATTGGCTGACCACTAGGTGGGTTTTCCATTCTTACCTTCTTATTACACTTCTCACAGTGGTAGGCATTTGCTCCCTCCAGCAGGTCGCCTTTCACATACTGCTCCATGGAGTCCAGCAGGTTCTGGTGGTTTCTGATGTCTACGTTGAGTGTTGTGAATGACTCCTCACACTCATACCTGGCAACACAAACAATTATTCAGTAAAAATAACCCAAAGCACGATTTAAGTTTTTCTTTCTGAAAATATGTAATTGTTTTCAGTAACCAAGCACAGAGAAAAGGTCTGAAATCACCTGTGGGGGCATCCCTGACAGATCTTCTGGTCAGCAAAGGACCCTCCCAGCACCTTGCTGAGCATGGCAGGGTGACCCAGAGCTTTCAGAGCTTCATCCAGACTGTCCACCAAAGAGTTGAAAAACTCCAGAGCATCGTGTTGCTCTCTCAAGTTCACTGGCTCACCCCATAACCTAAAAACAATGGAACAATTAAGACAATTAGATAAATCATCAGCTGCAAAACAAGTAAAAACCAGTGCAAATCAATGTTACAGTGAATCTTTAAATTACCTGAACTGTTTCCAGAATCCCCTAGGGACATAATACTGCAGTCTGGACGCAGCCAGATGGCCAAAGATGACCTGTAGGTGGCGCAGGACCCCAATGTTGTACTCTTTCCTGTCCTCTGACTTACTAGAGGGCTTATCATCAAACTGATGGTGGTAGCTGAAAACCTCATCACGAGGATCCACGTTACTCTGTACAGACAAAACGCACAAGTGAGACAAATAACCACGTCTCCCAGCGTCCACAACAGGTAAGTATTCTCTGGCTACCGTGTCATGGTGCTATCAAAATTGGGGAAGGGACTTAAGATGTAAGAGTAAAGTGTTTTCAGTCTATGAAGCAAAATATTATTACTTTAAACTTTTCTCGTAATTATGCCCTCAGCCCCAAGCTCAGCCTACATGGCGTACCAGCCTGGAGTTGGCCATTTTGTCAGTCACTGGATGCTGAGAAAGGATGAAAATCTTCATCGGGCAACAGCTTTAATGGAGCACAAACTCTCTCATTACCTCATTCTCCTGCTTCTCATCCCCTGACATGTCATCGTCCACATCAGTGCCTGTGCCCTCGATGGCCAGGATGCCATTGCGGATGGGAGGGATCATGTACAGCTGCTGAATGACAGAGTTCATATAACAGGTGGCCCCAGCGTTCTTCAGTCCTACAAAGCCTTTGTTTGGCCGTGGCCCCACCGGAGGCAAGTACTCCCACTCTGTCAATGTTTCACAACCTGGAGAGAGAGGGAATGAAAAAACACAATCGCATATACTGTACTGTAAATTTGACAGTGGGATCCAACTGTAAAACTCTCCCTACCTAAGTAGTACATGTCAGTCAGAGTGTCGACTATCTGTTTGAGGTTGCGAACACAGCCGACAGCCAGTGCTACCAGGAGCTCAAAGCCTGCGTTGATGGAAGCAGGGGTGCTGCACACTGGGATGGCTTGCTCGGTGGGGAATTCCCCGCTTTTCATGTACTGCAGGTAAACATTAGATGCTGGGAAAATGAAGTCATCAATCAGCTCCTAAACAAGAAGAAAATTAGATAATTTTAGTCAGACTATGAGAGAGAAAAACAAAGATTTTTATATTACCTGTTTCATGTTCGATCTGTTTATTGTACCTTAATGAGGTTCGCTCCTCCCTTCTCACAGCCAATGTAATACTTCTTCTCTGGTGTCTGGAAGGCTAGAAGTTCTTTGGTGACCCCAAGGTGGCCCTCCAGGATGGTCTCCTCCACACCAGTCTCCCCTGTCCTCTTAACCTCGTCCTAGAAAAACAAACATTGTGTACAATCAAATCTGCCACACAATCACAATGAATGTGAAACTATAGATAAACTTGTTGAGATATTACAAAATATTGGATTAAAAAATAATCAGGAATATAAGGTTAATGGGAAGCTTTACCCTTATCCTCTTCAGCCAGTCAATCTCATTGTTGAGCAGCACCTCAGCATTTGGCAGGTTGATGTTACTGTTATAGGCATAGTTCAGCAGATGTCTGAGCAACGTGAAGTAGTCCCCAGCATGTTTGGCTCGCTCCTTGGCTGTACTCTGAACACAGACATAAGACATTGAATGGAATTAAGATCCTGGTAATTTATTATAATTAACATAATAAAAGAGGGAAGAGACCAGTTATATTATTTAAGGACACAAGGCATATAGTAACTAACCCCCAACACAGTAAAGAGGAGGGTGATGAAAAAGAGGAGGGGTCGATGGCCCATACAACACCGAGTTGCCATCAGGAAAAACTGCTCCTGAGCCATCTGACGAACAGATCTGTCAAAGTCAGATAACAACATCAGCATCATTATATTCACTCTAAACTATAAAAAAGGCAGATGATGGGGCTGTTCCATCAGTTTCAGTCAGTTGGTTGAAATCATACTGATTTACTTACTTGCTGTGGCAGTGCAGCAGCAGGTCTATGATGAAGGTCTGCCAAGCCTTCTCCTTACTGAGTGTGTCCAGAGCCGTGGGCATGAGGGCAAAACACAGTGTCATCACTTCCAGGGCCTCGCAGCACACCTGCTCATCTTCCCCATCTGGCTCCTTAGCTGCATTTGTCTGATGAGAAAAAGGAAAACAAATAACAATGAGAAGACATACATACAGCATTGGAATTTTTAAACTGCTCCACTAAGTTCACTGATTCATCAAGAGCTCTTGGTCTTTTGGTTGTGCTTCACTTTTAACATATGACCTTTTGAAGCTTTTACCGTCCCGCCTCATAAGTTCTACAACAGCCTGCATATCTATTATGAACTGATGTGCAGTTAGGGCTGTACAGCCATTACTCTAATGTGCTCTTATTTCCTATTCAAATGATGATAGCTTTGATGTGTACTAAAATATTTGGACTACAGTCAACATAACTCTTATAAAGAATTTAATTTGCAAAAGAACGTTTACCTTCTCGTATATTTTGCTGATTTCTTCATTGGAGCTGAAGACGAGCTGCACCGTACCACAGCCTGAAGCCCACACAATTTTCTGTACTGCTCGGATCACACAAATGTCTGGGATGTACTTCGATGCCTGGAAGAAATTCTGGTGAAAAGAAAATTGGCACATAAAATCTACTATAACAAACAGTGCCACTGAACTTTACGTACAACCAGCACATTAGTACTTGTCACACAATGTCTATAATAAGGATGATGATGATAATAATAATAATATCTTGTTTTTGTTACCTCATCAGAAATCTGCTGGGCCAGGCGGATGGCTACATTGCGCAGCATGCATTCTGATGCAGGGTTGGGGATGTTCTGCAGGGCACTCTGGAGGACCAGCGCCTGGTCATGAGTGGCCTGGTTTATCTGTAAACATTGCAGGTAATAAGTGGGGCGAAAGATCCAGACATGTCAATAGAAATATGACAGTCAACTACAGAGGAACTAGTTATACAGGTATGGCTCAGTGTGAGTTATGTGTGTGGCCTAACCGGAGAGACAGGAATATTTCCCTCAGCATTGGGCTGGCAGGCCTCAGCCACAGCCTTCACATGACCAAAGCCCACAGAGGTCAGGAGGAGCTTGGCAATCTTTAGCGCATTGAGGTACGCCCCACGCCTCGTCTCCATATCTGCTGCTGGTAGAAAGTTGTTCCTGGTGAGCATGCTCAACACCAGGGGTAGCCCGCCACTCTTCAAGAAGTTGTACTGGAAGTCACTGGCATCCTCGCCGAGAGTGGCACTGGCTGGCATCAGTAAAGCATACACAACCTAGAACATGAGCAAATACATTGTATAAATTGAGACAAGAAAAAAAAATACACGGATTCCATGTTTTGCTCTTAATAGCTCCAGCTAAATTGTTATGATTGCTACTGGGGTCGTGGCATAGCTGCTCAGATCCCAATTATCACACAATGATAAATGAGAATATCTTAGGCTAGTCAGGTTCAAAATGCAAAAATATGGTTTTCAGGGCAGATAATCACAGTTTGTGATGCAAAGGTACATCAACACTCACCTCAATGAGGTAGAGCACTTGTGAGGGGGAGGGGCCAAAGAAGCGGGAGTCCAGTGAGGGACTGAGGCTGTTCTCACCAAGTTTGGCGTGGTCCAGACACACAGCTCTCAGATTCTCCACTGTTGTGTTATCTGAGGATACAAAAACATGGCACTGAGCTACCATTGCCTGTGTGTACTTGTGAAGGTTTATGTTTCAGTCAAATTAATTGGTTGAAAACAGCAGAGGTACATCTTTACCTGGCGGCATGAGTTTCATGAGAACTCGAGCGCCATCTCTAAGCAGAGGCATTTTGAGGTTGCAGCCCAGGTCAGCCACCTGCCACAGGAAGGAGATGTAGCGCAGATGCAGCGACATAATCTGTAGAATAAATAATGTATTAGGTTATATTAATACGTTGTAATAGTACTGCTGTTTAAACACTTCAACACACAATGACAAACCTCATAAATTCAATGTAACATAAAACACTGTGGTCAACATCAGGGTAAAAAAACATTAACATTTTCAATTTTAAAAATTACATATAGTTTAAGAATTGCATCCCTAGAAATTAACAGAAAGTTGGGGATTGGTCCAAATTCTTGGTTTCACAAAAATAGCTAATGCACAAAATCTGTCTAAGGCCCCGAACACACCTGTAACAGCAGTCCTAAGAGATCCGATCACAAGTGTTAACATCCGTCCTAAGAGATCCGATCACAAGTAGCCAGCGTTACGTATGCGTGTTCACACCTGGCATTAAAATGCATCCTGAATGAGTCTCCTCTGACCACTTGTGATCGGATCTCACGCCCTTGCTCTACATGCAATTTAACACATAAGCCATTTGTTTTAGTTGAGACCAAACATTGTTTTGAGCCCGTCTGAGTTTACAGATGTGTCTGATGTCATTGTTTTTGTGTGCGCGTGTTTGTTGGTACGAGCGCGCAAAAGAGAAGTAGAGAGACAAGTCAGGAGAGTTTGAATGAATCTCATGCAGCTGTGAAGAAAGATTTTACCAATTTAAGGAAAGTATCGATCATTATGTGATGAACGATGTTGATATTGTGGCGGTGGTTACAAACAAAGCAACGAGTGAACGCGGCTCCAGAGGAGGATATCAGAGGACGTTTAAAAACATGGTGTAAATGTCACCATTTCAAGTCGAATTTTAATGTCGGGGCTTACAGACACTTGGATGACTGCACAGGAGTAGTGTGGAGGCATTTTATGTATTTTTTCTGTATTGTTTTTTTAGGTTGGAAGAATCTGTCACCATTTACTTTAATTGTATTTGGCTGCAACGCTGTTCATCCCTGAAACTGCAAGAGTGTTTTGTGGATTCAAACACTTCACCCACCCTTCCGTTGACATAGTGGTGATTAGATAGAGAATTTTCATTTTTGGGTGAATTATCCCTTTCATACCAGGTGTGTACAGGGCCTCATATTAACTGTTATCATGGCTGTTTGGAAATAATATCTGCATGTATGAAGGTATTACAATATCTGTGCGGTAAACTCACCACACCAGGAAGACAGCTCTCCACCTCAGGGTTGGGCCCATCGCTGTAGTGGTTGCCGTGGTTACCAGGAGAGCCAGTGGATGAGTCAGAGGAGCTGTCTGGGCTTGAAGGCATGTTGGCACTCACCTGGGTCAGCTTGGCCGTGATCAACTATATCAAAAACACAGGAAGTTTGAGTTAATGTTCATGTAATGTGTGGAGAACAAAGACACACACAGATCATTTCTGGCTTCAAGATCTGACTTTTGATATGCCCAAAATGGCAACGATTATTATTTGATTCCATTATGAATTGTGAGTAAATCATTCATTACATTTACATAGAAGAGTACCAGGGGAGAACACATTGTTACCGTTTTGTCCTTCAAGTTGAGCTGTCCAATTAACTTCCTGTCATCAGCCGGATCGACCACCTCGCCTCCAATAAAGAGCTCTATCTTGGTATGTGCAGCGTTTGCCTTGATCCGAGTCAGGATGCCACGGCGAACTGAGCCAATTGTGTCATTGGTGTGTGACCAGATATCCAGGTCATCTACCTGACGCCCCTGGTTGGGAAAACGCACGATCAACGTGATATGCTTCCCACGGAAAGCTCTGCAAGAGAAATGGAATTAAGAGATAAAGTGAAACAGTAAAATCATTGCACCTTTTTTTTTATCTAACCGGGTAATGTGAATAAAGCAAGATAGCATGCACACTAAATAGGGAAAACCTAGGTATTCATTTATGTTAAATTAATACCTTTAGACAATTTCTATGTGATTTTTTAAAAACAGTGGGTAATGATGATTTTGCTTATTCTAGTATATTTGTTGAATTGGAGTCAATTTTCCTGTGAAAGCTTCAGCCAGTTGTTGTGCAGCAATATGGTTAAATTTGTTATGATAAATGCAGTATTGTGTTTCATTGTAATTGTACCTG
This sequence comes from Hippoglossus hippoglossus, assembly GCF_009819705.1. Lineage (NCBI taxonomy): Eukaryota > Metazoa > Chordata > Actinopteri > Pleuronectiformes > Pleuronectidae > Hippoglossus > Hippoglossus hippoglossus. Next base: position 15,618,853 of record NC_047171.1, read on the forward strand.
GACATGGGCAGTATAGTCCTCTCCTCGTGGTAGTCACTGTCGCACTCATTGATGTACTCTTTGAGCACAGTAAGAACTCGCACCATGCGGATGGCTTCCTGACGGGCACAATTGATGCTGTCTTTGTCTCCGTCCAACACACACAGGGTGTCGTAGGAGGCCTTCAGACGGTCAAAACATGACTGAATGAAATCCTCATGAATTTCAACCTAAAGGGAGGAAACGGGTAGAGCAATGAAGACAAACAACTTATTACACCGAATTATATTTGAATTAACTTCTCAACATTAAATATAGTCTAGGAAAGAGAAAAGAATAAACTAAATTCTCTCTAAGTGAAACAGAAGAGTCACTGTACCTGATTAACTTGTAGTTTTGGTCCGAGGTTGGTATAAATCTCTTTCAGCAGGTCTATTGCTCGGCTAGCGATATCATCACTTCCTTGAATCACCACCTGGGAGAGAGACGAATACAAACGTTTTTTCAAGCAGTAAGTATTTTCCATCTATATTCTTGAAATTCCCCTCTGTTACGAGAGAAATTTAATTGTCAATATTGTCAAGAGAATTTACAACGAACAAATGGTGGTAAATCTCCTCATCCTTACAGTCGCACCAAACTAAATTGGCTCTGGGGGGAGAGAAGGATCTCAAGTAAATGGGAATATTGTCATAACTCTGACCACTGAACAACTCCTCTTTTGTTGATAATGTAATTCTTACATCAAGGCTACAATGGTAAAAGTTATTCAGAGCAGAGAGTGTGAGTAGAAAGTGAGAAACAAATTAAGGCTGGGAACAGTAACATGGACCAACTGGTCATAAAGTGAGAACTACACCTGACACATTTCCAACACAGTGTGTCTTTCAGTTTCCAAGGTTTGACTGGCTCTTGAGGTAATAAAATGTGGATCCCATTTCCAGTCTTTGAAATAATTAGTTTTTGGAAAGGAAAGAAAATAGGCTTTAAATCTGCCTCCCTCACGAAAACACAAAAAACATTTGCATTTGTGTGCCTGTTGCAACCAATCTCCTCACCCTCCAGAGGTAGTCCAAGCCTATTAGTTCCAGGTCATCCATCATGTAGGCCCTGCGCTTTGCTACCAGCTTGCCCTCCCTGCAGTTGACAGCCTTGAAGAACCTCTCAAAACACTTCATGCCATTCTCCGTCAGCAGAGACGGGTCCAACTGCAGGACGTTGTTCTCAAAGAAGTCCTTATTGATGTCCGGGTCCAGGTCTGGCTCATCACCCATCAGCTTGGAGTACCTATTGGGTGGCAGGAAAGTAACACAGCATTCAGAACAGACATGTCTGCTGATTAACAAAGGTAAGAGAATCAATTTATGCTGAAGGCGAGAAGAGATCAAATCGAACAGTACCATTTGAAGCAGGCCTCACGGTCACAAAGGAACACTGCATTCTCAGCCAGACACTTCCAGATCTGCTTGGCCTGAGGGGCACATAGCCACAACTGGCCATCCTTTAGCAAGAACCTGACATAATATTAACAAGAAAGAAAATCAATATTGGCCTGAACATAAAAGAAAAAAGGTACTTGTGAAGGTCACAGAGTTGGTTCCAGACTTGTAACTGCTGCTGGGCTGAAGTCACTGGATAACGCCTGCTCCTCCCTATTTATCCAAAATTGTCCTCGAACATGGCACTTCAATGGGGCAACTTACTGGACAACAAAGTCTAGGGATACTGTATGCCTAAATACATCAAGCTGATTACTCTTAAGAGTTTGTTTTTGAATGGGTAGGATAGTAACTGGGTGGATCTAGTTGCAGTACATCAGCAATTTATTATAGCTGATCTGAGCAGTAATTATTTCCCCACATGTACATAAACTGCAGCAATTTAAAGGCAAGTTTTTACATTAGATTTCTTCTATTCCCAGTTGTGGGATTAGATTTCAGGAAACTATACACCCTTGTTGATTAGATACATTCAAGGGTGAGATGGTTTAAGTTGTACCTCAGGAAGTTGAGCCGCTCCTGTACTTCCTGGACATGGCTGTAGCGGCTTCCTGGCCTGACAGTCTGGGGGTCAAACTCAGCTTGCTCTTCTGTAAAAGCACATACATGACCAGTCAGACTGCATATAGTCCACACCCCTGATTCAAATGCTATATGTGTGGGAAATGAAATGTCAGACTAACACAAGGAGCCATTTCTGGCTCCGACAAAGTACCTTTGGAGAACTGCCTCATGGTCTCCATGTAGGCTGAGAGATTCTCAGCCACTAGGGTCACCAGAGCGTGGTTGTGCTGCAGCTGGTTGATCAGGTCATGTCGGTAGAACACATGAGGACTTCTCTGGGTTTGACTGAGGAGAGAGTAGCAGGAGCAGTGGTGAATGTAAGGGGGACAAAAACAGACAGGAAGTCAGGAAGCAAAAGACTGAAAAATAAAGTGTGATGAAGCTGACATCAAATACCTTTAGTAACAATTTCTGGTTAAGAAAACTTAAAATGACTGATATCTAATTTGTTTCAGGGACATAAAGAAAGCAGCTCTTGGTGTTTTGCATGTGTGTATATATATATATATGGGTCATAGAGTAACCAGCAGAAGAAGTCATATCAATAAAGGACATTTCCTGCCTTGTCTCCACCATGAAATTATGTTTTTGGATTTGAAAACCAAACAATAGGAAAATAACCTCGATTTGATTTTTAACTATCATATTACAAAGAGCCACATGGGAATCTGAAACATAAAAACAATGTTTTGGATTGCTGATGACAATTTAACGAAAGAAAAAAGTTGGTCATATTATGAGCCCAGTTGACTAATTAGCAGTGGCTACACAGTGCTGAACAGTCCAACTGCTACTCACATTCGAGACTCATTTCTAATGTCCAAATTCGAAATCCATGTTTGAATTAGTGGGTCGAAGGCATGAAATACCCCTGATATTGACTTGCATTGAATGATTTGAGCTGAAAGGAGCTGGCATCAGGAAGAATGGGGCTCCATCTCAAAAGACCTTTCACTTAGTTGTGTAATGGACATGATTAAAGGACTTTTCTGTGCATGTACTATAACTTGTATTCAGTACTGAGAAATTGTTATTTATAAAAGGGATGTAACCACGGTTTCTACATTGTTTTTTATTTGATCTAACCTGAAATGCATGCATGTATGTGTGTATCTTATAAACAAAAACTGTCACAATGAATCTCAATGCATTTTCTAAGTGATTGAGTCCACAAAACACTTCTGGAGTCTCAGGGGTAAACTTTGTTAGAGCAGTATCCAATACAATTGAAGTCAATGGTGAGTCCTTCTTCAGACGTAATAAAACAGAAAAACCATAACATGCCTCCATACTGGTCGTGTGGTGTCGTCCAAGTGTCCGGAAGCCCCGACATTCAAATTCGACTCGAAACGTAGTCATTTGCACCAAGTTTTAAGCCTGAAGTTCCGCTGATATCTTCTGACAAGGTGCATTCAGGGGCCGTCAGAAATGTTCGCTAGCTTAGCCACTTCTGGTGGAATTTTAGGCTCAAAACACAGTGGAAATGACCTTGTTTCGAGTCAAATTTGAATGTCGGTGTTAGCGGACACTTGGATGACACTGCACGAGCAGTATGGAGGCATGTACGTTTTTTCTGTTGTTTTATTACGTTTGAAGATAAGTCACTAATGTCTTAGTGCTCAGCTGCTGCACTGTTTACCCCTGAGACTCCAAAAGTGTTTTGTGGACTCAAACACTTGACCCAACCCCCAATCAGCAAAGTGGTGAGTAAATAGTGAGTGAATTTTGTCTCATGCTTGACTAAGTCTCAAATGTACAAGATGTTTAAAAGGGGGCTTGACTGAGGAAGGAGTCATTTGAGATGAAACCCAAGAAAGAATTGCTTAGGCAGATTCATGGCAAAGGTTTTACATTTTGTATAGTGTTCATTATTAACATGTCAAAGAGAAAGTTAGACTTGACGTAACACAGAAATAGGTAGAACCCTGTAATTAGCGCTCAACTTACCCCACTAAGTTCGTTTGTATGTTAATTGGCATTTTCTTTCTGAAAAACAACAGGCATGTGTGCTACATATTTTCTACAGTGACTATAAGGAAAAACACTACTTTAAATCAAAACAATTTTATGATGCACAAAATGATCTCAAATAAATCTGACACTAGTTTCACATATTTTCAAAGTAATGTTAAAATAAATGATGTATTTACTCAGGCTGTAAACCCTAGTTAAAATGTCATGTGTTTAAGTATTTCAGTAACCTGACAACTTTCAGTCCAGCTAACACAATTCCCTAATATCTTTTCAAGTTACACTTGGGCTTTTCTTACTCTGGCGAAAATGTCTGCTGTGAAAATTACCTCCGAATAAAAACTCGATAACTTCTTATATTTATTGAACTATTACTTAAAGGCTAGCTACCTGTCGAGAAAAATAACTACTCTGATTGTAAAGGATCGAAGCTGAGTCCATCAACATACTCCAGCACCTTCTTTCAACTGTTTACAACATTGTTTACTTTGTTTCAAAGCAAACAATGTATCTGCACCTTTCAGCTCCTTTCAATGTACTCAAATGAAATATGAACGTCCCTTTGGGCCAAACAATCATAACTAAAAAAAATAAAATTGTGGCTAACAATCGCTAATGTTTGGTTTAAGAGGTCTCATGACCACACTTAGTGGGAGATTCTGTAAGATCATACCAAAACAATTAAGTCTAGTAGTTAAGAGCAAAGTTTAATTCAGTGAGAGAAAATGTAGTAAATGTTTAGTGTGCTGCTCGGCCCTGATGTTAGCACTGATGGTTAATTTGTTTACTGGGAAAATTTGCTGATCTGTTGAGGACACTTAACTTCTCACGTAACCTACTGTGCTGGACATAAAAGCATAAAAGTTGGCATGCCTCAGCCGCAAATGTCATAAAATGCAAGAAATGTCAGAAAGTTAAAACATGATGAGTGTCTTTATCATGGGTTTTCATGCATTATGTACAAAATAAATACAAAAAATTCTAAGTAAACACCGTAAAAAATTATGATAATAAAATAAATGCTTCATACTTGCCAACATGTGATAAACCTCCTGTATGTTTCTGCAGTATAAAATTGATTTCTATCATGAGCTTACCTAAGGTTTTGAGGAGCTTCACCAAAGAGGCTACAGATTTCTCTGATTTGCTTCAGGGCAGGGATCACCCACTTATCGTTGGTCCGTAGTTCCTCTATGAAGCGATCTATCCATTGGATTTTCTGTGTGTCTCTGTCCTGTAAGTGAAAATTAAACATCAGTAATTGGAGTTTAATAAGCTCTCTGTTATTTTACATGCTTTTAAACACATTCACCAACATCACCCCCACATGTACCTGTGAGCAACTGTAATCCAATATCTTGATGTGAGCACTAAGAGCCTGGTCCATGATGTCTACAGGCACATCATCGCTGTGTGCCAGGTTCCACAGCAGGTTGAGGACCTTGTGGGCCATCACACCATCCTTATCATCCTCAGCCAAGCGCCGGATAAGTTCCAGCAGCTTTTCACGCTGCTTCTTGCTGGCATTGGTCCAGCTTGCCTGCACAAGACGAAGAACCAAGTCCAAAAGTTAAAATAGAGGCTATAGCAGAACGCTGTTGTGATGTAAGAATTAAACTGCAATGTCATTAAACCAGAGTTCGGAGATTCAGTACACGGTGTACAAAAAGTCTTTATAATCTGTGACTGATAACTGCAACTCTTACTCACCTTGAAACAGTCAAAGAGGTGATCGAGCTGCTCAGGTGAGAAGTCCCATGCCAGCTTGGCCAGGAGGTCATGGACATTCTTCACAATAGCCTCATGCTTACCAGCCTGCAGATGCACAGACAACAACCACCATGCTGTGTTAATGAAATAGATCTAATATACACGTGACATCTCAGCCATGCAGGGTTTTGCTGCAGTTGCAATGTTGACAAATGGTGATTAGCAGCAGGAGTTGTGTTCGAAATTTACAATATGCAGTTCAAATGTTTACTCAGACTATAGAACGAGAAGTGAGAATTTACAATTTAACATTAAATAAGAACATAGCTCGGGAAAAACAAACATCTGCCTCTGTCAGGTCATTACAATTTTACATATAACATCTTACAACATTCTGAACGTTTATCCTCAGTTCACTTTTAATGGGCATTTGCTACTTTATAGGCCGATCAATTGATCATTAGAATGACACTAAAACTGTTGTTCACAGTAGTGTACCTGTGCAGCCCAGATATTATCCAGATCCTGCATTGTAAGAGCTTTCTCTTTGATAACGAAGCGAAGGATCTTCTCCAGTTTCTCGACATACTGCGGCTGGTGCAAACTGTCCCTGAGCACAATGGACAGGATGTGGTTCTGCTGGATCCACTCCTGATGTAGTGTGAAGCGACATAAAGGAGAAATGGATTTTTAGGAAAAGAGAGGTTGTTAAGATGCCAAATACAATAGTAAAGAGCTGTGGTGAGTTTACCGCCATGCGCTCTGCAGTCAGCCACTCCTCCTCCTCAGGGTTATGCCGATGAGTGTAGTAGGACACACTGGAGATCACCTTGTTAACTTCATTTAGTGCATTCATTTTGCCATTAAAAGAAGAAATTTGCAATAACCTGGTGATGAATGAGAGTTTGTTCAAGTCAGAATTATAACTGTACAGCAATTTGATGGAAAACCTTGATCAGATGAAAAGAATTTAGATAAAGACTTTACTTACCTAAGAATCATTTTTAACCTAAAAATCTCTAAATTCTTCACGGTCTCCTCCTGCCCCGGTACACGAGAAGCCAGATTCTTCAGAGACTTGATTATCATGGACAGTGCGTCGTTTTTGGCTTCATTCTTTGCCTCTTTCTTCAGCTCCTCATCTGTTAGATTCTCTAGAAACTGAGGAACCATCTCGATGACTGGAAGGAAGTACTTCTTTACCGTGTGCAATGTGAGGAACTCATAACACTGGCCAAAAGGCCTGTAATGAAAAGAAGACAAAATCGGTTAACGAAAACTTGTAACATGACCACTACACAAAAGCACGGCGACATCATTTTCATTCTCACTTGATAAGTGCAGCGATGATCTGGACGTTCAGTGCTTGGCCGCTCATGAAGCGATCGTGCAACATTTGAAACCCGTTTAACGTGCCAAATTTGTTTATTAGGTCCACCAACCATCCCTGTGAATAGGAAACAAGAGAGAAAAGGATTAATTTTAAATAAGTAAAATAAATGATCAAGTCCCCCTCCCCCCAAAATGAGTCCGATCTGAGAATGAGAGTCCAGGCTTTTAGGAAGAGATCGTTTTAAAAAAAAAGGGGGACATTTTAAAAAGCCTGTTTTTAGCCAATCAATGATGTAAAGCTTATAAAAAGTTTGCAATGTAGTTACATGTTTAAGAGTGACTGATTGGATGTCAACCTTATTAATAAAAAAGAAAAGACAAACACAGCAAAATCTGCCCTAACACAGTGAGGCCCTAAGTAGTCCTGGCCCCCTGCCAGCAGAGGCAGACAGTGAGCAGTGCTGCGGTACAGTTCATACTGACCCCATGCCCACGCTACATTCATCACTCTTTCACTGTAAAATTCCTATTCTCTAGAGTATACACCTCCTCTTTTATACAATATGCATGCATATTATAGACTGTCAGTTATTTTTTATTTTCTGTCTTTTACACACAGGGACTGTCTTAATCTCACAGGGCCCCAAAGGTTAAACTAAAGTACTTCTCTATGGATTTAGCCTACAAGGAAGAGAGACTGGCTGACTGTCATTCAGAGGAAGAAAACTTCTGTCGACACGCTGTCAACACTTCTTTCGACACACCTGAGTATTTATCTCAAATTAATCAAGTAATAACGTGCACAATCTAGACTGTTAAGAGTGTATTTCAGACAATAATCTGATCATAATTTGTAAGACAAAGAGTTATGAGATAAATGTTGGAGAGAAAAGTTCAGGAGTCAAAAGTTCCATTTCTATGTTTGGGCATTAATCACAGTGATTCACCTTGGGAGATCGTGGGTCTGGTGGTCGGGCAAAGAGCTCGTCGTCAGCCAGCTGTGCTCCAGCGGGGACCGTCTCAGAGGGCCGTGTGCCATTATAGATGTGGAACTTGCAGTGAGGGTTGGCGGCCATGGCCAGAAGCTCTAGTAGAGGGAACCAGTCCTGAGAGAGCTTGGCCACACACAACTCCACCAATCGGTGTGTGTTATTGATAATACACCTCTGTAAAGGAAGGTTTTCAGGTGGGAGAAAATGCACATATTGACTATTAGACATCGAGAGACAGAGAGAGATAGCAAGACTAAGAACCCCAAGTCTGGCTGGAAAATGTCCTTGCTGATGAAAACAACTTTGCAGTTTGATATAACGACACATATGTTTTACACACAAGAAGAATTGCAATTAGGGATGATGAAAATTGATGATATGAAATTTTGGTGGCACGATTATTGTCGGAGAAAATATCACGGATTCACGATTATGGAGGCTATAGAAGGAAAAAGACACAACAAGCAATATATAGCTAATATATAGCACATTTTTGGGATATATAAAAAAAATGGCTCAATCATATACCATGATATACACAAGACCTGCAATCAAATAAGAATTCACAACTTTTATCTGAGTTAACCTTTTGGTCAATGCTTACAAGTATTATGTGCTTTATTTTGTTAGTTAAACGCTTGATATTTATAACTGACACTATCACATGAGTACACTGTACCTTGGAATATGAGATATACTTTATTATTCATGGCTTCTGCCCTGCAGTCAAGCAAGCCTTGACAGAGATGCTGACCAAAACTCCTAAAATAGATTACCTGTCAAGTCTCATTTTGGTGCCTTAATTAACATCTGAAATCTTGGTGACATATGTCAATAGTATTTACTATTGAATATTCTAAATAGCACATTTTAACATTGAGAAGAAAGGTCATAGTTCAGATTGTGGATCATGATTGTTTGTTAAAACAATGGTGTAATTGTTTTGGAAAGATCACTGACGCTTCTACTTAAGATTTCCAGAGAAACTCATTTAAGACTCTACCCAGTAACATTACAACTAAAATCAGCTGCTCCTCCTGCACGCCTCGACTGGTTTGCAGCTCTGAAGTAACCAGATATGTGTAATCAATATGGGACTGGCTCATCGTAAAAATCCAGAGGGGCTTTTTCTTCCTTAACATTGAGTCATTGATGAGAATAAATCAGATCACCTATGGTTAAGTAACAACCCCGTACAATGTGCTAGAATAAAATTTGATAACCTAATCATCATGATTTAAAGTGAAGGTGACAGGAGAAAAAAAAAAAAAAAAAAAAAAAAAATCAACATTTTGCTCTTTAACTTCCTTGTCTGTCTCAGTGGTATATCATGAAAAGGTTCCAGAGATCAATATTGCTAATACAGCACAACAGACCAGCCTCAGCGACTTCTTACAAAAAAGATCATTGATCACGGCTGCCTTTGCCTGCTTCTCTCAGCTCCACATAAACTAAGCAGAAAATTCAATTCATAGGCAAGACCCCAATCTGAACAATATGCATCCAATAAGATAAGACATGTTAAATTATAAATAAAGCTAAGATTACTATGCTGACCCATGCCACCCCACAAAAATATAGATTTATGTTGACAATTACAACTTTGATCGCTTGCATTTTAACTCTTGAGTCGTAGTTGTGCTCTGTTGGAACAGAAATCAGGCCAAATTCCAAAGATGGTTATCCGTTTTCAGCCTTACCTCTAAAATAGAGATTGTGCGTTACATATGCAAACCATAATTATCTTATCTGTTGTTGTACGCTTCGTCAAAAGCCCAGCAGGGTGGACCATTAGAATGGATGCCTTGGCTTAAAGAAACTTTTGTGTCATTGACCAAAATACAGAGCAAAAATGAGGACTCACATGAATCTCAAATTTCCAGCCACTGACTGCCTCGTCTGTCAGGATCTTTGTGAAAGAGATAGTCAGACCATCTCGGAAAAACCTCTGACATGCCTCACACTTCACATCCAGTCCTGCAAGGAAAGACATCCCTCATTTAGCATTCTTATAAAATGTGCACCAACGTGAAATGAAAGACATTCTTCAGTAAAACATTCAGCCTGAAGAAAGAAGCCAAAACGCAAGGCAAGCTTGTTTATGCAGTATCATTCAGACACAAGGCAATGCAAAGGCATAGAACTACATCAAAAATAAATACATGATCAAGTTTTTAAGTGACTGTTGATACAGAAAACCTTTAATCCTTGTGATGTTTTTACGGTGGTAGGAGGTTGGTTTTGTAATAATTAATGTGGCTGAGAAATTTACGTTCAAGTCCATAACTACACAGATATTTCTGGCTTAATGTGTGGCTGTTAGTGCCATAGATTCAAGGTCAGCACTGACTTTTAATCGCTCTTCTTTGGGGCCAGATTGGATTGTATTCTGTGGGACAAATGTTTACTGGTTTCTTTAAGGAAGCAGTATGGGTTTTCTTTTATCCCTGGGAGACACCCGAGTAATGCCGTCTGTGGTTACTGCTGTTTAAAAGTTCATCCATTTGACAGGCTTTAGCGCAATAGCTTAACTGGCTTCTGATTGGTGACTGTGTTAAAGGGGAGGAGCATGATTTGGACAGAGACACTTGCTGAATGCTTTGGGTGATGTGGAGCAGAGGGTCAGGTGATGATGGAAAGGGATACAGGCAGTTTGTCTGTTTGCGCTGTCCTTCACGCTTACCCACACGCTTATCTGGTTTGAGTATGGCATCCCAAGAGCATGACATAGGTTGGCAGCAGATAGCCTGGATGCAGTGATGTTTGGATGAATGTTATTTTTAAAAGCAGACTTTACAAATCCAAAAGATAATGAAATTGTCAATTAAGATGTATCCCATCTAGATGCAGATGTCACCCATGTATGTAGGCCAAGGAGTCTGCTAAAAGATTAAATTCATTCACTTACAGTTGGAATGTAGCCTGAGATGAATACATGTTGTGACTGACTACAGTTTCTCCAGTGGCTGTTTCTGTCTTTTCAGGATGTCAGAGTACGTTTTCCTTTGTAGAATGTCAAAAGACCCAGTGTAGATAATAATCCTCATATTACATGGATGCGTAGAGAGGAAACTGGCAACAGCCCTAGAGCTCTGTGACAGCTGCGTCAGCCATAGTTAGATTTTCAGTCTTTGCCATTCTTATATGCTTGATTATACGGGCCACAGTCCGACTAGTGCCCGGTTAATCGGGTGTAGCGTTAGCAATATTTCTGCTGTACCTAAGTCTAGTGTGTGTGGGCCATGTCTTTGTTAGTTCTGGTCACGTGCATGTAAGAAGTGTCATCAGGCAAAGCAGTTTTGTATGCTAAACAAGGCTAGCAGCCAAGTCTATGGCAGGGCTGTGAAAACATAGCTGTGTACGAGAAGTAAATGTTTCTTGTCAAAACAAATCGCAATACCATTTTAAGACTAAATAAGCAAAAAAAAAAAAAAAAAAAAAGATTTGGGATATCATTCATAAAGGTTTTAGTCGACAAATGACCTTGGTTATTAAACGGGGGGGGGGGGGGGGGGGGTCGTGATAATCAAAAAATAATTGATGAACCAATCAGCAAATTAATTAAAATTGTTAGTTGGGGCCCTATTCTCAACACTTTCAAATAAATTTGTGATGATTGACAAGAGCCCGATTAGCATTATAAAAGCACTGCCTGTAGTATATGACTGACAGAAAACATCTCAGATCATTCAGCACAGTCCTACCTTTTTTACTCAGGTCTATAGCAGCTTCCAAGAGGACTTCCAACTCTCCTTTTGGCAAAACTGGAACAACCCAACGAGGCCTGGAAGAAAAAATTAAGACAAGAATTAAAAGAAATGGCAACAATTATAAAAAAAATAAAAGCGATACTCCACTCAAACTCTTCTCACAGTATTAACAAGATTAAGACAAGAAAATTACGAGAAAATATCTTTGGAAAGAAATTATTTCAAAGACAGGTGTTTATTGGTTCGAAATAGGAATGAAAATGAGGCATAGACCTGGCCTACATGCGTTTTGGGAGGAGTAGCCTGCCCCATAATGTAGGTTAATTAGTAAGTAATGCGATTCATTTCTCAGAGTTAGTAATAGCCATGGAAATGTTTTGAGCTGAGAACTATACTGCTGAGCAACCTGGATCACAGAAATAATACTAATAATATTTGTGGGGAAACTGCTGTTTTTCACATTTGTTATGCTATTATTTCACCCAAGAAATAAGTGTACCAGCCAAACTGGGAATGACCTTGCACTCAAAAGATTTTACATCTTAAAAGGAACCAGAACATCTCTAAATCCTTTAACATCTTGACCTACACTAACAACATTTGTCAAAATGATTGCTGAACTCCACAATCAATTCACAATTTGTCAAACTTTGACTTCACACTGAGTTGAAAACAGCAATTGGCCTCCATTATTAGAAACTAAAACATGCAAGTTTCAAAATGAACCAAAATTTGTATTATATTTCTCATCATAACATAAGCTCTGCAACTTAGTGATTTGTGCCAGTTTGCAGCTTTGCCCCTCCTCTGCAGCACCAGGAAAAATCCCACAGCATTGAAATTAAGGTTGCAACAACTTATTGATTTAATCGATTATAATTGATAATAAAAACAGCTGGTAACTAATTTAGTCATCGATTAGTCTGGTCTGTTATAATGGACGGCACACAATGTGGCAGCGTCTCCCTCACGTGACCACGCAGTCTCCTCTCTGGAGTCAATGTTTGAAAATGGTGGAGACAAACATCGAGCCGAGACAAGTCGTCAAAAGTGTGTGAACACATTAATACATTAAAGCCTCCAGAGACTGTTAGCTCCAAACTGTGTTAAGGTGATTTCACATGGATCAGCAGCAAAACATCACTGTGGTATGAACATGAAGAGAAAACATGTTGGAGCCATTATTCTTCTTCATTTCCCGGTTTACTGGATCAACTTAAGGCTCACACCATAGTGATGTTGTGCTGCTGTGTGATGGGAAATCAGTTTTCTTTGAGGTTTAAACGTAAAATGTTCACACACTTTTAAAGACTGTCTCTTCCAGACTCAACGAGAGAGACAGGCAGAGAGAGACAGAAACAGGGGTCGAGAGACCTACATGCTGAATAAAGAGAGGGAGCGCTGAAAACGAACACAAACAGGAAAACAAAAACTCAAACCGTAATTTTCTTATTGTTTCACAGCGGTTATGTTCTAAAGCACAAAAAAAAAAAACCCTAACCCATGTTGCAACCTGAATACTGCATTCTAATTTGGCGAACAAATTTATCGGGTAGCATTTGACATTCTCTGCTTAAAAATGTGAATGTGTGATGCTAAGCATAATTTATTTGTGTCAGCATGCGGGTAAAATACCTGTTGATCATGTCATCCAGCTTTGCTAGGTCAGTGTGAGGGAAAGCAGGCTCCTCCTCTTCCAGCTGAGGGGGCCCATCCTCCTGACCCTGCTCATCTGGTGGGCTCACTGGAGAGTTCTCATTAGATGAGTTAGGAGATGACGTCTAAAAGAAAAAAGACAAATTCTAAGATTAAATATTGATCTCTGTGGATGTAACATATAAACAAAATCTGACAAATACTATTTCAAAACAAGCATCAAGAAAACAACTTCAAAAAAACTATTCTAAGAAGTAAATTTCACATATACCATAATATTCTTTTGTGCATCTCAAGCTTTTGTGAATCCTGTACTCAGTGCATTGTCGTAACTAACATGTAAATTAAACATATGAACAATGCAAAGTAATAAGTAGATATTTACTGATTGCTTTGATAGCCATCATCTTTAATCAATTCATAAATAAACAAGACTATAAGTTTATGGAGCAGCTAGAGGCCCCACTTAAGCTTTAATGCTCATTATACACAGACTCATTACAATCCAGTCTGCTGTTAATTTAATCTGCGTGCTCCACTGGTCATTTATTATCAAGATTGTGTGATTGTACATTTTAATGGAGCAGAGGGGCATTTTGATCATGGGTGTACCAAGAGCAAAAAAACCAAAGGATCACATAGTGTCAGCTTAATGTATCTGATACCGATCCACCATTGTAAAACAGCCTGAATGGGCTAGATCTCAATGCATTAGACAGACTTTTTATATCCCTAAAAGAATGACTAAATTGTATTGATGACTGTTTTCGTACATAAAATATATTTTAAAATAAACGTTTTAATACAGTTGTATAAACTTCTTTCCATATTGACATGTGCCAGTGAAAAGGCAAGGCTCCCTTTTGTATGGGTGTAGAGTTTCTATTGCTCTAGTCGATAACTGAACATGCATGCAGGTATAAAGAAGCAGGTGTCTCTCCTGACAGGCACATAAACAAATCCATTTATATTCTCATCTCTTACTACTGGATATACAGAACAAAAAGTAAAGGTTGACATGGTTATATAGGAAGAATAAATGTGTTAGTAGGTGGGTGTATCTCTGTTACAGCTGTCAAATAGAAGATTTGGATGCAAGCGTGTCCGAGAAACAAACAAGCTGCATTTATGAATGAGTATTTTAGTACTGATGTGACCAATCCTTTCTTTATTGCTGTTCTCATCTTGAACATCAGTGGTAGTGGGAGAGTAAAATAGGGATACACATAGTGAAAAGAGATGCACAACTGAGAAATATGAAATGTGGGGGTGTGTGGTGAAGACTCCTTCTGCTTGGCTGACCTACATAGGCAGCTTGCCTCTCACGTCTTACCACGGCTCATCTCTAACCAACACAGGCCTGCAAATGCACATGCACAAAGACACACACACACACACACACACATATCCTTTATCCATCACTCAAGAGGCTCTGTTCATTGATGCCTCTCCTTCACTCTCTTTCTCCCCCTTTTCCGCTCCCTCCTCCCCTCCCTTTTCATCCCCTTGGGCACCTGTGTGCAGTTAGGTACGAGCAATAGATCTGTTAAATAACTGCGCTGCAGTCTCTGAACTGCCAGAAATTGTTTGATAAAATAATAATAATATTATATAATAACGAGTCATATACGAAGTGTAATGCACGGCTATTTTAAACAAATACAAGAGGACAGATTTAGATGAAAGCATTACCAATAGGAAGTCAAGATCACAACATTTCAAAGAAGAGGCCAAAAAAAATGATGGCTGCACTTTGAGTTTGAGCTCGAAAGAGGATGCAGACCTGGTTCTGTGGCAGTGGGGGTTGGCTTTGAGCGTCAGGTGCCTGGCCCTGGCCCTGACTGTCATTGCCCCCCACCGGAGAGCCACGAGTGGTGGCCGTCATGCTCGCCACAGGGCAGATCTTGGCAATCTTGGCCTCTTAGGGAGCGCTGGCCAGGAGGGAAATCACAGCCACCTCAGCTGTAGAGCAGAGGGAAGAGAGCCCGAACACAAGAGAGAGGGACACAAGCACCTGGAGATCTGGATGTGCCGCTGAGACCATTGCATAACCTGGAGATGGGAAAGGGGACAAAGGTCAGATTTGATCCAATGGCAGTTTAAGTTACTTGTAATATAAAAGCAAAATAGGTTAACAGATGGTTATGATATTGTATGTCAGATATAACCATATAAAATCAACTCATACTGACTTGGGCTGAGCCTGTTACTTAGCTACCTAACTAAAATTGTATAGTGTTATAAATTAGGATGCTGCAACCAGGCTTTGAAGGGCTGATATGGATCACTGATTTCATTGTAATTAGATTCAGAATACCCAGTACCAATCAAAACTTTATTTCCTGCCTCATTACATCTTAATTACACCTGACAAAATCAGCAACTGCAACACATTTACATTCTATATAGGTCTCCCACAACTGCATGCTTTGGTAAATTACCTTAGAGAAGGGTCAAATGACAAATTGTATTCGTAAAGCTTCTTTCACAAATGTAGTGTAACCCTGAACATGTCTACACATGATATAAAGGAGCTGTATGAGTGAGCACAAATGTCCGAATCAGTTGGACCGGACATTAAAAATGACTTGACTTAAGCTCCCTAGTGAAAAGTCTGCGTAAAGTCAGACTGAACCAGTGTGAGGAGAGTAGGTATATGTCCGGAGTATTCACAGAGCTGTATGAGTAGGCATTTTTGTGACATTTCTATACTCCCCCCTGCACACTCTACCCTGACCCCTTGCCTAAACTAAACAGTATCACAGATCCCATACAGACAATCTTGAGTTCTGTGCTGCATGTGTTAAAGGGCAACACTGGACATTGTCCAAAGTTCAAATGTGACAACAGCTTAACAGACATTTCTGCATCTCTTTCAGAGACAAAGTACATTAACCGACCTGGGGTCAAGACTGCAGCAGCTGGTGGCAATACCAGTCTCTCTCTACAATAACAAAGCGGCTCCAAACTTGTTGCATCCTTTGTCACAAATAAATGTTGTCACAGACAATGCAATTCTGGATAAGGTGCTTCAAGGCAGCACAATATCATCACTATTTTGTTTTCATTTGTAAGGCTGTCATTATGTTGCTTCATGCTAACACAGACCCACAACAGTAATACAGCATTATGTACTAGAAGCCACATGATACTGCCAACCTGAATTAATCTTAAATCCCACCACATCCAGTGCAAGCTCAAATTTGTGTGAGTTTAGATGCATCCAACCTTATGGACGGAGGCTGTATAAGTTATGAGGGATTGTGAAGTGAAAACACTGCTTTCCATATATTTTTATAATTTTCTCAGATAAGTATATTAGTTTAGTCATTAATAATGCACATCATTTGATTCTAACTAGCACCTTATTCACTGATATATGCCTAGTGATGGACTGAGCTAATTCATCACCATTATAATAATAATAATTACCGGCATTGTAACAGGACACCTTGAATCAGTTATCTGTTGTCCAGCCAGTTATATTTATATTGCTCAATGTGACAAGTCTGCCTCAGGGGCTCTATGATCTAATTGAATAAATTAGTCATCACAGATTCTGTTTATCAGAACCCGGGTATTGTTTTTGTTGTTTTGGCCATAACTTTTATTGTTGACTATAAAATTGTGCTTGCCTAAGTAACTGCTGAGATCTGGAAATTGATGACCAGTTTTCTACCAGTGTTAAATTAATAAGATGAATTCCTCACTGTGTGAAACAAAATGGGATCATTCTTGTATGTGTAAGGCAACGCTAGGCTTGATTTAAACATTGTTTGCGTAAACATGAAATAAGCTTGGCCTTGTTATCAAAGATACCAATCGAGCGGTTTGAGTCAAGATAGGACCAATATATGTTATCGGATCAATGCATCCCTAGCAAGAACAAGTGGTCAAATTATCAGACTTTTAAAAGCAAAACAGCAGCAGTTTTGCCAGATTATCTAAACCACGTTATGTGATGTAATATTCCCTAATGGCACAGGAAAACTGCGTGACCATGCTTAGTAAGGCAGACCAAAGTTAACCCTAGCTGTGAAGGATGTTTATCACAGGACATTTAATTCTTGTTGTTTGTATTTCAATTTCTATGGTATAACTGTCTAAATCTGTCACCTAAGGTTTGCCTCTCAAAGATCATAACTGAAAAATAAAACAAAAATTAAGGACACATGATTGTCTGGTTGTCCTCGCCTTGTCTGACTTCCTTTTGGTGATGTCTTGCCATCCCCAAATAACTTGGAAAGTGTAATGTAATCAAAACGGCGATGATGAAGAAAACCCAGAAGCTGCCCTTTAAATGTCTGTATGACATTTGGTAAAATATGATATAACTTGCCTTGACTGCCTCATCAATCTCAAATCCTTAAGATAAATAAATCGTTTTTAAAGACCCATATACTGCATTTCAATCTTAAAGCTTCAGTTCCATAAAGTATATTCATTTTTCAGCATCCAAAAAAGTGTAGAAATAAAACTAATAGAGTCTATTAATACTGCCATTACATAGGATTATAGTACAATGATAGATCTATGGATAAGGAGCTATGACTTTTGGGGCCAACTTATGAGCAGACAATTCTTAGTACCAACAAAAGAAAGAGCCAAAGTTTAAATCTATTAAGAAAACATCAATTATGGGTTGTTAATTAATTCCCATTTTCTGCACTCGCCAGAGCTCACCATTGGACATGTTAAAACCACAATTATTACAAATCATGTGATATGCTGGAAGCCACCAATTAGATAAATGGAAATGTCACAATATGTTGCTTGCCGATTATATTGTCAAGGTAATCAACACTACAACCTTCAGTCTTCCGGTCATCAAAATTAACACTTAAGGTATAGAGTTGGCGCTGTTTCTGCAAATTTCAGTTCAAGGTGGGAGAGTAATACATTTTGTATAGACTGGCATTGACACCAGAGCACAAGAAATACAACATTTGAAAGAAGATTAAGACATACTATATGCTATTTAACAAACTGGAAGCTTCAGTTGAAAATCACAATAATAATTGTAACTGAGTTTCAAGAGTCTATCTGATCTCAATTCCTATTACTTCGCCCATCTTCACAATGTCTTCTGCCCAGAAAAATCAAGAGTTTACCTGATCAACAATTGACTGGTAATAAGAAGAGAACTGAAATAGACTTCGTGGATGCAGATTATGCAAAAGTTTGAGATATAAATAAGACAATGCTAAACTTGACAGTCTGAATATGAAGAATAAACGCTGCTGCTCTGTCCTTTTGGAGAATAATAATGGTTATTAACACTAAAGACAAACTGCAAGCATGTGTCTAACAGCAAGTTAACATGGGTGTACTGAATAAGCTGATTTGATTTTTGGTGACCATAAATATATTTAGTGAGCATCTATACATTTCTAATGAGAAGACAGATTAGATAAATGGTTAAAACTTTAAGTTTACTGTAGTAAAACCACATTATTTCCTATTTCACAGGTGCCAAGAGACCCTTGTTCAATTAAGGTAGCAGCCATTGCTTCAGACATAGTTCATTACAGTCATTATAAACATGGTATGGAGAGTGTCTTTGCCTTGCAGGGAACAGAATGTCACATTATGGAGCTACTATCAGTAAAACCACTCAGTAGCTAACTGTCTACTAGAGCAGGAAAGGGTGGATTACTTTTATGACGCACAAAAACATGTTATGTCTTATCAGTGTAAAACGGTACACGCTAACTGCAGATGCCATTAGGACAAACGTACAACTGCGGCCTTTCAAACTGAACCGGCTTTGGAACGTTAACGTCAGTGTTATTTAAAAACCATTGTACAGACGGTGAAATCAGTCATTAAATATAATGTGTGAAGCCGTGAATCAGCCTCAATTCTCAGACACTGCAGGTGCACATACAGTACACGGTGACAGGTATGGTTCATAACACACGGCACCTTTGCAGCCGTTAACAGCTGGTTTGGTTAGTTAGCGCCTGCAGCTAGCTAGCTGCGGCAACTATCGTTCGGTTAGCCTGCAAGGCGATCCGCCCAGACAGCGGTGAAGGCCTCGTCCACAGCCCGCTACGCTGAGGCCTCATTATTCGGTCGGGCCTGACATTATACTTGCCCAGCAAAGCTTAGCTACATAACTGGTGAACTTAAGCAAACAGAGGAATAGGGTGATGCCTTAAGTCAAGATCGATTTAACATCCCTTCCCCAAACGTTATTGTTGGCCAACCAGGTTGAGCATCGACCGTGCTAACGAGAAGCAATCCAGATAAACAGTGGTCGTTATGTAGCCGCTAGCTTACGTGCGAGTGAGCAGCCGAAGGTACATTGAGCTAACGTTTCTATTTTGACAAGCGGCTGCTTGATGTGACTCGACAACTAATTCGTTTTCTCATCTATAAAACCAACAATGCGATATTAAGATTCATATCGTTAAGCTGTCATCACAACGCTCAGGATAAGTTAAAACAGCTAGCCGTCTTAGATAACCATAAATATGCAAGTGACAGGGGAGTCGTCTATTTCCTGAAATGTAACAGAGTGTTCTGACCTGCATCGACTAACGCTAACTTATAACTTAGCTCAAACAAATCGAAAATAAAATATGGGAAGCCTAGGTGAAATAAAATGTTAACAGCAATGTATATTATGCAAAGCCATTATTCGTGAATTATAAAAATAGTGGCAAAGGGGGAAATAAATTTCAATAACTTGTAAACATACCAGGTTAAAAGGAAATGTTCCTCCTCTGTCTGTAGACAGTGCCGAGGACAATCTGCGGGTAGCTAGCGCTAGCTTGGCTTCAGGGAATGTAGCTGGGTGAGCTAATGAAACCACACTGTTAATATCACGAAATGCAGTTTAGTAGCATTGACATTGTCAACGACTCAGTGAACAGCAGCAAACAGAGAAAAACCCACCAGCGGCTGAATTACACAAGAAACCCAGACGCAGTTATGTTACCTTGCATCCACTCCCAGCTGACGCTAGCGGTAGTCAGCTAACAATCAGCAGGCAGCGCACCGAGCTAGTTAGCTAACAACTCACCAGGAATTTGATATGACTTCCCCCTCTATCCACGGGCTCCGTCCAGCCTTCAACGCTGGTGTCGTCGTATATTACATAAACGTGGCCTATATCCGTGACAGTTTCGCGGGACACAAAGCTGTTACCAGAAAGGTCTAATTCCTACGGTTTTTCCCTCTGCTTCTGGGTGTTTTTCCTGCGTCACCGGCGCGGTAACAGCCCCCCTAACTCTGTCTAGTCCGATTTCTAGGGCTTGTCACTTCGGTCCCAGCAGTCACTCACAACTTGACTCGGTTCAACATGGCGGAAGCGCAGTCAGACAGAGATGCAGCTCAGTAAAAGCGGGACAGACGAGTGTGTGAACTCCGGCGCGCTGCGTTGTCACTGAGCTCGTTTGCACCGCAACCGAGCGCAGTTGGGAAAACACAACGGCTGCTGAATGGAAAGGCTTAAAACCCTGAATTCCGATAAGTGACTCCGGCTCCAGCGGATAAGTTACATCCGTAGCTTGGATAAAACCAGGGGGAGAGAAGAGTGAGCGACCCGCCGCACCTGGTTATATCGCCCCCTATCGCCCGGGGTGGTCATAAAATACATGTGCAATATTTTACATAAACGTGCTTCCTGCCGCGTCCAAAGACTGTTTCAGTTTGAGAGAGAGAGAAAGAAACAGACTGGCTGGTTTAAAAGAGAGAGAAAGATACAGACTGGCTGGTTTAAAAGAGAGCGAGAGAATGAAGCTACTGGCCTGCTTGAAAAATGTGAAATCTTTCACCTCTTGCAACTAACTGACGAAATTTGAGGCAGATGAACGAAGAATAATAATGACGATAAGAAGTATGGAGAATAATAGTAAATGTGCATGCATTGCATTACTGCATACATAATAAGAAAAAGTATGGGGAACAACAATATATGTGCATTCATTGCATTACTGCACACATAACTAGACAATTCCTACCTAGAAATTTTGAATCTGTGCAGCGTGCTTCCTGCCGGGTCCAGAGACTGTTTCAGTTTGAGAGAGAGAGAGAGAGAGAAAGAGAATGAGATACTATTGGCCCGCTTGAGATACTATTGGCCCGCTGGAAAAAGGTCTAAGACATCAGTGATTCCTTTGATCTATGACCACTGACACTGACTCGTTATACGATATACGATATACGAGCAAACCGTCTGGCAAAAGTCTTAGAAAAGTCATAGCATGGTTAAACCTTAAACCTTAGCCCCTCCACTCTATTCCCAACCGAGCCGCACGTTTTGATGTATAGTTTGTGCAGGTGCGACAAAAGCGTCAAAGGAATCTTTGACGTCTTAGACAGTTGAAAAGGTGAAAGATATCACCTTTTTCAAGCGGGCCAGTACCCGCTTAGTATCTCTCTCTGTCTCTCTTAAACCAGCCAGTCTGTTTCTCTCTCTGTCTCTCTCAAACGGAAACCGTCTGTGGACCCGGCAGGAAGCACGCTGCACACAAAAAAAAATTCTAGGGAGGAATTTTCGAGTTATTATGTGTGCAGTAATGCAATGCTCGGTCGGGATAGTGTGAACAGAATTTTCTAAGACTTTCGCCAAACGGTAAGCTCATAAATTGCGGAAAACAGTGGAAAAAATTGAATGGCAGTCAATTGTAGCCTTTATCAAAGGAACGAGTGACAGTGTCAGTGGTCATAGAACAATCATTGATGTCTTAGACAGTTGCAAATGTGAAAGATTTCACCTTTTTCAAGCGGTAAAACATACATAAATTGAGAATCCCAAGACTTTGCTGAACGCACAGATATTTTATTTATTGATGAGTAAGTATGACTTCAATGCTCCTTCCAGAAACTTTCTCTCAAAATTAACATTAAAGTCAATGGAGAAAAAATCTGACCACCTTCCGCTTTAGACCTCATAGAGCCAAAAGCCAAAAAGCACAGAAAAAATGGCTGAAAATCTGTCATTTTCACACTCGTTCCTTTGATGTATGCTCCCATTGACTCCAATTAAAAACATTCCACTGTTTTTCGGACTTTATGAGCGAACCGTTTGGCAAAAGTCTTAGAAAAGTCATAGCATGGTTAAACCTTAAACCTTAGCCCCTCCACTCCGCTCTGCATCTGCCAATCGGTTTGCTGCTCCCTCACTGCGAGGGACAGCTAGCCACTCAACAAAATCACGACTGTTTGCTGTCCTGGCTCCCAAATGGTGGAACGAGCTCCCCATTGACATCAGGAAAGTAGAAAGTCTACACATCTTCCTCCGCAGACTAATCTCTTCTGACTACACCTTAGAACATGATGTCTTATAAACCACAGTCAACTCTGGTTTTTATAGAAAAAAAATGATTCTTCAGTTTAGTTGCACTTATATGCCACTTACCTGTAGCTAACTTGTAGTTTGGCTTTTTTGAAGCAAATTGTACTTGCTTGATTCTTGTTGTTCTGGGTTTGTACCCTCATGGTTGAATGCACTTATTGTAAGTAGCTTTGGATAAAAGCGTCAGCTAAATGAAATATAAAGTAATGTAATGGATATAAGATTTTATAAAATGAAAAAAAATGTACATTAAAAATTGTTCAGTTGAAATTTGAAATGGTTGTCTATTAACAGTGAAGCCTTATATTAGTTTGAAATAGACTGATATGTATTTTTGCACAGTACAAGGACTGCAGATTTCCTGCCCCATCATTTACACTAGACATGTATACATGGACACCAATACTCCAATATTAACCAGATTAAGCCAATAGTCATGTGAACCATGTGAACAGTATTTTCTGTATGCCTTGATCCAAATAAGGTCAGACTTGGAATAAGCAATAATTGTACAGCCATATGGAGTATTCCGACCTTAGTCGCATTATGTAGACATGCATATGTTTTCACCGCATTTTGCAACATCGAGTTACCAACTCCTTGATAAAGCAGGCCTTAGGTTCATGTTCAAACAAGCACTAGGACGTAATGTTGGCTTGGCATAATCAGACCATGCTCTGTAATATATAAATGGGAACATGAATGGAATATTCTGTTAGCAATTCATGTAAAAATCATAATTAGGGCCCGAGCACCAACATTGCGAAGGCCCTATTGCTTTTCGTTTGATTCAAAAATTGCTCAACAGCAAGTAATTCCATCGGGTTTAACCGATCATCATGAAATTCGGTTTAGATCCAGTTTTGGATTTTGTGGCCATTTTAGCCGTTTTACAAGTTCTGTATTTTAACAAACTCCTCCTATAGCTTAAATCAGGGTTAGGGGTTAGAGATTAAAACTAACTAAAATTGTGAGTTTTTGTCACATGGTGTGACTGTGGCGTGGCATAAAATTTTGATGAATCACCAACAAAACACGAGGTTGTTGAATCTCAGACATACATTGAAGTCATTGACGTCCATTGACTACAACCATGTCAAACTTTGTCAGAAGTGCCTCCAGACATTGATGATGTGATGTTATGGAAACTGAGTTTTTGTCAAACACTGTGTAAGTGCCTTGGCGTCAAATTTAAACAAATCGCCGTGACACACGAAATTGCTGTAACTTCAGTTTACTTTGTTCAATCTCCCTCAAACTACATTTGTGTAACAACAGCCCAAGACATTCATATGGTTTTAAGGAATGGGCGCGGCCAAATAGCTGAATAGCGCCCCCCCAAAGAGCAGCCCGGCACCACAATTGACCGAAATGTAATAAAATCGGTAGGGACATGTGTCTTTCATAATGAACAAAAAACTCTCTCGGATCGAAATGCTAGACCAGGGATTCCCAAACTTTTCCATGCCAAGTACCATGCCAAAATAACTAAATGTACATATACACTACCGTTCAAAAGTTTGGGGTCACTTAGAAATTTCCTTATTTTTCAAAGAAAAGCACTGTTTTTTTCAATGAAGATAACATTAAATTAATCAGAAATACACTCTATACATTGTTAATGTGGTAAATGACTATTCTAGGTGGAAACGTCTGGTTTTTAATGAAATATCTACATAGGTGTATAGAGGCCCATTTCCAGCAACTATCACTCCAGTGTTCTAATGGTACATTGTGTTTGCTAATCGCCTTAGAAGACTAATGGATGATTAGAAAACCCTTGAAAACCCTTGTGCAATTATGTTAGCACAGCTGAAAACTGTTTTTCTGGTGAGAGAAGCTATAAAACTGGCCTTCCTTTGAGCTAGTTGAGTATCTGGAGCATCACATTTGTGGGTTCGATTATACTCTCAAAATGGCCAGAAAAAGAGAACTTTCATGTGAAACTCGCCAGTCTATTCTTGTTCTTAGAAATGAAGGCTATTCCATGCGAGAAATTGTGAAGAAACTGAAAATTTCCAACAACGGTGTGTACTACTCCCTTCAGAGAACAGCACAAACGGGCTCTAACCAGAGTAGAAAGAGAAGTGGGAGGCCCCGGTGCACAACACAGCAAGAAGACAAGTATATTAGAGTCTCTAGTTTGAGAAATAGACGCCTCACAGGTCCTCAACTGGCAGCTTCTTTAAATGGTACCCGCAAAACGCCAGTGTCAACGTCTACAGTGAAGAGGCGACTCCGGGATGCTGGCCTTCTAGGCAGAGTGGCAAAGAAAAAGCCATATCTGAGACTGGCCAATAAAAAGAAAAGATTGATATGGGCAAAAGAACACAGACATTGGACAGAGGAAGATTGGAAAAAAGTGTTATGGACAGACGAATCAAAGTTTGAGGTGTTTGGATCACACAGAAGAACATTTGTGAGACGCAGAACAGGTGAAAAGATGCTGGAAGAGTGCCTGACGCCATCTGTCAAGCATGGTGGAGGTAATGTGATGGTCTGGGGCTGCTTTGGTGCTGGTAAAGTGGGAGATTTGTACAAGGTAAAAGGGATTTTAAATAAGGAAGGCTATCACTCCATTTTGCAACGCCATGCCATACCCTGTGGACAGTGCTTGATTGGAGCCAATTTCCTCCTACAACAGGACAATGACCCAAAGCACACCTCCAAATTATATATATATAATTATATATATTATATATATATATATATATATATATATATATATATATATATATATATACATTTAGTTATTTATTCATTACATCCAGTGTCTCTCTTCTGTTATAAACAGTGCTATTCATTTAAGTATGTTTGTCTCTGTGTGTATACCTGGTCCCTCACTAGTGGGAGGGGTGGGCTTGGTGGCTCCTACACAGTTTATCTATCCTAGGTTTTATGGCTGTCAGTGCCAGACGAATGTCATTCTCCACTTGCAGACATGCTCTGTGCTTTGTTTTCAATACCTTCAATGTAGAAAACCAGACTCGCAGAGGTATGTGGTGGCAAATGGAAGGGGAGATTTCATACCTCCGAGTTTTAGATGCCAAGGTGGTATTCCGTGGTTGTGGCAGTTTTGCAGCTGAGTCATCTTCAGTCTGGTTGTCTGATGGTCTTTTTCTTTTAAAAAATGTGTCAATTTTTGCCTCTAGCAGGAGGTAGCCAGCTATTTCTCAGGCACACAGCAACTTGTTGATGCAGCGGCTGCTCGATTCTGATTGGCTTGAGCGCTGTGTGTTTTTTTATTTTTATTAAAAGATTGGCATTAGAAGAAAAAAAAGATTGGCATCCAAGATTTCGATATGCAGTGATTAATAACATCTAAAAAACCTATTTAAGTTAATAATTAATAATTTTATTTTTATTGTCACATTGTCCCCCCTTTTCCCTTACAGTTTCCGCGCCCCCCCTGGCGCCCCCTGGGGGTCGGGACCCCCACTTTGAAAAGCAGTGTGCGAGACCAAACAGGAAGTCGGCCATTTTGAATTAAGTGGCCATCTTTCACCATTTACACATGTTGCATTTAAATGAACTCCTCCTAAAGCTTTCATCAGATCAACTTTAAATTCAGTGAATGTTATCTCAACTCCATGGAGATAAACGTTTATTAAAAGTTTTAGTATACGTCACACGGTGTATACGTCACACGGTGTAAACGTTGCGTGGCGTCTAAGTTTGATGATTCCTCTGTGCAGTGTCCAATCAGCCTCAAACCTCTTTAACACGATCACAGTCCCGCCCTGATCTGATCCATATGTCAATATTGACTTATTGACTGATCGTCACAGTGCCACCTGTTGGCGACAGTAAGTGACATGTTTTACACTTTGATGCACTGCTCCTGGCTGCTTTACAATTTACAACTAAAATGAGCTCAGACAAGTCATAAGACCATGGTCAGAATTGTGACATTTCCTCAAACCGTGTAAACATTGAGGTGGGGCGAAGTTAGATCCTTTGCCAAAGGAGACGAAGTTGTCATAACTCCACAGTGCATTGTCCAATGAGCACCAAAATCCTCTCACATGATCCGAGTCCTGGCCTGCACAGATAAATTAATCTGTATGTAGTGATAGTGATAGCGCCACCTACTGATCAGCGTGAAAATTAAGTTGTTGTAACCCCACTGTACATTGTCCAGTCGGCCCCAAATTGGCCATGCTTTATCAGAGCCCCAACATGAACAGATCTATCAGTCTATATGTAGTGATAGTGATAGCGCCACCAGAACTTTAATTCGATTTACATAAAATTTTCACCTTGCGGTCTGCACTTGATGGCTTGGACCGTAATGCATGATTAGTGGGCGTGGTTCAGTGTTGCGTAATGGATACAGGAAGTGAAGCGTTTATCCTTCCCGCGGTGCACAGAACGCCCGCAACACGGAGATGTTTTGGCCGGTGCCTGTCTGCCCTCCCACGCGCAAATGTGTCCATGCAAACAGTGAAAACACACAACATGAATCATTAAATGACAGCAAGCCAAATTTGCACCAAAGTATTGTTTTAAGGCAGACTTGAAAATTTTAAACCTATTCTTACCTAACCTGTTTGGCCAAGTGTGCTTGGGGCTTTGAAGACTTTGGAATCTGGGGCCACAGGGCAGTTGGCTACTTTGCCCCATTTGTAGTTCAGCCAACGGGTATGGCTAAAGACTTGTGGTATTTGTACATATTCAGGGTTATGCTTTAGGTGACTATCGGTGTATAGTAAAGGGCTTTGGATGAGAGTCAACCAAGAAAATAAAAGGACTTATCATTCACTTGCTCAATAGAGGCTAACTATTTTTTCAAAATACACAGGTATTGCAGTAAATACAACCTAACTTAAAATGATTGGTTTCAGTTGAGAATGTGGACAGGTGGTTAGGAATTTACTATATGAAAAACACCACAAAACTAAGGCCTCAAACTTGAACCCAAATCAACACCCAAAGCCCTCAAAATGCAATTGAAAAAAGATGGTATTTTGGAATAAGGGCTAGAAGAGGTACAATTAATTCATAACAGCTGACAGGTGGCAGGGTGGCAATGTTTCTATTTCACTTGTATTAAATAAAAAAATAACTGCTTCTTGGGATATTTGAAGTAACAATAAGACCTCTCTATGATGCAAGCAACACAAGTTAAATCCTCCACAATTATCATACAGTTTAATCAACACCTTTCTAAGACAATAAAAGCTGATCATTATAACCCTGACTTAGTTAGGATTTAATTATGGAACTGTTGTATTAGACTGTATTAGTTTTATCCAGGTGTTCCAAAATAAACTGCCAAATGAGTGTAAATCATACAGTACATAATCAGATATATGTCTATAAAGTCCTACTACAGTACTGTGTATACTACACCATATATACACTCACAGGGCCAATTTCCCTGAGTAATATTTAAAAAATATAAATATTGATATAATATGAGTTTATTTAAGTTATATTTTCATGCATTACTTTTACTTGTAGTTTGTAATTTTTGAGTGGTATTCGTATTTTTTATTTAGGTGAATTAGCTGAATACTTCCTCCATCACTGTGGTTACTATCTGCTGCCATCTGTTACCAGGGCAACAGATTACATAGTGTTAATTTGAAAAAGTCCAGAATTATATAAACTAAGCCAGTAAACACACTTGACTGTCTACATAAACCTGGAATGACATTTAACAAATATTTCACTTACCCTCTTCAGCCCGATGGTGAAACAGCTCCTCGCTCCTCAGGGCTCCGGTCCGGGTTTTCTCTCCCACCGGATCTATGGTAATCACCCCCGATAGCAAAGATGGCGGCCGAGCGGCGTTGAGACTTCTCCGTTATGGTTCGCCACCTTCGTTGTATGCGTTGACTTTTCTGCTGCGCCGTGAAAACAAGTCCCTGCCGAGGAACTCAGAAAATGTTGTGAGACCTCGAAGAAAACCTTTTTTTCGCCCGGAGTCAAGCCACCGCAACCCGATAGTTTACCCCCGTTGCAGCGCTGGGCGTGCGTCGCCGTAGCTAACTCGTCTGTAGCGTCATTGTAAAATGGCTCCGGTGCAGATCGGGTCAGACGGGCAGCTCGTCCCGCTCGGAGGACCGGTGGTGTCGGGTCCGCAGCCGCCGCCGCCCGGGACCCCGGCCACGCACGGGATCCGACTGAGCCTGCTGATCGAGTTTCTCCTCCAGAGGACCTACCATGAAATCACTCTGCTGGCGGAGCTGTAAGTAGCATGTTAGCATTCTAGGCCTCCGAGCTAACTAGGGTAGCTGGCGGGCTAATGAGCTAACGTCAGTCAGCCCTGAGGATGCTCTTCACCCCGACACCAAAACAAACCTTAACGGGAGAAAAGTGCATATTTGTGGGGGTGGTCGTGAAGCTAGAAGAGTGTGTACACATGGGTGGTGTTTTCAAAGCAGATAGCACGGGTGTCTAATGTGATGTGAGGGGGCGCACAGGTAAACAACACATCCCAGCTCCTAAAGTCAGAGGCAGCTCATGTTTATTAGCCCCAGCTTAAGAGTTTGCGTTGGGTTGTTTATATGTGAGACACCAGATTCACTGCATCTGTCTGCTTTCCAAAATCCAAAGCTAGTTTTTCTCCCTGCTGCAAACTGACTCATAATCTACTCAAACTCATTACATGTTTATTTAGACAAGTGATATGATGGGTTGATCGTCTACTTTAAGGATAATGACAGCAAATCAATGTTTTCTCTTTATGTTTTTCGCAGACTCCCCAGAAAGACTGACATGGAGAGGTATGTGTCTTCAAATATTATTCTGAAAGTACATTACGGCTCACTGCTGTTGCCTCTCATTCTGACAAGCTTCTGTTTTGGTTCATTTTGTCATGGTTGTGTTTAGGAAAATTGAGATTGTCCAGTTCGCCAGTCGAACCAGGCAGTTATTCGTGCGTCTGCTTTCCCTGGTGAAGTGGGCGAGCAATGCAGGGAAAGTTGAGAAGTGTGCGGTATGTTGTTTTTATTTATTCTTCATTTATTACATCTGTAACAAATTTCCCTATATGTTGCTTTTACAAGATACGGCCCAATTGGCATGCAAGATAACTATAAAATGGCAATGTAATCATACACATTAACAGCAATCACATTACATTATAACACAAGTCTTGAGAGACAGGGAATAGATTAAACTCCAAATAAAACCTCATAAAACATTTTTTTGAATGTGATGCATGAATGCCTGATATGATGGCAGTGTTTTTAGACAATTTTCTCAAATATTTCTCAAAGTGTTCACAGTAACACACTGCAACATTCTCTTGGGAAACTTAAGACTATCCATCTAAATTGTCTCGTCTGGGATTTGTTAGAAACTAGAGGAAGTATTTAATGGCTATAAAGACAAAAAGCCATATATAATAATATATATATTCTATTTTTAGTAACTGTTTACTGTTTAATTGTACATCCTTCATATCAGCGGATTTTGACAGTACACTGCAAATATACTGACTTATCTCTCATGTTATCCATGGTAACAGATGATCTCCAGCTTCCTGGATCAGCAGACCATCTTGTTTGTGGACACAGCTGATAGGCTGGCATCACTGGCCAGAGATGCACTGGTTCATGCACGGTTGCCCAGCTTTGCTATCCCTTTTGCCATTGATGTGCTCACCACAGGATCATACCCACGCTTGCCCACATGCATACGAGTAAGTTTGTTTAAATTCTGTGCTTGTTAATCAAGAGTCATTTGTGAAAAGATGTTGGGAGATCAAACTTAACACCTGTGTTTCTATGTTTGTGTCCATTTGTGTAGGATAAGATCATACCTCCAGACCCCATTACTAAGGTTGAGAAGCAGACCACTCTGAACCAGCTTAATCAGATTCTCAGACACCGCCTTGTCACCACAGACTTACCACCCCAGCTAGCAAACCTCACAGTTGGTAAGCAGCTTGTGTGAACTGTCAATGGTATATTTTGCCCGCTAGCCATTTTTGTAACTGAATTAGCAGTTCACTGGAAAAGAGAAGATCTAATGAGTATGATTGTGTCTTTATTTGTGTAGCCAATGGGCGTGTTAAGTTTCGTGTGGAAGGAGAATTTGAGGCTACTTTGACCGTGATGGGAGACGACCCAGATATTCCCTGGAGGCTGCTGAAGCTGGATATTCTAGTGGAGGACAAAGAAACTGGAGGTAAGGCACTCACTCACGGTGGATACCATAAGCAAGCAATTAGACAGTAAATTTCATTGCTGACCTTTTTCCTTTCACTCAACTTGTTTGTCTGTCACCTCAATCCCACCCTCCATCTATTCCCCCTCCCTGTCCATATTGACAGATGGCCGAGCCTTGGTCCACAGTTTGCAGGTGAACTTCATCCATGAGTTGGTTCAGGCACGTCTTTGTGCTGATGAAAAACCCCTGCAGGACATGTACAACTGCTTGCGTATCCTTTCTTTGTCTGGATACATACACAGGTTTTTTTTGTGTGTCTTGCCTGCAACCACTTGGCTTTTGTCCCAGTCTGTGAACTACTGCAGTAGCGTAGGGGGGTGTGTGTGTGTGTGTATCAGAGCATATACCAGAGTATTGACTGGTCAAGCAGACGAGTGCAGCATTCCAATAAGAAACACAGCTGCAGAATGGCATCTTTTCATAACCCTCTCTTTAATAATTCATTCTCAAATACTACAATGTCCAGTTTTACAGGCAGGGAATCTGCAGTGCTTTTTTTTACTGAACGTGTCACCCAGCTATGTTATGTGAGGTGTAATTAATTCCTTGTTCAGATGTGAATTTCAGCACCTGTTGATATTTTACTTAGACATTTATGTTTTTCATGTGTCCTCGCTGCAGCAAAATCACAATTTCTATGAAGTGCAATTGTCCCGTCATATCAACAACAAAACCTACCACCTAACATTTGTTAGAAGACTGTCAGGCAGTGATAACCATTCTTCACACTGTTGTAATCCATCCATATAAGAAGAAAGGAGCAGATTTGTTCTGATCAGACAGAGGCCTGACACTCATCAGTCTGTGGTAAAATGTATAGACAAACAACAGCTTGTTAGCATTCATGCTAACATCAAAGACCCTAATCAAGCATGCAAGCTGTGCACAACCCCGCTAATCACAATGCTAATCAGCGCTCGCCTCTGCCTTTCCCCCACCAATGCTAGCAGCGCAGTGTAATGTGTCAAAGAGCGGTCTGTGTGGGGCACAATTAGCCCTTTTACCAAGAAAGTGTATGTGTCTCAAGGATGTGGAGTGTGTAGTGAATGTTAATGGGAAGATGTGTCTACTTTTATCTCTATTCACCTGGGCGCTGTTTTCTTTAACCACACTGTTTCCAGACTCCTTTTGTCTGTCACTGCAGCTAGAGGTGCTTCACTCTCAAACTATGATGCTGATCAGAGAGCGATGGGGAGACCTGGTGCAGGAGGAGAGATATATGCCTGCGAAATACCTCACACTCACTGTCTGGAAGTAAGACTCAGATTGCAGCACATTAATGGACATGTACACATGTATTCACTCTCATACCTGCCTTTTAAATACTAATTCTTGAACTGCTACAATGTTTTCAAAAACATACCAGAATGTATGGAGTGACTGCTGCTAACCCTTCGTTTTGTTTCTTCAGCCAACAGGTTTTGGGTAGAAAAACAGGCACAGCATCAGTACATAAAGTCACCATTAGGATTGACGAGTCAGATGGATCCAAGCCATTGCAAATCTCTCATGAACCTCCTCTCCCTGCCTGTGACCCCAGGTTAATG
This sequence comes from Hippoglossus hippoglossus, assembly GCF_009819705.1. Taxonomy (NCBI): domain Eukaryota; kingdom Metazoa; phylum Chordata; class Actinopteri; order Pleuronectiformes; family Pleuronectidae; genus Hippoglossus; species Hippoglossus hippoglossus. The sequence continues at coordinate 15,651,298 of NC_047171.1, forward strand.
GAGAGAGCAATGAAGGTGAAGCGGACATTAATGCAAAAGTCAGTTTGGCTTATTATTCAAACATCTCATCATTGAATGACGTTGGTTTTCTTTCACTCATTCTCTAGATTGACCATCTGTCCGTGGAGAAACTTTTGATTGACAGTGTGCATGCACGCTCTAATCAGAAGCTACAGGAACTGAAGGCCATTCTAAAGGCCAGCAATCCCAGTGACAACTGTATGTATTAACCTTCTCATCTCACTGTTAAACATATTTTTAGGTATTTGAGCAAAACCATAGAAACCAGTGTTATTTTCAACTGCAGCTGTACCCATGTGCCAATTAGCGAAACAATGACAAAAAAAAAGTCCATTGTTCGTCATTTTCACTTTTAAAGTTGGTTAATGGACTTAAAATATGGGTTTGAACCATCTGCTGTATTGTAGATACTTACAAGTGTGTGTTTCTTTCAGCATTCATCGAGACTGCTTTACCCACACTCGTTATTCCAATCTTGGAGCCCTGTGGTCGTTCAGAGTGCTTACACATCTTTGTAGACCTGCACTCTGGCATGTTCCAGCCCATGTTGTATGGACTAGGTAAGTAGGAGCAAATATTAAGTCATAGGGGTTTCAATCAATCAATCAATCAATCAATTAACTGGTGATTATTTCAAATGATTTCTAGTCTTATGATTCAACCGTCACTGATTCAACTGCGACTGTTTTGCTTGCTCAGCTCATAAAACTGCTCTTTCTAAAGATCAGTCCATGCTGGATGACATTGAGAAGACCGTCAACGACGATATGAAGCGCATCCTTTCTTGGCTGAAGCAGCTGAAGTAAGTCCACCTCCACACATAGAATATTATATATTCACTCTTAACTTTTTTTAGCTGGTGAGAGTGGTAGCAGTTTGGTAAACAGTAGTGATTGAGAGCAAACTGTCAAAAGTAGGAGCCACAGTCTGACACCAGATTATAGCATGTCAAATTGACTAACTGCAGTCAGTAGCAGGAGCCGTTAGAAGCAACACTTGGCTAAGCAGGTGGCAAGATGGGTGTTGAGATGAATTGCCAGGGCTGCTAGAGTCCTGCAGTACTCAACAATGTGAATCCTGTGTGCATTAGTATAATCTACGAACTCTGGACTTTTTGCAGTTTGACTTTAATTAAGAGACTAACTCTTCCTTGCTCTGGCCAGGTTCTGGTTGGGAGAGCAGCGCTGTCGACAGTCTGTGAAGCACCTTCCCACTGTGTGTACTGATGTCCTCCACCTCTCCAACTCAGCCTCTCACCCTGTTGGGAACTTGTCCAAACACAAACTCTTCATAAAGCTCACACGTCTTCCGCAGTACTACATTGTGAGTTCATAACCAAATATATCCCTGAAAAGAGCTGAACTAAAATAACTTGAAGGAAATTGCACAACAAAGTTTATTATGTCACTCTCATTCACCATCTTGTGTTTTTTGATCTCTTCTTTGTAGGTGGTGGAAATGCTTGAAGTGCCTAGTAGTCCCACAGCCTTGCAGTACAAGTACTCCTTCCTTTCTGTGTCTCAGTTGGAAGGAGAGGATGGACCCATGTGTGCTCAGCTACTGCAGCATTTCAAGCCCAACCTAGAACACCTTGTCCAGGACACTTCAGCAGTGAAAGGGGCCCGACCTGGGACTAAGAGAAAGGTAGTCATACAAATGGTATTTCATCATACTTAAATTGATGTGTTTTTTTGTTTGTGTTTTTTAATCTACATGGTGTTTGTGTAGCTGTTAATTCTAGACAGGTTTGACCAGCTAAGAAAATGTGGTTGGGAAAATTGAATAATAATGCTATGTCCTCCCTCAAATGCTGTCCACAAGGCACAGCTGACAAAGACAAACATTATTACAAAATGCTCCAGCGCTGGTGTATCTATGGCAGCTATATGTGTAGGCCGCATTCCTACAGCAATGCAGCAACCCTCTTTAAATATATGTGCCCTGCTCGATATGAAAAACCGTGTGTTCTGTTAATGTGTTTTTCTTTCATCCCTTGTTGCTGTGTAGACATCATGTGATCAGGGGGACCCAGAGCCCAAAAAGCCGAAGCGGTCTGGGGAAATGTGTGCCTTCAACAAGGAGCTGGCTCACCTGGTAGCGATGTGCGACACCAACATGCCTTTTATTGGCCTCAGAACAGAGGTAACTCACAGTGCAAAGCATTCCGTGTCCCATGTCCTGCTTTAAACCCATCAAGTATGGCAATCACAGTCATGAGTTTTCTGGTTAATTCTGCATGTCTCTGTCTGTCTGTGTTTGAGTAGCTGTCCAACATGGAAATTCCCAACCAGGGCGTCCAAGTGGAGGGAGACAGCAGCAGTCATGCAATACGTCTGCTAAAGTAATACTCAAAGCCAAGTGTACATTTCTCAGTATGATAAACTTTGTCACAATCAATGTGACTATACAAAATATTGGTTTTATTCGGCAGGATTCCTCAATGTAAAGGAGTAGGAGAGGAGACCAGGAGGGCTTTAGAGCGTTCCCTACTGGACTGCACCTTCCGACTGCAGGGCAGGAACAACCGCACCTGGGTGGCTGAACTGATGCTGGCAAACTGTCCTCTCAACAGCACACACAGCAAGGAGCAAGGTACACAACACGTACACACGATTTTATTTCTTTTACCTTTGTTTACCCAGGAAAATAGGATCGAGATTGAAAGTGTCCAAAGAACTTGTGTCAGATTACAAGCTTAATAATAAAAAGTATATGATTGTTTAAGCTTCAATAGTAATCACACCCTGTATTGATGTTAAAAGATGAGCCATGAGAGTTTTGCTAAACATATGGCTTAATGTTAATAAGGGAAGTCTGCATCCTCCTCTAATTGAACCCATCTGTTCCCCTTTAGCGTCTACACGGCACGTATATCTGACCTATGAAAACCCTCTGTCAGAGCCGGTGGGTGGACGGAAGGTTGTAGAGATGTTCCTGAATGACTGGAACGCCATCAGTCAGCTCTACCAGTGTGTTCTCAACTTTGCTCGTGCCCTGCCAGGTATAAACTTGCTCATCTGAAAAGCAAATTGCACTTACATTTAAATCAATGACTGTGACAATATGTTACTTTTGTGTACAACAACAACAAACATTGGCATATTGACCCTGTTTAATTTTTCACTTCACAACACTACATATAGTTAGGTGTAATCCCAGGCTTGGTGAAACCAGTGCTGACTTAATTCTTTGCAAAAGAAACACACCCATCTAATGCAGCTGCATGTTGTGACTTCTTCCTTCCAGAGATGCCATCTTCCCTGAGCCTGTTTTCAGAGGTGCGGCTGTATAACTACCGTAAGCTGGTGCTGTGCTACGGCATCACCAAAGGCAGCTCTGTCACCGTCCAGTGGAACTCGAGCAGCCAACGTTTCCACCTTGCCCTGGGCACCGTGGGACCCAACTCTGGCTGCTCAAACTGCCACAATATCATCCTCCACCAGCTACAGGAGATGTTCAACAAGAGCCCCAATGTGATGCAGCTGCTGCAGGTGCAGAAGCAAAAGTGTGATCACAACATGCATGAACTTGTTAGATCTGACTAATCATTTTCAAGTTTCACATTCTTTTATTCTCTCTTCATGCTACTTTCAAACATTGCTTTGTTTCATGTTGTTTATTTTTACATCTGTACTTTTTCCTGTGTAATTTTCTGACCATCTTTCTATTTGATTGTCCTCCTCAGGTACTTTCTGACACACTGGCCCCGCTAAATGCAATCAACAAGCTTCCAACAGTGCCCATGCTGGGCCTGACCCAGCGTACCAACACTGCCTACCAGTGCTTCTCCATTCTACCCCAGTCACCCACACACATCCGCCTGGCGTTCCGAAACATGTACTGCATCGACATCTACTGCCGCAGCCGCGGAGTGGTGGCAATCAGAGATGGAGCCTACAGTCTCTTTGACAACACTAAGATTGTAGAGGGCTTCCACCCGGCTCCAGGACTCAAGGTATAACAAGCTCAGAGATATAGTCTCTCTATCTTTACTCTTTCTAATTAAATAATACAATTGGATTCCAACCGTAAATCTAATGAAGATATTCAGTTTGATGTTCAACAATTTTAGTGTATTAGGTGCAGTGTTTTACATCAACCACCGTCCTTCCACTCTTTCCCTCTTTCTAGACATTCCTGAACATGTTTGTAGACAGCAATCAGGATGCTCGCAGACGCTCCGTCAACGAAGACGATAACCCGCCCTCGCCGGTCGGTGTGGACGTGATGGACAGTCTAATGAACCAGCTGCAAGCTCAGCAGCAGCAGCCACAGACGATGAGAGGGGCTGCGGGAGGTGTCTATCCTCCTCTCACTTCACCGCCACCAAATTACCACGCTAATGTAACTCCTTCAACATCCATGATGCCCACCCAGTCACCAGGTAATGGTACTTGATTTGCGTGTGTGTGTGTGTGTGTGTGTGAGTGAGTGAGTGTGTGAGAGAAAGCGTGTGACTGATGATGTGTTTGTGTCATCTTGGCTTCTCATGCTGCCATTGAGCGTTATGACCAACAAACCATTGTTTTGGTATATTTCACATTACTGCCACCAACCTTTCTGCTGACTTGTGCTTTTGTTGTGTGTATGTCAGAGAGAATGAGGAAGCGCAACCATGTGTGCCCATTTTTCATTTTGTGAAACCATGAGATCTGTTGTTCTTCATGCAACATGCACACACTGTGCAGCCGAGAGGGAACAAAGCATGCATTCAGTCCTGCTCCTTCCATTCCTCGCCATCTCAGCCTGCCAGCCAGAGACTACGGCCCTTCCGCCCAGCTCTAGTGTGTGTGTGTGTGCGCGCATGTGTGTGTATATGTGTGCGTGTGTGTGTGTATGTGTGTGTGAGGAGAACTTGTCAACCTTTGAGTCTGACGAGCCCTTTGGTGTGTGCATGTGTGTGTGTATGCAGGGAACATCCATGCCTCTGGCTCCCCTAGTGGGGCTCTGAGGGCCCCCTCTCCTTTTGGGCCCACCCCGTCTCCATCTTCCCTGGGTATAGCCATGAGCCAGACCAGCTTTGCGAGTCCCCACGGTAAGCAGGAGGGTGTCCTATTACCCTGGCCCGGTGGAAATTTTGGTCTGCTGGGCAAGGGCTGGAAAGGGCTGAACTTAACACCTTTTTAAGACACTAGGCTGCAAACATATCACAAATAGCCTGTAGGGTACGGGCATACAGTGGGCACACAGTGGTGTATTTGTCTGACTGTGTCGCTGATGGCTGTCTCTGGTTCAATCTAGGCGCTCTGGACCCCAGCTCTCCATATGCCATGGTGTCTCCCAGCCATAGGGGTCAATGGCCAGGTTCCCCCCAGGTTTCAGGGCCCTCTCCTGGAGCAAGGATCCCTGGAATGTCTCCTGGTAACCCGTCACTGCACTCACCAATCCCTGATCCTCATTCTCCACGTGCTGCAACCAGTAAGATCTACTTTCTCAGTGTCTTTCTCAGCCTCATATTAAAGAATTTAACCAGTTCAGTTACTACCCAGAACATGCTGTTTACTCATGTCTATCTCTTTTTTTTTAGGTTCACAAGTCATGCCTACCAGTATGCCTCCACCCCGCAAGCTACCTCAGCGCCCCTGGGCTGCCTCCATTCCTACCATTCTCACCCACAATGCCTTGCATGTGCTTCTGCTACCCTCACCCACGCCCTGCCTGGTGCCAGGCCTGGCAGGAAGCTACCTCTGCTCACCGCTGGAGCGCTTCCTGGGTTCAGTGATCATGAGACGACACCTGCAGAGGATCATCCAGCAGGAAGCCAACGTGAGTGTCGCCATTTGATGATTACTTGTTTGTTTCCCCAACTATTTCCTTATCTGTTCCACTCTCTTCTCACTTCTACTCTGTCAATTCTCCTCCAGTTGTCCATTGTGAACTCCAATGAGCCTGGAGTGATTATGTTCAAGACGGACGTGCTCAAGTGCCGGGTTGCTCTCAACCCAAAGAACTACCAAACGCTGCAGCTCAAAGTCACTCCAGAAAACGCAGGTCCCTGGTCGCAGGAGGAGCTTCAGGTGCTGGAGAAGTTCTTTGAGACACGGGTATGTAAAGGCAGCATGAACTTAAAGGTCCAATTTATAAGTATATTCTTGGATAGTATAGAAAATAATTTATCTGCTACTCATAATTAAAGTTATGTATATTAATCTCTCTGTGATATATGGTCCCCTTTGCATTTGATTTTAAAATAATGATAAAATCTACACCTTTAGATTTGTATGATGGGCTGTGCCTTTAAGGCCACTGACGTAGGAACAAATGCTAAGTCATTGTCTCACATATTTAATTTTTCCATACTTTTCTTCTTCTGTTGTCGTCTTTTTAGGTTGCTGGTCCTCCCTTTAAATACAACACTTTGAATGCCTTCACAAAGCTGCTGGGGGCCCCCACCAACATCCTGCGGGACTGTGTGCGCATCATGAAGCTTGAATTGGTGGGTAGAAGTTTTTATATCAAAGGTTGTTTCATGTATTCACATATTATGATTGGGTGCGAGACGTGCTCGTTTATTTATTAATTCGTTTTATTTATTTATTTATGAATCTGTTCAAATATTGATTATAGATTTTCCCACAAAATGTAGAACATGAAAAAAATGTTTAGATTGCATCTGTGTTTTAAAAGGGCCACATTTATAAACTTTCCTTGTGTCTCTCTCCTCAGTACCCCGACCAGGCCGCTCAGCTGAAGTGGAACGTCCAGTTCTGTCTCACCATCCCTCCCAGTGCTCCTCCCATCGCTCCGCCAGGGACCATTGCTGTGGTGCTCAAATCCAAGATGCTCTTCTTTGTAAGTCTCAGCAGCTAGCTCTCCAAAAGCAGGACAGAGTTTATACACTTCTACATGTGAAGCATCATCTGAAACGCATTAACCAACCTTACCTCATGTCTGTTTTGGCTCACAGTTGCAGCTGACCCAGCGTATCCCAGTGTCTCAGGAGCCAGTGACCATTATTGTTCCCATTGTGTACGACATGGCCACAGGCCTCACTCAGCAGGCTGACATCCCCAGACAGCACAGCTCCTCTGGGGCTGCAGCACTCATGGTCTCTAGCATCCTGAAGAGGTTCAATGAGATGCACCCGGCAAGACAGGGTGAGAGGCGACAGTCGCAGATAGTGGACACTGAATGTGTAGAGCAGAAGTTATATCACATTCTGTTATTTTTTTATCTTGATTTTTTTGTCTTTCCTCACAATTTCTGTTTTCTTTTATTTCAGGTGAGTGTACAATATTCGCTTCTGTTCACGAGCTGATGGCCAACCTGACGCTGCCGCCTGGCACTCGTCAGTAGTAACAACAAACTCAGAAACTGCACTGCAACTCAACTGGAATCCCTTTGAGACCGCGCGAGGGTCCATCCCTGAGCTGAAGATAAAACGGCTCAGAGTAACAATTATGGTCCCGAGACGTCAAAAACCCCAGCATGCGTCCTCTCTGCTTCAGCCACTGGACTTCTGACCTGATGTGTAACCGCTGTCATGAAAGGGAGTAAAATATGTACAGTCATGGAACACAGTCTTTATTCTTGAGAGAAGCTTAGGAACAAGATTTGCTGTTCAGGTGGATCCCAGAAGAGGATCATGCAAAGGGATATAAATGTTATTTTTTCCTCCAGGTGCACTTGTAAACAAGATTATCTATTGAAATTATGGTTGTTTACGAAAATATGTACATTATTGTATATTTCAGTGTTGAAACGAATCAGGTGAGTTAGAATTTTGCTAGAGCCTGTCTTCAGTTTTTCTTTTTTTACTACGCTATACTGATATTATTGTAGTATCAGATATATTCCTCAGCACACTATTTAAATGCTTTCTTGCCTTTACACTGTCGAGACCTCTGGATTTTTATTTCAAACTCTCCCTTTGGATACTGTAAAACTGTGACAAACTTTATACGCCAGTTGTATTTTATTAAGATGCATTTTGAGTCTCAATTGAAAGATTTGAGACTTCTTGTCTGACTTTGCTATTTAATAAACCAAGCCCACAGCTGGTTTGTGCTTTGAGGATCTTCCACTGGCAGCAGTACTAAAATAATTTGATCATTTATTCAAGTAAAATATACCATCCGACACAATAAAAACATGCAAATACAATTCAAGTTCTGCTTAAGCAAAAGTATAGAAGTATTCCCCAAAAAATGTAGATATAAAATCAAAGGTGAAACTACTCGTGCACAATAAGTTCATTCTGAGTGTTATATATTAATATTATTTCATGATTATTATACCACTGCTTTCAACACCCTGACTCTTCGACTCTTCTCAGCACTTTCATTTCAGCTGCTCCACCAATGCAGACTCAACATCATTCAGTGTTTGTTTAAAATTAACCTTATACTTCTAATACTCTCGACAGTTTAAGACAATTTCACCTACAAATTTGTTAGTGACCTGCACACTTAAATTTCAAGTGTCATTTTTTTAACCTAAATTTATTATTGATGCATTAACATGTAAAAAAATTTCAGTCAAGATGGAGACTTTTGGCTCTGTTATTACAGGTTTTGGCAGTTTAATTTATAACAAATAATAACCATATTTTATAAACCGATCTTAATTCTAAAAAATGTGAAATGATGCCAGAATAATTACGTAATGAGTGGATTGACAGAAAATGAATTTGTATGGGTAGTACTGTCATGTACAGAAACAATCTTTTAAAGTAATACATTTTCTACTGTCTGACTCTTAATCATGTTTTATTACCTCCACCAAGGAGGTTATATATTAGTTGCAATTTGACTGTAATCAGGATTATGCAAACGTTTCCGAGCCACTTTTAGTGAAACTTTGAGTAAGTGGGACATGGAACAAAGACGAACCTATTCAATTTAGGTCCGGATCCAGACATTTTTCTTTCATGACTTTCTTTAACACTGCAAAATAGTTTTTTTTTAAATTACATTTTCAAAGATTTCCAAGGAAATATCTGGCACATTTCGGGGGACTGATATCTATGAGTTTGTGACATTTGGTGCAGCTTGATTAAATTTAAGGCCACTCTTCTGAGTGCTATTCTAGTTCTTTTATGTGATTGTACACTGAATATCTTTGGGGTTTGGGGTTGTTTGTCAGATAAATACATGTTAATCCAGCATCCAGTTAGTTTAGCATAGTTTAACTTGGCAAAGGACTGGAAACAAGAGGAAACAGGTTACCCGTCTCTGTCTGAAGGTAAGAAACACACCTTTAAAGCTCAGTAGTAATTATGTTAATTGGATTTAACAAATAATAGAGAATGTGGTGGTAAATGGTTTTTTATATATAAAGTAATAGGTAGAATAATTGACAATGAGTTATCAACCCTACAAATATACGTATGGGAGAAAAGAGCACAAGATTTTTCTGAATATGAAGCAGTATAATCAAATTAAAGAGCACAAAAATGACCTAATTTTGAGTAAAAGAGTGAATGTACTTTGTTACTCTGCATGGGTTAGACTGGAAAACACCTTTTGCTTTGAGGTGCATCCCAAAGAAGTGATGCTGCAGCTCATCTCAGAGACATGACATCATCGTTTGTGTGTGTGTGTGTGTGTGTGTGTACGTGCACGATTGTTGTTGCTAAGGGCGTGGGCATTGTGTCTGTCTGAGTGAGTGTGTGTGTGTGTGTGTGTGTGTGTGTGTTTTATTATCTTCCTCTGTCTTCATCAGCTCCATGGATCCTCCTGCTTCAGAACCGGATCCGTTCATCACCACCTCCTGCATGGAGACGACAAATCACGGATAAGGAAGCAGCCCTGTCTCCGTGCATCACTCCCTCTTGCAGCCCGGCACTTGAACGCACCACTCGGAGACAGACACATCCGATCAGATGCATTTAAATGAATAAGTCAGACTTTATTTAACTCAGCCTCCACCGGGCGTTAACCCTGCGCTCCCCCCGGCTTCATATGGCTTTTTACCCGCGGATCAGCTTCAGGTGAAAAGCTGTGATCATCATCTGCTCCAGTCAGACATGGCAGCGCGCACATCAGAGCCGCTGTGTCAGCCCTGTGTTTACCACGAAGCTTTCAAAGGTAAGACACTCGCATTATATTTTGTTTTATTTTGAAATTTCTGCTGTTCGATTCCCTCATGGAGGGTGTGCGCCCTGCAGACCCGCTGACCACTCCCTTCAGCCCCCCCCATCCACCAGCCCAACCTGGACCTGCAAGAGATATGACACATGCATGTTGTCTCATACAGGATGTGCTTTGTGTGTATTAATAGAAAGTGAGTGTGTGTCAGTCAGGTCCTGCAGAAGGTGCTGATGTGGATTTGCTTTGTGCTCAGTGGAGCTACAGGTGAGGAGACCTCTGATGCCCGTGCAGCTGGGTCCGGAGCAGGTGGGCCTGGAGATGCTGTGTCTCTGTGGGCAGCTGGACCTCCTCATCAGGGCACAGATGCAGCAGGTATAGAATAACCTGACCATGATTGCATCAGTGCCAACACTGCAGACATAGCTTACACCCACCTGATCCACTGTCTTCTCAGTTTGCACCAATTTCCATGTAACTGTGAAAGTAAGAATTTAAGTAAAAGCCCCATTTTCCATCAAAAAAAGTATTATTTATCCAGTGCATCTCCATGAGCTGAACCAGGCAAATAAACTGATATCTAGGAAGTAACTAATACCAGAGACTGACTGATTTATTTATAAGAAATGGACGATTTGAACCTTTCCAGTTCCACAAACTTTTAAAAAAAGGATTTCCCCCCACCAGGTGTGTGACATTTTGGGCACTTTTTCAGACAAAGAAATGTAATAGGGTGGTCACATGACATGCTTGGTGACGTCTTGTCTGAAGGAAGGGCTGTGCCCAAACCAATATTATCATAGTACATTCATACAAAGCCAAGTTACATTCATACAAACATATATATCATTTCAGGTCCAGCCTGTGTCATCGTCATTTCACATCATTCAGTACAGACGTCATTCTGTATCCTGTGGTTCACAGTTTGTGTGTCACAGTTCCAGGAGCAGTTGGGACAAGGCTGCAGTCCAGAGGAATCAGACACTTTCCAGGCTCAAGGTACGACGAATCCCAGAGTTTAATTAGACTTGGATGTAGCTCCTGTATTTTAATGTATGACAGTTTTTGTGCTTCATTCTTAAAGGATCAGATATTCTCGACCAGATGCTGCAGTGCCTTGAACATCTACCAAAGCCTATGCCACAGCTGGAGGTATCACATCTGACAATATTAAGTCTTTATAAACAGGTAGAATAAATCATTACCAACAAGGATTTGGGTAATATATTATTGTTCCCCTCTGTTACCTCAGGACTACCTGGACATGGTGGGCCTGTCAGCCATGTTTCCTCGCGTAGAGGTGTTCCTTATTCAAGGCAGCCCCGTGGAAATGTTGGAGAGGCCGCTGATGGACGGTGAGAGAGGAGATACATCCCTGTTCTGCAGCAACAGCAGGGAGACACGTTTCTCAGTCTGCTGTCGGTTTTTAGACTTACAGAAGATGCTTGCTGTAATTCAGGTTAAAATAAATTTGAACAGACAAATATGCAAAATGCATTTGTAGTGTAAATACAGGCATCCAACAACAGCTCTAGATATAGCACAGTAATATTTTACAATCTTTTCATTGTCCTTATCAATATGCATGGATGGAATATCATGACGATTAACTCTGGACACAAACCTGCCACCCACACAAGCAAATAGTTCACATGCACTGTGTGTGCTTGAAGGCAATTTACAACCAAACAGCATATATAAGTTAGATTATTGTAATTTTACATCTTTCAGTCAAAATAGGCATCAGTAAATAATAAGTAAGATTGCAATACTTAAGTGTAAGGCATATACAAAACATAGAAAAATATGAATTGATACAGTCCTAATGCACAACATCATTTGATCTAATCTGCAGATTTACAAAACTTTTGAACATTTTCAAAATCACCTTTACTCGATTATTTTAAAAACAGAGAAGAGCCTCATAATAAATCTTAAATTCAACGGCCCCCCATTGGCTCCAGGCCCCTTGGCCCAGGCTATAATCCGTCATTGCCTCTATCCAGGTTAGTTACATGATCAAAATGGTCAAATTCATGTCCATTGATGCTTCTGTTGCAGATTACTTCTACCACATCGCCAAACTGAACCAGCTCTTGGTGCTGAGTCAGCAGCTGGAAGAAGATATCCGACACCTTGGAAGTCATAAATACATCGCCCACCAGCTCTCGGTCATATATGTGAGGAGAAAGATTCACTGTTTTCCCTCTTTTGTTCTTCTCTGATCCTTTATGTTTCCACTCCACCAAAAGTTGCTGTGTGATTCCCCAACTGTCTGTTTTTTTGTTTTCGCAGCAAGTCATCAGCTCTTTCAGGGGAATTCAGGTCTTCTCTGAAATAAAGAAAGATATTGAGGCCAACTTCAAACAGATGAAACAGTCTCTGGTGAACGACGAAGGCTCCAGGCACGAGCCTCAGCTGGCTGCTCACTACATCAACTGGTGGGTCACAAAGCACACTTTCAGCTGCTGGAGAGGATGATGATGCTGATTAACGCAGGAGTCTGATTACAACAACGTATTGTTCTCTTTGTAGGATATTAGAAATAACTCAGAGCTTAACATCGGCGGTGCTGTCGCTGCCGGAGGACCTGACGGACGACCTCCACCAGGCCGTGACCTTCGTGTCCCAGCTCCTGTCCTGACTCTGTATCTACGAGCCCTGACGTTCTGACGCAGCGTCTCCAGGAGTCTCCTGCTTCTAAATGAACTGATGATGGTACGACTGTGAAGAGGTGCTACATGAGTGGATTGGAAAGCCTACTTCATTTACAAATCAACTAGGTTTTTATATTTCCCTCCTGAATGTGACTCGTGTATTAACACGTGGAGAGTCAGCTGTTTGGAAATGAATGTAAGCTTGAGGAATCCCTCCTTGCACTACTGTTAATAAAAACTACTGTTGTCATTTTTTAACCTAAAGTGAAATTAAAAAAATGAAATGCAATAGAAAGGTGTGTTTGTCTGTTATGGGACATGTTTGCTTCATCGGGTCGATGTGATCATAATGACACACATTTTTACATGTTATTTTCATTATGGCATGGTGGTGCAGTGGGTTCTGGGTTTGAACCTGACAGCCAGCTGGGACCTCTCTGTGTACCTGTGTTACTCCAGCTTCCTCCGACTGTGAGAGACTCTAAAATGCTCGTAGGCACGGTTATGAGCATCAGAGGTTGTTTGTCTTTGTTTGTTGGGTCCTGTGATACACATGCGTCATGTCCAGGGTGGACCCCGCCTCTCACCCAATGTCAGCTGGGATCGGCTCCGATAAGAGACAATGGATGGATCTATAAATAAATAATTTTGTCTATATGATGTATTCAGATTTCTTGTTTAATTCAACCATAATATTCAACCAAAATATTCCATTTGTGATCAGATATGAAAAAGATCAGCAGCATATAATCACATTTGAGAAGCTTTAACCAACTCCATGTTTCCTTTTTCAGTTAAAAAATATTTGCACATCAATTTTCTCAGCTGAAAGATGGAATCCAAATCAAATGATTATTAATTATTTGGTCTCTGTCACCTTGACCGATGTCTGGGAAAATAAATTGTTTGGTTTGTTAAATAATGAAAAAAGTGAGAATCACAATTATGGAGAACCCAAAGTGAGCAAATCTTCAAAACATTTTTTCTTCTACTTTCGTTTCTTTTATTCTTGTACTCCTCGATATTTATTTTTGTTGTAAAGCACTTTTGTCAACTCTGGTGTTTTAAATGTGCTCTATAAATAAATATAAGTTATAAATTGACTTGTCATAAGTAAAGGTATATGCCCTTTATTTTATTTTATTTTATCTTACTCTTGTACTTCTCTTTTGTATTGTGTAGGACTCTGGTGTGTTTTAAATGTGCTCTATAAAAAAAATTGACTTGTAATAAGTAAAAATATATGGCCGCTTATCTTTTCATTTTATTGTATTTGATTTTATAGCAGTACATTTTATTGTACATCACTTTGTTCACCTCTGGTTTATTTACTCCACAAATAAAGTTGAGTAAGATGTCAAAGTAGTTTCACCTGAATGAAAACAGCAAGTTAATTAATATATTATATATATATATATATATTTATAATATACAGTCTATGATTAAAACACACATTCAGGGTCTGATATGTTTATATTCTACTGAGGAAACAACACGTTGTTTGTGTTATTGTTTTCTCTTCCTCTTCTTCACGTACAGTTGTTTCCATGGGGATGTTTCCTAGGGATGTTTCCTACAGATGTTTCCTACAGATGTTTCCTAGAGATGTTTCCTACATTTGTCTCCTACAGATGTTTCCTAGAGATGTTTCCTACAGATGTCTCCTACAGATGTCTCCTAGAGATGTTTCCTACAGATGTCTCCTACAGATGTGTCCTAATGATGTCTCCTACAGATGTTTCCTACAGATGTGTCCTATCGATGTCTCCTACAGATGTTTCCTAGAGATGTTTCCTACAGATGTCTCCTACAGATGTTTCCTAGAGATGTTTCCTACAGATGTCTCCTACAGATGTGTCCTAAAGATGTCTCCTACAGATGTTTCCTAGACATGTTTCCTACAGATGTGTCCTATCGATGTCTCCTACAGATGTTTCCCCTGCTGAGTGGTGAGCACAATGACAAAAACACTCAGGCGGGACTTACCTGTGAGTGACGTGTCAGAACACCAAATCACATACGTTCCCGCTGACGTACCGGCCAATCAGGAGCGGGTAGGCTGTCCGGCAGCTTGACTGTGAGAGCTGCGGGGCTGAGGAGGAGGATTTTCATGGAGGGAGTTGAATTGTTTCAGTCTGTCATCGTTCAGGTTTGAAAACAAAGCTCCGGTGAAAGTGGCAGAAGAATGAAAACATGTGAAAAAGGTAAGTTTGAGACCCAGCGAGCTGTGAGCTTATCCGCCAATCACATTCAAGCTGAGGGCGAGTTCAGGAAATGACAGCGGACATTTCTCTGTGCGTCAAATCACGTGTTAGCTAAACAAGTAGGAGTTCGATACATACAAAGTGTTGTTTTGTCTGTAATCACGATGAGAACCTGCTTCTACTCTGCCGAAGTGTCCTCGAGCAACAAGCAGCTCGTCCCAGCGGCGGGGGCGTGCAACCCATCATGTGAACCGCCTGTCACTCAGCAGAGGAGGGTTGTTAGTCCGCAACATTTAGTTTGGTTCCAATTCAACAAATAACACAGTCTTATTATTATCTTAGAATATAATTATCTTATATTATGAGAAGCAGTCAGAATTACGTCATGATTGATGCAATGATTAATCGATTAGGTTATTATGTTTGATTAAAAATATCAAATATTTGTCATTTCTAGCTTCTCAAATGTCAAGATCTTTGTTAGTAAACTGAATGAGAGTCTGGCTGATATGGATTTTTAATACTGATATTAAGTAAAAACATTTCCAATCCCAATATATCGGCTTTGTATTAAAAACAAAAGCTATGCGGTAATGATTCTTAATATGTTATAATAAAAACATTATGACAAATACATGTAATTGAATCTTGATTTTTTACAGTTTAACCATAAACCTTATTATGAATAACTCTAAATAAAAATAATATGTAAATACAGCCAAACATGTAGAACTTGAATTAAGATAATAAACTATGTATTTATATAAAGTGTATAAATGCAGATCTTTTCTGTATTTTTATTCTGTAAAATAAAAGTTTTTATATTGGTGCATCTAGGGTCTTAACTAAATATTGTTTGATTTTGAACTGTTGACAGACCAAACAAGAATGTCACCTCTGACCCAGTGGTTTATGGGAAATTATATCAGTTTTTTTTTTCTCTGTCTTATTCTAGGAACAATTGTTGACTGATTATTAGTGTAAATGCACAATAGCACTAAGAAGAGTTCATGTGCCGAGGATGTAATTCAACATGTGATGATATTGTCGTGTTCCTTTCCTCTTTTGGTACAAATCCCATTGACACTGGTATTGATTCTCTGATTAAGGTGCAATATTAATAGTATCGATACATTGGGGATCAAGCAACCTAACATTACTGGAGATCAGGTTATCAGTCAGATATTCATAATTATGTCAACCATGGCTTGGTACTGATCAAGTATCCATTATTGTGATCGTACAATCTGTTTCTTTTAACCATAAGTCTCAGACACTGATCATGTTGTGTTTCCAGATGAACCACACACACACACACACCTGAGTCCTGTGTAAAGATCTGAGGAGTGAGATGATCCCTGAGTCCACAGCTGCAGCTGCGTCTAGGTCCTCAGAGCAGACGTGAGCATCTACCTTACCTTGTTTACTGACAGTGTGTTCCCTTGAATAATTTAGTTTATAATTAACGTCATCTAATTTCATGTTTTTTGCGATTCCCAGTAAGAAATCGCATGATGAGGCTAACTCCTCTGGTGCTGTCAATCATTCCGAGGACGAGTCGGGAAACGAGAATCAACAAAAGAACGTGGTACATGTTTTTGTACTGATGACAGATTATTCAGCTCGCTTACTGTTGTAAGAAGAGCAGCAGTTGAAGAGCAGTAATATTGACAGAGGAGGGAGGTGCACATTGAGTAAAACACACACACAATGCACAATCCCATGATGCAATTAATACGATCTGCATCGTTGTAGATCAAATTTAGAGTTGAAACCTGCCACACCCTTTGATTTGCATTTTAAAAAAGTCGTCATTTCTTTAAAGCCAAAAAGGAAAATATTTATTTTAGCTTCTCCCATGTGAGATTTTTCTGCATTTCTTTCTCACTTGTTGCATTTTCAGAGAAGAAGGAAAAGAGCTCACAAGGGCTCAGAGAATGTCAAACGCAAAAGTGCCAGAGCCGGCTGCAGCAGTGTGGGCAGAGCGAGAGGCCGCCGCGGTAAACGGAGACATGTGGAGAACGTCACCCTGTTCGAGGTTATCACTATGGGCAGGAGTGCCATGCGGGTAGGATAACTTTCCTCTGTAGCCAACAAGGAAGCATACACAGCTACAGTAGATACCTCTGAATATAGACAGCATAAACAGAATTCAGTGTTAACAGCATTACACACTGAAACTTCTCATTCAGTTGCGTGCAAACAACATTTACAGTTATAAAAACAGAAAGTGTCTATACTTGAAAACACCTGAAAAAACCAGCGAGGATAAACTGATAATTATCTATAATGTTTTCAAGACATTAAAGGGGACATATCATGAAAATTCCACTTTGTTAGTGCTTCTACAGGTTAATGTGGGTATCTGGCATGTCTACCAACCCAAAAACTCTGGAAAAAAAACACTTGCGCGTTTTGTTATAGTTCCTCTAAGTCAGAAACGTCATGCTTGAGTGACTGGAATGAGCTTCCTGTGTATTGTGTCGTCACAATACACTGGAAGTCTCCCAACATGGCCTTGGCCCACCCCCCACCTCACCCCCACCCCCCACCCCCCACCCCCCCACACTCGTTACGCCGGGTTTACACCGGACGCAGCGAGGCTGCGAGGCAGCGCAGCGCCGTTCTCAAGCGCGCAGCCGCCTGGCTGTTCACACGGGACGAGCATTTCTCCGCGCTGGTCAGCCCGCGATTCTGCTTTCTCCGCTTGTTGTTGTACCCGTTGAATGTCGGGGTTCGGGGGTAAATGATGGTCTTCATAGCCCCCCCCCCACCCCTCTCTTTCTCTCTCTGTCTGTCTGCTTGTGTGCTTGTAGTGGATGGGCAGAGGGACAGAGACATTTAATTATGTGATTGGGAAAATTAAAACTCCAGGACAACAGAAGGGGAATACAAAGTATGGGATGCATAGTTGATAATTTATATCATATAAAATATGTAATTTATATCCTTTAAAATCATGGGGGGAGGGGGGAGCTGGCTCATTAGCATTTAAAGGAACAGGCACTCAAAACAGGTCACTCTGTGGAGGGCTGTTTTAGACAGGGTAAAAAGGGTGCTGTTTTAAATGATCCTTGTG
This sequence comes from Hippoglossus hippoglossus, assembly GCF_009819705.1. Taxonomy (NCBI): domain Eukaryota; kingdom Metazoa; phylum Chordata; class Actinopteri; order Pleuronectiformes; family Pleuronectidae; genus Hippoglossus; species Hippoglossus hippoglossus. The sequence continues at coordinate 15,669,287 of NC_047171.1, forward strand.
GTATTTTGACCAAAGTATGTTACAGACATTTCATTAAGACCCCAAGGAACCATATCAACTTGTGGGGATGCTATGTCCCCTTTAACATAAACGCACTGTTGTGTGAAACAGGCGGTGATAGACGACTGGATTAAGGCTTATGTGACGGACAGAGACTCGTCTCTCCTCGATCTCATCAGCTTCTTCATCCAGTGCTGTGGATGCAAAGGTGAACACACACACAAACACACACACACACACACACAGGCAGAACACACAGATTCATGTCTTTGTTTCCCTTCTGTCTTCATCAGGTGTGGTCACAGCAGAGATGTGTCAGAGCAGAGAGGACAGTGATGTGATGAGTAAGATGGTGGAGGAGCTGGACGAGGTGCGACGTCTTGAATCTGCCCTAACGACGTCTTGAATCCCTCAGTTACGACACTCTGAACTGAAACTGTGTGACTGTGTGCGTCTCAGGTGGCGAGTCTGCAGTATAAAAAGTTTCTGGCCTTTCCGTGGATCCTCACAGTGACGTGGCCCATGGACACAGTCAGTGCAACACAACTCCTTTCTGCACTTTTTCTCTTCCCCATCCTTCACATTAGGAAGTTAAAGAAAACAATTGAGATTATTGAGTGATTCACTTCTCGAACTTACAAAGTGGTTTCCTCCCTATTTCCCCCCTCCTCTCTGCTGTAGGACAGTGTGGAGTATCCCCTCACACAGTCAGGTCCGTACGGTCGCTGGTTCCACTCCGAGTTCTGTGACTTCGTGTCGGTGCTGGTGGCTCAGTGTCAGCACAGCGTCATCTTCGACAGTTACCTGATGAACACGCTGATCTCGCTGCTCACGGAGCTGTCGAACTCTTACATACGGGCCTTCAGACACACCTGTACGCTCGCAGGTGAGGATCAGGGAAGATCAGACACACACACACACACACACACACACACACACACACACACACACACACACACACACACACACACACACACACACACACACACACACACACAGGTATTGAGTAAACCAATCTGTTCTCTTGCTTTCTCTAATAAGCGGTGAAGCTGTTGAGTGCTCTGGTGGGCGTGGCTCTGAGCCTGCGTGTCGGGATTGAAAACAGTCAGAAACTGTACAAGGTGCCGAAGACAAAGACCACGCGTCAGAAACTCACTCCGCAGCTGGAGAGAATACAGAAGAAGATCGCAGAGGTGAGACATGTCACCCTGGGCCTGGCTGGGAAGAGGAGAATGTAGAAGATTTTAAACTTAGCTCTGTGTCACGTCTTTCCTTCCTCCAGCTGCAGGGGAAGAGGGTGGAGATAGAGAGCATGATGGACATCGTCTTTAAAGGGGTTTTTCTCAAGAGATATCGGTAAATTAACTTCACTGAGTACGCTGGTCGTAGCTGAGCGTTTAATGTGCATCATCATCACTATTGAGTCAGCGTGTGTGTCTGTTTGTGTGTGTGTGTGTGTGTTTCCGTGCAGCGATGTGCTTCCAGAAATTCGCTCTATCTGTGTGGAGGAGTTGGGTTTGTGGATGAAGCTCTACAGTTCTGAATTCCTGAACGACACCTACCTCAAATACATGGGCTGGATGATGTACGACAAAGTAAATAACAGCAAAGTCACAATATTTTTTAATCTTGTCCAATATAATGATTAGAAATGTTAGAAAACAAGCTATTCCCTGTGTTTATAAACCGAATGTGCTGATGTGCATATCATCTTTCTGTCTTTTAGATACCAGATGTGCGTCTCAAGTGTGTGTTAGGTTTGCAGGGTTTGTTTGGGGATCCTCTGCTTCTCCCCAAACTTGACCTGTTCACCAGCCGCTTCAAGGTAACCGAACCTGCTTAAAGCTGCATCAATGAACCATAGCCACTAGGGGGGAGTAAAACATTTTAAAAAAGTATTAAAACATCTGCCTCTTTTCATTCAATTTATATCATTCTACAAGTTTCTTAACTTTTTTAGTTACCAAAATAGGCCACAAAGTCTAAAGAGCTCCAGAGATGGGTGATAAATCTGTGTTTTTGACACTACAAGCAACACAAGTTACATGTTCATGTTTGTATACAGTCCATGGACTCTATCAGAAACTTTGATGAATGAGGGTTAAACATAAATATGTGTGGTGTTTACTGTTTGTGCTTTAGGAGCGGATGATCTCCATGACGCTGGATAAGGACAATGAAGTGTCAGTACAGACCATGAAGCTGCTGCTTCTCATCTCCAGGTCAGTCACCAACATGTTTGTTGTTCTTATCCTTTATTTTCCATCCATCCTACATGTTTTTACCGCTATTTGCATAACTTGCAATAATTTTGCAGAACATGTGATGATGTGCTGAGTCCAGACGACTACAAGCAGCTGCTCCAGTTCGTTTACTCCTCACAGCGACCTCTAGCAGCCGCCGCAGGGGAGCTGCTCTACTTGAGGTGAGTTGAACCTGAGAAGAAAATAAAACAAAACAAAACAAACAAAAAACAGATAATTCATGTTTACCTGGATATTGTTGGTTCCTCTCAGGCTTCTCAGCTCTGGAGCTCATACGTCTGATTCCCAGGATGAAATAAATGAGGAGGAGGCACGTAAACTCCAAACTTCTGCCAGACTGAAGTCTCTGCTGCAGTTTCACCAGGAGTCTGAGGTGAAATCTGTCGGCTCTTTAAGGGTTTCAGTTTATTTTCACATCATGATGTTGTGTGTTTTTTTATGCACCATGTTCCCAGACATGAACTAACGTGTGTGTGTGTATGTGTGTGTGTGTGTGTGTGTGTGTGTGTGTGTGTGTGTGTGTGTGTGTGTGTGTGTGTGTGTGTGTGTGTGTGTGTGTGTGTGTGTGTGTGTGTGTGTGTGTGTGTGTGTGCAGCTGCACAAACACGTAGTGTACCTGGTGGACAGCCTGTGGGACTGTGGCGGAGCTCTGCTGAAGGACTGGGCTGCACTCACGTCCATACTGCTGCAGGAACCGTCCTCACACGGTCCAGGTGAGAAAATGTGTGTTTGTCAATGTGTGTGTGGTTCTGTGTCAGTGGTAGAACAGGCAATGATACGTTTTTTTATTTATTATGGATAACGATTGGTCATCTGAGAAGATTTCTTAAAACCCATTGATGACCAGTGTCATCACCTAACCCACTACAGTATATAGTGATTAGTGAGAGCAGCCATACATCTAAATACCTTATTCTTGTCGACAGGATGTTTTGTAGAATAATGATGTTCTACAGAATGAAATGTATTTTGTCCTTGTTTTCTCTCCATGTGATTTTAAGAGCACTTTTATTATTGTTTGAAATTCAACATCTTTTATTTTAATTTTTAATTGGTTATTATTGCTTATTATTAATATGTTGTGTGTATTTTATCGCAGCCAACTTTACCATATATTGACTGTGTGTGTATGCAGGTCTTACACTGGCAGAACAAGCACTGCTCGTAGAGATCCTGGTGGCGTCGGTGCGTCAGGCCTCAGAGGGACCAGCCCTGGCCGGCAGAAGTGGAGCAAAGAAGGTCAGTGAGGGAAAATATAAAAAATTTGAAACAAATCAGGAATTAAATTTTACTTGTGAAATTTGCTTTGGACTGAGGCATCTATAAAATCAACAAGTATACTGTGGTATATTAAAATTCCAGGCATTGAACGCCAGAGAAAAGAAGATTCAGATCGATGACTGCACTAAACTCACCGAACATCTCCTCACTGTTCTCCCAAAGCTACTGAATAAGGTTTTTATTCCTCACATAGTTGTGACATTTTATTTAGTGGAGAAGATTCTTCTCTCTGTACGTTACACTATCATGTCTGTTGTGTGATGTCGTTTGTGACCAGTTTTCAAGTAGCTCAGACGTCGTGGCCTCCCTGTTGAGGATTCCTCAGTTCTTCATCCCTGAGTGTCCTGAGGCTGAAAACACACAGGTCTGCATTTCAGGACATTCAACTTACACAAACATGAACAATGTCTCAGAACGTCACAGTCTGCAGATTCTAAAACCAACTGTTTCTGTTCTCGTCTTCCACCTCAGGCGGTTTCCAGCCTGATGGCAGAGCTGGGAGCTGTGTTGGACTTCCACTCGAGCCCCGCTGTTGTGGAGGCAGCGGCTCGCACGTACCTGAGTCTGTGTGGAGAGGAGACGTCCTGTGGCTCTGTGGCGCGGGACGCCAGAGACTCTCTGGTCCAGACCTGGGTGGACAAACTGACAGTTCTGCTGGAGGACTCATTGCAGGTGGTAGGCCTCAAATCCTTCAAACAGGATTTAAGCGGGAAAATCCATCTTCTGTGTAATTTCGTACATCTAAGATCACAGTTGACGGTTGATGTTTGGCAGCCAACACACCAACAGTCAACTCCCTTTTACTGGCAAAGAACAATGAGCCTGGGTTAAGAAAACAACTCATTACTTCCTGTTTATCTGTTTCAGGGCGACTGTTTCTCTGCTGATGAGGAGAAAACTGGAGACATTTTATCCACACTGAGGAAACTCAGAGCTTTCCACAAGTAAGATCTGAATGAAGTGTGAGCCTCTGATGTCCTGGTCCTGATCCTGGTCTGAGAGTGATGAGCATATGTTTGTGCTGTATCTGCTTCTCTCTGTGTCGCTGTAGCTGCCACGACCTCTCTCGGTGGAGTCTGTTCCAGCTGCTCTCTCCTCTCCTGTCAGCGGGAGGAGCTCCACCCGAGGTACCATCACTGCCCTCTGAACCGTGAATTGAACCTCCCTGGATTTATCTATTTATCCTTTCGTTTATATTTTCTTTATTGTCTCTTCCCTGGTGTCTGAAGGTGCTGCTGGAGGTTCTGCAGTGTCTGTGTTTCATCATGATCTGGTCCCTCAACGTGAGCAGTGGAACTCTGACATCCAGAGTGAGTTACATCGGATTTGATATGTGTAGTTAGTGTAAACGTGAAAGGTAAAGATATAAAATGATGATGTTTTTGTACATAAATGAAAAACCATTAAATAGAATATATCTATTGCACAAAAACCTTTTTTTATATATCTATTTAATTACTGGGTTTAAGGTTTCTTTGTAAGAATACGGAAGAGTTTTAGGTTCAGTCACAAGATTGCACAGTTTCAGCTTCTCTTTTAGTTTCCTTTTTGAAAACAACACAATGCATGTGTGTGTGTGTGTATATTTAAGGAGAAGGCTGTGGCCCAGAGGCTCCAGCTGCGCCTGTTTTGTGAGCGGAGTCATCGCTGTCTCTCTCACTCCGACCACAGCGTCCGACATCAGGTGGGCAGCAGCCGTCAGGTGTCGGTTTTTGGCACCGTTTCCTCTTTTATTTGAGCATTTTCCAATCGTTCTGTCATTTCTCTGTTTTTAGGCTTTCCTGGGTGTGTGTGACGTCCTGGTGGCTCATTCCTACCAGACCCATGTGTGGGATCCCACCTCCTTCGGTCCGCTGCTCCACACGCCCAGTCCCAAACTGCAGAGGGCGCTGTCGACCTTTGTATGCATGCACGTCTTTGTTGGCCCAGACTGTGACAGTCAGAGCAGAGGTGAGACTGTTTCCTCCACCTTCACTGTGCGGGAGTTTGACAGGAGAGGGATGTTTTCACATTCATCTCTGTGCTCACAATAAATCAGCACATGAGAATTATTTTGTGACAAATACTTTGGTTCATTCAGTAGTTTATACAAATGTGATAGATCCTGGATTTATTTTAAATCAATGCCTGAGAAGTAGATGCAGCAGTAACATGTTATTTTACAGGTTCTGTATTTTCCACCTGAAATTTTTTCGTTTTAAACTTTAAATTAAGATATTACCAAGATAAAAATGTGGTTATAATTATAAGGGAAATGGCAAAAATGTAAGTTTCTACAGTTTTTAAGGACTTTAAAATACATTTGTTTATTTTAGTTGTAGATATATTAAAAATAGTGCATAGACTCATACAAATATCCTTATATTTTATGACTTTGAACTACCATTCATTATAGATAGGTTTGATAATCAGTAAACAATAATTACATTGACATTAATGCTGCATGTAGGTTGAAATTCTTAATGTTGGTCTTTCAAACTGATGAGATCAGACCTGTAAAACAAGATGTAGCACATTTGTGGAAGCAAATTTTTTTGAAATTTAGAAAGTTATAAGTAAAGTTTCAAGAAAACTAGGTGGAAAATATAGAATATAGAACCAATATGTAACTACAACTTTATTGTAATGTAACTTAAACAAAGTAATTGAATTAAATTTCTTGCCAGATAGGGCACTTTTCATCACTCTCACTAATTTTCCAGAGAATAATTCATGGATCCTGATGAAAAGAATCAGTTGGACTGTGATCTATGTGGAATTGAGCGCAGATCCAAATAAAAAGACAGATCGAGTGAATTTAATTGTGGTTTGACGAGGGGACTGTTGGGCCTTGGCTCGACTGTGCGCCTTCTAGTTTTACATTTTATGCATTTGAAACATTAAAGTTCCAGGACTTCTACAAAACTGAGAATAGGTTTTATTTCCTCTGTAAACTTTTCAGATAAAAGTTTCTGCTTCATATTTGTGTGTTTGACAAACTTGCGTTCAGGCAGCGTCTGAGGACACCCAGGAGAAAACGAGGTGGTGTACATGCCCAGTAGATGGCACTCTCACTCTGCCCGAGCGTCCTCCTGCTGCTCAGAGGACGCCTCGGTTCAGAGCGCGGTAACAACATGCAGATATTAAATGCACGGCCACGCGTTTGGCTTAATAACTCACTGCAGAGCTGCCTGCCGACTGCAAATGGGGCCTGATTTGCAACCTGACCTGACAATTGACCCTAAATTACAAAGGAAAACCTGTTAATACCTTCAGACTGAAACAGGGCCCACTAATTTGTATGAAAGGATGTTCGACTTTGTTATGCAAAGTGATGCAGCTTGTAAATTGATGAGGACAGTATGCTCCTGTGTGATCTAAAATGAGGAAAACAAGATTGACATGTTGGAAATACATACGGGGTGTTCTCTTTGTGAAGTCCTGCAGGTAAACCCAGGAATTCATTCAACGGCTCGACTGTGTAACGAAAACATTTCTTTATTAACTTTCATGAGGGCTTCTACTTCCAGAAACATATTGCATCCAAATACGGGAGAGTCCGCAGAAGTCAATAAATGTCCTGGTGGGAATTTCTTAAATGTTCAACCAAATACAATACAGGATTATTGGTTTTTGAACATGTAATAAAAAGTCGTGGTTTTATTGGATTTGCCTGGTAACAGTTTTGTTGTATAGACAGTGTTTTCGATTAGTTGCTGGATCAGAGATCACTCGAAGGGCAAGGGCACTGAGTTAAATCATAAAATCAGGGCAATCTTTTTCCGTGAGAAAATTCCATTAACTCTGGCTCACCTCCGCGTCTGTTTTATTAGCCCTGCGAAAGATTGAAGCCACATGGTGTCACAACCATAACTCTACTCTTATGTTATCTTTGATTTCCACCTGCTAAAGCCATTGTCCCGAAACAAACTGAAACACTCTTTCCCTCTTGTGCTTTGTTCTTTTCCTTTCTGTTATATGATTTCTCATGATTAATCACTCCTCTTACTTCACCCCCTCCTCCTCTCCTCCCCCCCCCCCCGCTCTCCACCACTTCACATCCGACCGCACACTTCCCCTCCCGTCTGGCTCCGTCAGTCAGCGAAGGCTCCGAGGTGGAGAGGCTGGAGGACCTTCACAGACGGAGAAATCTGCTGGCGGCCTTCTGCAAACTGATAGTGCACGGGGTGCTGGAGATGAGCACGGCAGCTGAGGTCTTCATGTATTACACGAAGGTAAAGGGCAACTGCCTAAAGGGATAGTTCAACAGTTTGGGGAAAGGCCCTAAACAAGGGGAAACAGTCGGTATGACTCGGTCCAAAGGTGAAAAGATCTGACCCTCAGCACCTCTGAAGTTTGTCTCCTGGACCCAAACAGCCAATAAACTTACTGAACACATGCTCAAGTGTCCTTATATCGTTCCATTGTGCAACCGTGCATCTATGTTGGGTTTAAACACACCACAAAGTTTGCTAGGATGTGTTTGAACAGGGTTATGTGCCAGAGTGTTTCTTGTTCTGGGGAAACTCCAGAACGTCTCTGCACTTGACCAAGAAATAGTCGGACATGTAGTCCAACTTCCTGTAAAACTATAAATATTTGCTTTAACAATTTGTGTTGTTTATGGATTACACCAATGTGATACAAAGTGTTAGTCAGTGAGGTTAGGTGATCACACAGTGTCCACTCTAAAGTAAGATAACTAGTTTTTTCTTTAATGCTTACATGCCCAATAACTTTCTCAAATAGTTTTTTCTCTCTCTTTCTTCCCTCAGTATTATAACGACTTTGGAGACATCATCAAGGAGACCATGTACAGGGCCAGACAGACGGATAAGATAGAGAGTTCTCGCACACTAGTCCTCTGCTTGCAACAGGTAAGGTCACTTCATATGCATCCAAAAATTATTATCGTTAACCATTCACAAGCAGAAAGATGCTGATGTGGGGTTTTTTCTGCGCTCCTCAGCTGTTTGTGCGACTTAAAAAGGAGCAGGAGAGCGGTGGCAGGGCTCAAGCAGGAGTCCAGACCTTCACCAGCATCAAGGAGCTGGCCAGGCGCTTCGCCCTCACCTTCGGGGACCCCGTCAAGTTTCGGGAGTGCGTCGTCATGATGCACAGGTGAGCGCAGGTTCTCACGATCTGGAGTCAGTATTTGCAGGTTTTTGTGCCTCAACGTCTTTGTCTTTGTGTTGATTAATTCAGGACGGGGATCGAGTTTGTGTTCCAAGAGTTTAACCAGACCCCAGAGACACCGACGCCACCGCTCCTCTCGTACCTGACCATCCTCAGCGAGTTCTCCAGCAAACTGCTCAAACCAGACAAGAAGACGGTGTAAGTGCTGCACTTCCAAACAGTGCATTTGAAATCTCATAAACATGGCGTTTTCTGATGACTGTTTTTGTCTTTGCAGGTTCATGTACCTGCAGAAACACACAGCGGAGCTTTTCATAAACCTCAGAGACGAGTGCTGGCAGCCGCTCGTCTACTATCGTGCTTCCCTACTGACTGCAGCTGAGGGGGAGGATGCTGTGTCCTATGTCAGCTCTGACAGGAAGCCCTGCCCGCCCAATCGCTCTCCCTTCTCCAAACAGAAACTAGAAGGTACTGCACCAAACAGAACAGAGTTACATCATATTGTTTACGAGCTACGTCACGTGTGCATCTTTTTGTTTCTCAGGAAGTAAGTCTCCCTGCCTGTTCAGCCCTGTCGACTCCAAAGTTAGCAAAGGTCACAGATCTAAATTCAGTCCAAGGTGAGGCCGACGATGATTTCTCACATTCTGATTTATATTTGAACAAAAATAAAATCCTCCTCATCTCACTCATATTAATGATAGTAAACTCCTCAGTCATCAGGAGAAAACAACAGACGTGGATCCCTTTTCTCTTCCACTGGAACCTGCTGCACGAGATCTGAACCCAGAGGGGTTCGTCCTCAGCTCCAGCAACGAGGCGGAGGACGACACTGTGGAGATCGAACTTTGAATTCGAGGAGGTTGAGGAACATCGGCGAGTTTCTTTTGTTTCTTTTTTTGTTCAGACGTCCAGACCGGCCAGCATCCAAAGTTCCCAAACGTCTCGTACATCATGTTTTTTAAGAGGAGACCAGCTTTAAGGATTAATGTGGTGATATTCTGTCTTCAAAGCCCCAAAACAGACCAATGAATTGGTAAATGGACTCTATTTATAAGGAGCTTTTCTAGTCTTATGGACCACTCAAAAAGCTTTACAGTAAAAATCCCATTTGCACATTCACGCAGCGCTTCAGGGGCAATTAGGGGCTCATTATTTGTCCAACTTCAGAATGCAGACTGGAGAAGCTGGGGATTGAACCACTGCTCTCTGGTTAGTGGACAACCCTCTGTCTCCTGAGTCACAGCCAATTCAAATGACTGTTGTCTGTGTAGCCCAAAAATTATCTTTAGAGCTTTTATATCTTTGCCATTGTGTTGTTATGTCACCTAGAAAGTATTGAAAACACATCAATAGTCTCACATGTTCCCTAACTACCATAAACATGGGAAATCCCACTGTCGTCCTGTGATAAATATTCTGTAGAACTCCAAATGTGCAATAACCCGACCCTGAAAGTAGGCCCTGGATAATTGAATCATGTTCAAGTAACATTTGTTAAGCATTTAGGTGCTCAGCTGTTATAGAGAACAAGTTGCCCTATTAAAAATCATGTATTATAAGATAAGATTAACCTTTATTGATCCTCCGTAGAGAAAATTCCCAAATGACACAGCAGCAACAAGGAAGTAGCAGCACAAGCGGAGAATATAGTGAAATACTACATATACATATATACTCAAAAATGTGCAATATAAGGATGAAGGTTGAGATCCATGTTTAACGAATCCAGTGGGTGTAAATGTGTTTGGGTCTGTTAGGAGGGAAGTGGGAACGTTTTGAGAGGCGCTAAAACATTGTTGGTTTTAGTCTTTTTATATTTATGGTATTTATTGAAAAGCTTTACTCTTAATAATAAATAAGGCCAAGTACAAGTTGAATTTAACATTTTGCAGTTTGACTTGAGAAGCAGCTTTTATCTGTGTGTACAGATTTTCCTTTATCGCTTCACATGTCGATTATATGTGAAAGTTACTGGTGCCACCAAGTGATTTATTTGTTCATTTGGATCAAACTCAGGTCCATGATTGGTCTTTGTTTATTATCTGGGGTTGGTTAAGAATTATGCCTCTACTACCTGTCACTTTATTATTGCTCCTTATAGGAAACGCTGGGTTGAAGTTACCTTAAAACTACCTATGTATTGTAAAGTAAAATAAATGAAAGAAGACATTTTACAAAGTGAGAAATGTTTGAAAGCTTTTCATTTCCCTTTTCTTCCATCTTTACACTTGTCTCCAGCAGCAGCAGATTCTGTTTGGGGACAGAATCTTCTGGAGATGTAACAGTGAACATACAACAACCAGTTTTTACTACATTAATCAAATAAAACTTCAGACTCTGTTTTCTCAACTCTTCCATTAACCAAGGCTTTATTATTAATTTAAAGAAAAACAAAACATTTTAAAAGTGGTTTCCTTTTGTCCTGTCAAAGTACAAACTCAGTACTTTAAAACATAGAAAAAAGAATCTGTCTAAAACATTCGTCCAAATCATTTACAACACAGCAAGCACCAGATACATATTTACAGTTATTTATAAATTCATCTATAATAATTTAAAACCCCATCTCACACATACAGTAAGTCATAGTAAATACAGAGCTGTACAACATACAGTGTGTTTGGCCGTCTGAACGACGTTTTTGTGTGTGTATGTGTGTGTGTGTGTGTGTGTGTGTGTGTGTGCGCAGCGGGCTCGGTGGCGGCTTGTTCACCTCAAATGAACCATGAATGAATTGACAGCCTCATAGAAAACATTCAGTTATTATCACTGGAATGTAAAAATTTGCCGATGACTGCAGATGATGATTATTTAAAAGCCTGAATCAGATTCCGGACCGTCCAGTGTGTAAAGAGGGGGAAGTAGCTCGTGTGAAAACATAATGCAGGTGTTCAGATAAAACGTCACTCGCTCCAAACATTACTGGTACAAAACTTTACATGCAACTTTTCCTGTTTTTTACGGAGACATATTCTGCTCATATTCAGGTTCATGATTTTAATTTGGGTTAATACTTGTTCACATGCTCTAATGTTCAGAAAACACATCCTCATACTGTCCACTGCTGCAGCTCCTCTTTTCAGCCTCTGTCTGTTTGAGCTCCCGTCTCTTTAAGGCCTCCCTCCCAATAAAGCCCAGTCTGCTCTGATTGACCGGCTGGTTCTGCTGGGATCGGTCAACAACTTCCGGGTCATTATCGAAATGTCGGCCTCTGTTCTTGTTTTTTTTGGGGCTGACATCACAATTTCCTGGAAGTATCAGGTGAGGGGGTAGAGCGTTCGTCCTCTAACCAGAAGGTCGGTGGTTCGATCCCAGTCTTCCCCACCCGCATTCCGAAATGTCCTTGGGAAAGACACTGAACCCCAAATTGCCCCTCATAGAAGGAAAGGTGCTACCCATAGATACACTGTATGAATGTGAATGGGTGAATGGCAATAAACTGTACTGTAAAGCACTTTGAGTGGTGATCAGGACTAGAAAAACTCTATATAAATACAGACCATTTAACATTCAGTACTGACGAGGTGTTTCAGGAGCTGTGGGGTAGAAGAGCTCCCTTTACAGCGGCCTTTAGACTTTTTAACTTTTACATTCACTAAAAACCCTTTTCAGGGTCTGCCAAACGGGTGCTGGACTTATTAATTATTATTTATTCCTCTGTGGAGATCATGTGTTTCTTCGTTCACAGCATATCGACACCAGCGTCAGCACGTGTCACCAAAAGCTCTCAAATCTTTCCGCCTTTGCAAGTTGACATCTTCTACGCGCTCTTTTTCATCCTGAGATATTTGAATTCTTTTAGTTTCTTTTTTTCAGTTTTGCGTCCGTCACGTGTTAAGAGACGTTCCCTATGCTCTCACTGAATCTGATAATCTCCTGCTGTATTCTCACATGAGCTCGGACATTATCCAGAATTTTCACTAAGGGGGGAAATATCATTTCAGGGGAATATCCAGAGCTCAGTGTTAGTCTGAAAGCAGCTTAACTCACTAGAGGAGATTAAAAAACTGAAAACATGGGGTCTCCTTTAAAACGCGAGGAGGCATCAAACATCTAGAACGTGCTGCTCGTTGCATCATGAACTCAACTGTGTTTTTTTAAATAACAGGTGAGAATAATAAAACATCTGGTACAGTATTATGAAGAACGGCCACTTCACATCTCCTCTTAATCCCACGTGTCTGTTCCTGCAGCAGATCTGACCTCCTCCACCAGTGCTCCGACTGTGTCCTCTGTTTTTGCTCTGTTTTGTAAGCGTGTCCTTGTGAGCGGAGTGAGCGTAACCTGCACATCTCTGGGCCTGATGTTAATCCGCCGCTGTTTGAGACCCACTTCTGGAAGCTCGGGTCGCTTCCGCAGGGCGTGAGAAAACGCTCCCGGGATCGAGGGTCATTCGACGTCATCGTCATACTCGTACTCGTCCAGGTCCAGGTTGCAGTGTGGACTGGGAATCTCGAAGAAGTGTCTCTTTGTCAGACCCAGCTCCGTGGAGATGTGCTGCCCTAGAGGGCTCAGCGGGTTATCATACCTGAACACACACACACACACACACACGGAGAAAAAGATCAGCCACAGACCACGTTAAACTGAATAAAACAACAGTCTCACTTGAACACTGCAGCAGGCTTTACCCGCTGTAATCATTCTCTCGGTTCATACTGACCACTGGATAAAAATCCCTTCCTCTCTTTTTTTCATGTGTAAGTACCAGGGATTAAATCCAGAGCTCAGTCTGTAGCGAAATCTGTGCCAAAGTTGATGTGAAGTTCACATGAAGCTTCAACTGTACGAGCAGCACAAATCAAAAGAGAGAGTTTGAGTCATTTTAATAAAAATAAATCCCTCTTTGAGTTACCATCTCTCTGCAGCCCAGTAAGAAAAATCTGTCTGTGGAGACATAACGAACGGAAACAAAATACCCACTTGATTTGTCAAACTCTGATTTACTTCACATGAATGACAGAACACTGCCTGTGTTTCTCATTTCTTCTCATGTTGTACCGGTCGGTATGAACTGAGGGAATAATTACAGCAAACAAAAACCTTTCCCATGTACATATAGAGATGTCAGTGTTGTTTTAAGACTCAACATAATTTAATACATGTTGACTTTCAAACAAAGACGCTGATAGGATCATTAAAACACATTCAAGAGTTCTCTTTACTCTGGTGAATGTATTAAAGGAAACACATGTTAAAGGAATAGTTGGACATTTGGGAAATTTGCTTGTTTATTTTATTGCAGAGTTAGATGAGAAGAATGTGACGCTACAACCACTGGCTAGTTAGCTTAGCAAAACAACAGGAAATGTTTTTGTCCAAATTAAAACCCATGAATTAATGTTACTTGTAATTTAAAAGCCCTCTGGAGTTTGTTCATGGACGAATCTACTCAACATGTTTGATTTACAGTAACATAACTTTATATTTTACTTTACTTTTAAAGTGCTGATGTTGGACTTTCACGTATTTCATTTATTCCTAAATACAATGAACGATTTAAAATTTTACATTTTAAATCTGGATTAATAATATTTTCAGTGCTTTATGTTCATTCAAGGACTTTAAATGAAAAAGGCACAAAATAAGTTGGAATAAAGGCTAAACAGACAGAAATTGTGTATATTATGTACTTATCTCTTACTTACTTACATATGTATTTATATTATATTACCTATTTTTATTTCAATTTTTTACGTTTCACATGCTCTCTTCTCTGTGAATCTCCCTGATCGTGGGATAAACAGTTTCTTATCTTATAAATGTCTATGATTATATTTAATATCTTACATTAGTCAGTTGCATTTTTTTGTATTAATTCTGAAATAAAAAATGTACAAACGGCAACTGTTCTACAATTACATTTTAAGTGATTATGACAAAAGATTTGTCTTATTTTTTTTTTTTAAGGTGATAATTTCATTATAAAACTATATTTTTTACCTTCTGACAAGCTACTGGTGGTAGCTTCATTTTTTTCTCTGATGATCTCTTGGTGAGAAAGTGGGAGATGAATTATGTGAAGTTCCTAAAACGTCAAACTATTCCTTTAAACAGACGGGAGCTCTTAAGCAAACCAGTTGTTGCTTTAGAGAAAGGACGGAGGGGCACCACATGACAGGCATGGACGGAGATGGTGCAGTAGTGGAGAAGAGGGAGGATAAAAACACAAGTGGTCCGGGTCAGACACAGACTCCCGCACACACATACGATACTGAGCTGACTGATAAAACGACTCTCTGCTGTCAGCAGTACGGCTCAGACTGGGGGGGTGTGGGTTTGGAGTGGGTTAAGGATCAAACTCGTCCCAGAGAAAAGGGAGAGAGGTGGAGAACACTTAGTCCCTGCTGGTTACTCTGAGAGTCTTACCTGCTCTGGGTAGCAGCCTGTCTTTAGAAGTCAGTGGTGCTCCTAAAAGAGCCACACAACACGCCTGTCAACAGCCTCATTCCTCACAGGGGATCCACTACTGGATCCTCACTCTTAGAAATGAGACCATCCAAACTCTGATGGTCTGATAAACAATGGAATCTACTTAAGTTACTTAAAAAAATGTGTGAGGATTATTATCTGTGCGTAAATTAACTTTGTACTTAAACATCACAGACCTATGAAAATCCAGACCTAGCTTTATCAAAATGTCTTTTCACACCTGATAATCATTTGAGATATGTCCTGCAGCACTGATAACCATAATACATATTTGTATTTATGATAGCTAACACTATAACTACAAATTAAAAAATGATCTTTGCTTAAAGTGAAGGGGACACAATAATTTAGTCAAAAATTCAACACTGTTCTTCTTTGATCATATGAATATATATTATGAAAATAGTAAACTAAAACCACCAAGTATTGCTTCAGGTCACCTACTATTCATTGTGACCAATTGTATATATTTTTTACAATCACTTCAAAACGTGCATCAGAGGTTGTGTGCACATCCATGTTTTCTGTTGTGCATCATCGAGCTGTCTTAAATCAAACAGTTTTAGGTCCTAAGAAAGTATATAGATTTTATTGGGGAGTTGAAGACAGTTCAGATTTTCACTTTCATCTTTCAATTATTGTTCCGACAGTCAGATTAAATCGTGCCCCGGTTTGTAGCAGCAGCCGCATTCGAGAAGATTCAGACTTACACATCGTTGCACTGATCGTTGGCTGCCTCCTCTGCCACCAGGATGTCGTACTCCTCTGCAGCGTATTTCTCCCAGTCTGTTATCTCCTGTCCGTCTGTTTCCACCTCCTTAAACACACGACAAATTACATCATCAACTTCACTTCACAAATCTTTTTCACATCTGGCGACGTCCTATCAGGGTTGAACCTTCTACTTACCCTTATAGCAGAGAACGGGTCCCTCTGCTCGTGGTCCAGGTATTTCTCGATGTTGAAGAAAGTGTCGAAGAAGATGTGGGACAACTTGCACCTCTTAAGGTCCCGCAGCGTGATCTTACCTGGACAGGGTAGAGTAAGTCACTTTTGTCAGCTTCCCGAATACAATCATCATCATTTATGTATGTAAATCATTAAACTATTTCAGACTTTTTCCGTCTGGCTGTTCCATCCAATCTTAAGAGCAAAATCATAGTCCCTGCATGTCCGCAGAGGTCTGTGTGGGTCCTTGACACAGTATTTGTCAGGTTGGCGCAGGAGAGGGTCTGTCTCATCAAACTACGAAGCAATATGGTCACAGTATTTGAAGCTACTGCGGAGACCTATGATCGCTTTCATGATTCACGATTGTTTAATTATTCATTCATCTGTCAGTCATTTTTCCGATTAACTAAATCATCTGTGACAGGATATCAAGTTATTAGAAATTGTTTATTTTGCTAAAAGTTTAAAAATACTCAAATTTATTCAAATGAGAGATGTGAATCAGAAAACTTTTCAGATGTATGAAGCAGAGTGTTTGAAATTTATGACATGTAATTATTAACTGCTAATCGAAACAGTCAGATCACAAATAACTGACAAAATAGTTTAGACCTGTGTAAAACATTTGACTATAAAAAGTCTGATTTTACACAATATACGGACTTCGACAGCAATATCCTTCTCATTCTTTCAAATGCAACCCAAGAGTTCAGCCTAATGTGTTTATGTTGCCATTTAGTTATTACAAAATTCACTTGCCTAACAGTAACACAACAATGTGCTTTCAAACTGATGTACAAAATCCTCTCCAAACCGACCATAACTTGCTCTGCGACGTCTGAAATGAAGTGATGTAACTGTGATATCTTTGTAGCAGCCAAACATCCTAGTTTCGACTTTTGAAAGAGCAGAAAAGAGACTTGTGCTTGATGAGAGAATAAAGTTGTGCGTCCCTCGACGGTGGCATTTTAGACACCCTCTAGTTTGTTTATGAAAATGCCATCAGACTCTTCTGATCTGCATATTATGTCTTGCTCCTTGTCATCAAATGTAACATCTTCAAATTCCACATGCCCCAAATCTCGTGGAGGACGTCTAATTAAATGGGACATTTTAACAGACTTTCAAATCGGTTGTAAATGTGAGGGTTGTTTTGTTTGGAAGTTACGCAACCATTGAGGAAAACATCAGTAGAGAAGTTGTTACATCTCATATTACATGTTATATTACACAGCTGCACCCCCGCCGCTCACCCACAAGGTCGACTTAGGGTCACATTCCTGCTGCGCCTATCAATACTAAATATGCCCTTAACATTGACCAGTGTCTTCTTCGTGTCCTATTGGTAAAGCTAAGTGCTGAGGGGAATTTGTTGACAGTGAAGAGGACACGAGCAGCTGGCAACAGGCAGTCCAGACCAGTGTCTCCGCTTCTCAACTATGTATAACTGCTCCCTCAGCTAACGGTCAATGACCTGGCCTAAACGTTTTGAACGTGTGTCTGTCATGTCCGGACTCGGTGCGTGAACTTCTGAGAGTGTGTATAAAAGTAAAAAAGGCTCCAACCTTCGACCTCAGGCTTGACAAGGTCGAGCATTTGGCAGAGGCAGTCCTCGAAGGGAAGGGGCTCAATCGCCATGGTCTCCAGCTTCTGACACTGCTCCTCGTAGAAGTACTCCAGCTCGTACATGCTGAGCACCCCGTCCCCGTCCAGGTCCATGCAGCGGAACCAGTACTCTATACTGGACGCAGATAAAAGGGAAAGGAGCAGCAGGCAGTGGTGCGGGTTAGACATAAAAGCTGTAAAGCAACAGGAGGACGTAATTGGTGGAGAAAAAGGCGGTTTCACAACCCCACATTCTGACTTGTAATTGTCGGAAAAGCACAGGTGTTAGTAATAACATTAATGATTCAAACGTCCCTGTACGCCATGACAGTTTGACAGTGAGTGAGTTCACATAGCAACACATCAGAACGTCGAACTGCAGCAGCAAAACACAATTCAGTCATCGTGGATTTGATCTTTTACATCTGTGCTTTTCCTACAGTACCCGGTTAAAATATCCACATTAAAAGCAGTCTGTAGAGACCTGATAGTTGACTCTGTAGCGAGCAGTAAATTACATTTTCTGGATATTCATGAATCGCAGTCATTTCGTCTCACCACCTCTAGTTTTAGTGTCCCCTGTCTGTAATTTCCACATCCTCAATAAGTGTATTGCAGCAGAAGGAAAGTTGAAATTCTATGGAAATGTTGGTTATATGTAGCATATCTTTCACGCTCAGAATTTTGACACTAAAATAAAACGTTGGGCCGCATACGTAAAGCGCTTTGTAGTAAAAGGGAGTGATTTGGGATGCAGCGTGTGTCTTCATACCTGGTGTCGGTCTTCTTGTCTTCCTCAGAGATGAGGAACCAGACGAAATCGGCATAACTCAGCCTGCCCTCCTTATGCACCCGTCTGTCCCTGAATGAATAAAACCCATGATTAAAAACCAGCAATGGAACGAAAACATGCTCAAAACTATTTCTGCTACTTTTAATGAGCGTCATTTAAACTCAGGATATGTTCGACTTGCCTTGTTACTGTTCCTGAGAATATTCTTTCAATCATCTTATGCGACATGGCTGAAAAAAAGAGGAAAAAGATTAGTTCAAAACATCATCGTTTCTCTCTTTAGACAAAAGCGCTCTCAGTTAATGTACATTTTTTTTTCACAACACATGTAATCCATTCCCACAGACAGTAAATCCAGACTCGATAGTACAGCTCTTTCTTTCTTATATCTTGACAATACTATAAATCCTCCAGTCATAATTTTGACCATATAGTGGAAGAAATTGTTCCAGACATGGCGTCATTGGAGCAGAGTATACTATATGCTGCTCCCTCATTGATCTTGTGTCTCATTTCCCCTGCCTCACTCACAGGCCATCAACCGAGAGCATGTGTTGTGAAGTGCGAGGGGAAGAAGCGTCGAGTATTTTGTGCGTTTTCATGTGAGCAGTAAACCTGGACAAAAAAATACCATTTACTAATACTTTTTATTGTTTAATATAGTTTTGAACTATTGACTGTTCCCAAAGGTGGCAGAAAGGTTAGAGGAAAATTACTTTATTGTGCTCGGACAAGGTTCCGTACACATTCTGCTTCTATTCAGCTTCAGTCCTCATATAAAGAGATTCTTATAAGATCATCGTGACTTTTGACAATTGAAATTTAATCAATTCATTTTTGAGTCCAAATGCCAAGTAGTTAAATCTGAAGAAATTCCCTAAAGGCAGACCTGTTCAAGAGGCCAAAAACATGTTTTGTGAGGCCAGCCAAATCGAATCAGTTAAACCAAGTAAATATTTGTTCCAAATTCTCTCGATGTGTTCTTAATATAAAGCATTTTCAAGGGAAAAGGGATTTGTGAGGTCACAGTGATCTTGACCTCTTACTCACGACAACAAAAATATAATAATTTCATCTTTGAATCCAGCTGAACACTGGAGGCGTAAAGAAATTCTACAATCATATTTGTAAATATTTGATTCCAGTCTGGTGTAAATATCTTGGTGAAAGTCAGGTGTGTTCATTCACCTTGGTCGTTGTGTCGTGCCAGGTCCTTCTGGTCTATGTAGAGGTCATGGTCTGAGTCTAGCTCCCAGAATTTGCAGTAGATAACGTAGAAATGTTCATAGGAGAAAAACTCTGTCAGCTGGTTCACGTCTTCTTCCTGCTCCAGCAACATCACATTCTGGCACAGTACAAAAAAGTAAATGTTTTTACTTACTTTTAATTTATTAATTATGGGTACAATTATTAAACAGACTGGCCTTTTAAATACCCCTCAAAGGTTAAAGACGACTTCTACACTACTCTCGCTTATTGTATCATACTAACACTGTGATATATTTAGTCTTTCAGTTTTACCTCCAAATAAAGTGGTTTGGATAATCTGGCTAAACAGTTTAAAACCAGTTTTATTTTAGACAAAAAACAAGGTTCAGCATAGAAGTAAGTATCAGGACTCAAATTATTATAAGTGCAACTAAAGAACAGTGTTTATATAGAATGTCTGAATTAAGTTTTAAAACCTACAGACATCTTTAGTGAAATACTTTAAAATGCATTTTAGTACAAATAGAAAAAAAAAAATGGGACAAAGCATGAAAAGGTCATTTACCTGAAGAAAGTTACTTTTCCTGAGCTCATGAGCTGATATTTTTCCAGTCCATGACCGGTTCACATTGTAAAATATCCTCTGAATCACCTGAAAAAAAAAGTAGACAGTTATCATGTGCAATAACCCATAAACAAATCTTATTCATTGCAATCTGGTTTGAATGATTCACTAGCTGCAGTATTTTTAGTACGGCAGCATACCGTGGTAATGTATCGTGAGTGAAAGTCCGGTGCGTCCTTTAGAAAAGCCAGGCCTGCATGAGTGTTCACCACATCCTGGAAATATAAAGTAAAGTTAGCTCCCTTTTATTTCTACTGCACATCTGCTTCAATTCCAAAACATACCTCACAAAACTAATGAACACAAATGCAAAAATAACAACTCTGTGACATGCTGATCGACAATTACAAATACATATGTTCAGCTGAACACTGCAGTTACACTTACAGATGAGTTACATGGAAAACCACATCTGTCTTTCTTTTTTTGCGAGGCAGAACACATGACATTCAGAGGGGGGATTTGAAAGCAAACATCAGAAGTCGTTAATGTCAATCGACATCACTCTGTCATACCATATGCTTTATAAATTGTGCTACGTAAAGAAAAGGCTCCAGGCCTCGTTCGGAGAGAGACCACGAATTCAAATGCTTCTTTGAAGTCAGAAATCACTGGGTCAACCACTTTTAGGATGAGCTTACATTTTTCAGATTTAACAGGAAAGTGGTGGGAAGGCCGGTTAAAAGACGTTTGCTGGTGACTGCTCTTAACCTTCTCCCCTTCCTCGTGCCATAAAGTCACAGAGGGGGTGTGCTGCATTTCAAACGCACTGTAGCTATATTCCTGCCATCGAACCCTGTCGTTTCTTCATTCTACCCCCTTCTCTTCTGCTGGAGGAAAGAATTGTTGACATAAATGCGAAGGCGGCAATGAAATTAAAAGGCCTTATTTCAGGGCAGCCGTCGTGCCTCTTTGACTCTTACTGTGAGAAATTAAATCATAGAGAAACACATAAATCACGGGGCACAGGAAACAGGCGGGGACAGTCAAATCTACTCCAGTGCAATCCGCCTTTCATTCATCAAAACAGTCAAAGGCGATTCGCTGTGCCGAACCGTACAAATTAAACTGCGAGTGCCACAAGGCATCTCTGCTGGTATGCTAACGGCTGTTCGGCACAGCCCAGCTGCTCCTGCCAGCATGAAAATGAATCAGGTGTAGGGTGGGGCCAGCACGGAGCAGCAACAGCTTGTCAGGTGGAGTGAGAACACAAACAGCCAGCACAGCAGGTCCACATGGTGAGACCGGCCAAACAGTCAATTAGATGATTCTCAGGGAAAGATTTGATAAATATGAAAGCATGTTTTCTGGGATTGTCTCGATGCTTTACCAGGGTTTCTGCAGGTTTCAACAACTCTTTCAAACCATAATGAAAATCAAGACCCATGTCAAGTGCGACAGATATGAAGGAATGTCAGTCTCAGAATTACCAAGACTTACCTATAATTGAAGATGAGGTGAAGTAACTTATACGCTACATTATCTTACGTTAACTACAGGCAGAAAGAGCATGTACTGTATCCATAGTCTTTTTGAACAAGGTGTCTGTTATCAGCTCCACAATGATCTTGTTTGCAGTTTTATTACATTGTTCTAATATAACATTGTTGAGAAAGAACTACAACACACTGATGAATTACAAACTATGCACACCATCAAAACATTTGCCTTAAAAAAAAAAATCCATCTAATTGAAAAGCACAACTGAAGTAGCTTTTAAATGGACGTTATGATTAAGACCTACCTGAAAGAATTTAGGACCTACAACGTAATATTTTACTGTATTTAAGGCTTTTTAAAGCTTTAAATTTCATATTATTAAATTTTTGACTTTTTAAGACACCGGATTACATCAAATAAATTTTTACCTCCATCTCCACTTGGTTAATTTTGGCTGAGCTTGAATCCTGCACCAGTGGAATCTCCTCTTGTGGAGACACTCCACCACCATATTACTGGCATACAGTCATATCCCTAAATTAGTCCTCTACCACATGAAATGTCCTGTTCACACCACTAAACCCAAAGCAATTTTTGCCATCGCACATTGCCAAGTTCAGCCCTCTCCCTGGGTGTGCTGCGGCCCGTACCTGCAGGAATGGAATAAAGTCGTCTTGTTCCAGGTAATTGCAGCCAGGCTTGGCCAAGAGGTGCACGAATTTAGAAGCGTCATTGTGACAGGTCTGCAGAATTCTGGAGAAGAAAAGAGAGAACAGATGGTTGCAAGGTTTCTCCCTCCTTCACTCTCATGTTCTCTCTAGGCTTTTTATCATTCTTTTGGCAACACAGGTTTTGAATAGTTCCACATAATAGTGCAAACGCAGGTATAATACATTCTGAAATTAGAATTCTGAATCGCTGCCTGGTGATTATAAGCGTGGAGAGTTCTGGTAGCGGCGGAAAAATAATGCAGGCGTGTGGTGTGGCCTCTCATCTGAGAAGGGCTCAGTCATGAGCTCAAGTCAAAGGCCAGGTCTGTGCAGTTCTCTGGAGGCTCATACATTAATACAAGACCATGCCTACAGCATGCAATCGTGTTCAGCAGACAGCGAGCAGCCACCATTACAAAAGACCAATGGTATTCCTTTCAATTTCACACAGAAAGACACTGAATGGATGTTTTCATTTATATACTGTATATGCAAAGAGACTGTCCCCTTTGAGTGTTTTACAAGGGCTTTGTGATCAATGATTTCTGTGAAGAAATGAAAAGGAAAATGTGATAATAGCAGATACTGCATGCAGCATCTGTGATCCCTCGCGAGTCGTCATCATTGTCCAGAGGAGACAGTGTGAGCCATTTGGCTGAGAGTGAGTGAACCAGTAGTCGGGTGAGAATAAGAGGAGCTATTGTCTTACTTTCTCCACATAGCCACGAATTTGTGAACGGACACGAAGCCCGTCCTGTCGCCTCCAGCGGAGTTGAACAATGGCACTTTCCAGTAGACGGGGCACTCACAGGCCTGAGGAGACAAGGAGGGAAGGATGGGGGTTGTGTGTGGTGTGGATATAAAGGAGAAATATGAATGTTAAAAAAAAATTGCGCTTTAATTTTACACATGACATTTCATGCAGGAAAGAACAGCACATGACACATGACTCTGTTTGGTTTCAAAAGCAGTGCTGCATCACTTGCAGACTTCCCTGAGGAAATCTACTTGTCATTTATATCTTTACTCAGGTTCCCTTCAGGCCAATGCTCACATTCCCCTGGGAGAGGAAGATAATATTTTCCGTGGGGTTTTAAAAAAATAAATTAAAAAAATCAGTAAACATTTGTAAAGTCAGGAGCTAAATGGCACAAATGAAAATAATTTACTGGGTGGCAGCTGAACCGCCGTGCTACATATCACATTCTCACCTTGGCAACCTGCCCCATGTCCTCAATGGTGGCCCTTTCATTTGGGAATTGGGAAAATATTTTCTCAATTTTGGAAATGAGGCTGTCGATGTTGAGGTTGGCCTGGGGTCGGCCTAGTGGGAAGTAAAACTTTGGAATGCTTTCACTGAGCGCTGTGGTGACGGGCTCCTCTGTCCTCACCTGGGCCTGAGACAGACACACAGAAATAAACTGTTAGCCAATAATGCTTGCAAACACTTCTCAGCTCAAGCAGCCCATGTGCTGAGGCTTGTCTTAACACAAACTCTGCACTGCTGGCATCCGTGTAACCACACCTCTCAGCAGGCCAAAGGGAAGAGTTGTGACTACTCTGCAATCTCATCCATTTATCTGTAATAGAGCCGCCTGTGATACACAGTACCCGTTGCAGGATTGTAAGGCTGTAATAGATTTCAATTAAGATGTGTAAACTGACATTAACAGGTGCTGGATGTTTGGCCTGATAAATAGTTGCTAAAGGCCTCGATTGACCTAGTATTGTTAGTAACTTGTTAGTGGCATCTGTTTATCAAATTATGTCTAATCTGAGGGATGTATATAACAAGATAAAGAAGACATGGCAGAGAAAATCAATCATGAATAACATCTGCATGTGTTAATCCACTGACGGAGGATTACTCTTATTTCTACATGACAAATACAAGAACATTCATTAATTGAATACTTATTTACAACTTGTAATTTTGGTCACACAATCTGTGACCTTACTGTAGCAAGACAAAATGAAAGCTATTAACAAAAAAAGATGTGGTAACACATGAAAATAACACTGTTTGTGTCAGTAATGTTTCAAACCAAACAATATTTCCAGTCATCAGTTGCAAAGTTCTTTATATTTTTGTCATTTTTCAAGTGAAAATGCAAAACGTTTTGTGGTTGGGGCTCCTTCTCAGATGTGATGATTCACTGCTGTTCTTTGCGACATGTGAAGGTAAACAAGAATTTGGGATTCTTGACAAATACATTATTTGAAGAGGTCAACTTGGACTGTTGAAAATTACAACCAATGTCAGTTGTTTTTAATATTTGCCAACAATGTATAGACCAAATGATTAATTAAGAAGATAATTGGTAATGAAAATGATCGTTGATTCAACCCTATTAGATTTAATTTAATGTAAGAACAGCTTTTTAACACTTCTCCATTTATCTGGAAACAAACCAGACAACCTTTTAACACTTCAGATATTTTGACTTAAAAAAGCAGGAAACATGTCAATAGCAATATTATCAAACGAAGTAAGTGCTCCAGTAACCACAGCAGTGATCCAGCATGCACAGTATCAGGACCCAACAACTAATACACTTTAATGGAATAACTCTTAATTATACCAATGGTGCTCCTGGTAACTTGTGCCAAATGTCTGCTGGAAAAAAGGCCAATAGGTCAAAATAGCTCTATCACTAGAAGTCATATAAGATTATATTCCTGGGGGAGAGCTACAATAAATGTGTACACTTAAAAAAGCAGCTGAGCAGGTACAATAAGCAGGACCGCCTTGCTAAAGTTTAGAGTATGGAGGCAGAGGTGGGCCTGGCATGTGATGTGTGTGTGTTTTAGGTTTTAACTGTACAGTAGGGGTTGTGGGTCTGTTAGCTTGGGGTTAATATTAGCCACAATGTTACGCTCAATTTCCTTATATCTCCAAACCGATTAATTTCTAACCAGCTCCACTGGATGTTATTCAATAGTGCCACACCTCTTCAAAATATTTTAAACAGAAACCATCCAATATACGAGCCTGGACACACCTGTGTATTTGTGTCCTTTAACCAATTCTCCCTACGACCTTAAAATAAAGGTTTTGTGTGTCATAGCTTTGCAGTTAGTGCTATAAAGCTGTAAAGCTGTAGTCATGATAGTGGAAACCAGTTTCTCTTTTAACATCTGACAACAACAACATTGTGTAACATTGTTCCCAGGCCTTCATGTCAAGTTAAATCTGATTTCTAACCAGTATGATTTACCACACCAACCAAGCACAGCTGACATACTAAGACAAGTTCATGGGAATTGACTACTCTTGTGTGCGGCTTGCTGAGGACGGTGCAATGGAGGACATGAATCTGTCAAGATATTTCCATAGCCACATATAAAAAGCCAGAATGCCTCAGGATCTAATTGTGTTATGTTGCACATATTAGCCAGTTATTAAAAACAGCTTGAGGAGAGAACACTTCACTCAAAAGTCATCTCGTATTTAAAGACTATTCACACAACAGGATCATTCTCTGTGGCTTTTAATACTTAAATAAACACACACACACACGTTGCCCTGATAAGAGATAAAAATACCTTCTTGCTGTTTATTTTAGCCTGACACATTCTACTCATTGTTCACACCTCTGGTCATAGTTGACAGATTCTACATATAAACATTAGGTCTGCGACAACAGAACTTAAAAAAAAACTTATATATATATATATATATATATATATAGAGGGGGACATTATTGGGATTTATCAATCCGTGTCCTTTCTACATGTATTTGTGTCATTATGGAGTGAAAATGTTTTACAGTATTCTCTCAGAGGTAATCTGCTCATTTTTAATGAATGCTGCTGATCCTCTGTTCTTCTCTGTCCTGTGTGTTGGTGTCAGTCATGGCTATAAAAGGACATAAACATCTCCTGTTGGCCGCACTGTCCCCTCTCTCTCTCTCTCTCTCTCTCCCTCCCTCTCTCGTCATGCTAACCACTAGCAGAGCTCTTGAGCACAACTGGTAAGCCACATGACATTTTGCACATTGACAATGATGTCCTGAAAGAGGACAGTGAAGCATATGAGCACATCATACCACACAAGATGAAACATCATTCCATCATTATAACCAAGGCTCACATCTCGTGTCTCTTTGTACGTAATTCACTGATGAGCGGAAGACATGATTGCACAAATGTCGCAATTCACAGTTGTGTAAATATTTCTGGAGAAAGTAATGCAACTGCTCATATGTCCTCACTTCTCCAAATTACATACAGCTCCACCTTGTACTGAATGATTGTAAACAGTGAGGCATATGTTGCTCGTATTATAGCAGAGTTGTATTACAATGCAATCTGAATACCAAGACATCAAGCCCACACATACTAGTCTACAATAATAGACCTGCCCACTGGCTGACAGGCCGGCAAAGCCTGTCAGTGAAGGGTACACTCAAACAAACACCTGCCTGTCCTTGTTGGAAAGCTCTGAGCCTCTTCTTGAAGCGAGATGGCAGAACAAAGTCACAGCCACGTGCCAGCAGAGCCAACTCCTTCCTCAGGTCAGGGTCCTGACGCAAAGACAGCTCCTTCATCCTCATCCTCGCG
The DNA here is from genome assembly GCF_009819705.1 of Hippoglossus hippoglossus. Taxonomy (NCBI): domain Eukaryota; kingdom Metazoa; phylum Chordata; class Actinopteri; order Pleuronectiformes; family Pleuronectidae; genus Hippoglossus; species Hippoglossus hippoglossus. The sequence goes on from NC_047171.1 coordinate 15,696,278, forward strand.
CCAGACAGGATGGGGAATTCATATAAACGAGCACAATAATACTCAATCCAGTTATCCCCTTCACCGTGGAAATCTCTCAGTTGAAGTCACGGCTGAGGGCAAAAGGCAATGGCAGCCGTGGAAGTCCTCTGTCCCTGTGATTGTCCTCTGTCAGAGTGAGAGCCTCTTAATGCAAGAGAGCAGCTGCAACTGTGACTCTCTCTCCCATTCCAGATCGGGTCGCACAATCTCAGCTCTGACTGCTGCTCTGTCCCGGTCTCTGCACACCACACACACACACTGCACAGGGTCAGGGAGCCCTTGCCCCAAAGTTGCTGAAGAGATAAGGAGTGACGGACCGTATGTGTGTGGGAGTCACTTAGTGTAAGTGTTGGATGGGAGGGGTGTGTGCAAAGGATCTGCCCTTTCCAGTTTGCATTCCTCTGTGCTCATGGAAGGTTATGTAAAGAGACAGACCTGTTGTTGCAGCTTGCAGCAACCGCAGAGGCCAAGTGAAGGATGCACCTCAATACCACAATGACATGGTGCTTTTGATCACTGGCTTCCTTTCTAAAAAGCAGAGAATGTTTTCTTGTGCTGTGAACCCTGAATTTGGACGTCCCCTCTCTTGGACCATACATCCCAGACACTTGAAGTGATGGAATATAATGAAAGCCACATGTTACTTTACTAAATCTGTCTACTAAATCTAACTGGAAGTTTCAAAACAACAGGAAGCAGACTAAATTAACTTAATGAGGCATGTGCAAATAAATCAAAATCAATCAAGGTATGATACTTAATAATAGATAACCCGAGTGTCAAATCACCAGATTGTATATATGGACAACTAGAATGGCACTCAGTGGAGCACATACCTCTACCAAGGCTCAAGCTGCACCATATTGCACACTCACATAGACTCACACTCATCAATTCCCTAAATGTGCCTGATTTGTATCCATTAAGATCCATTAATTATTTCCCTGGGAAAATGTTGAGGAAAAAACTCTATCTTGAGCTGCTAAAGAAAAACCTGGATCCAAACCAAAATTGAATATGTCTTCCGTGACCCATACTACATCCTTCCACCAAGATTTGAGGAAATCTGCTCAGTTTCTTTCTGTTATCTTGCTTAAAAAGAAACAAACCAACAAATAAAAAGGACAGGGGTGAAAACATAACCTCCTTGGCAGAGGTAACTACATACATATATTCAAAAATTCTGCATCCTATCTTATGGCGGTCTTTGTTTTGCCTTCCCTTTGCAAGCTTGGGCTGCCAGCCATTCCTTATCTTATTATAGTTGATGGGCAGTGGGAGGAGAGGTGGAGGAGGTGGGGGGGGCACATGTCAAATTCAAAGAATGATGACTGAACCAGTCTGCGCCTATTAAAAGCACTAGCGAGCACCGATTGGGGCAAGCCAAGAAACTAGCACTGGAGAAACAAGAGTGTATCTTTAGTCCTCAAACAAACATCTGCTTCCGGTTGCTGCTGCTGTCCTGCAGGGATAGCAATTACATCAATTCTCCAGAAATGTGCTGATCTAACAGCTCTAGGATTGCCTTCACAACAGTGACCCAACACAGGGAAAGCCCAACACATGTACATGTATATTACTGATGGAAATGTTAATCAAATAAAAATGGTACACATATGTCTGCATTAGTGGACTCCGTATATAAACATTTATTTGTATGTTATTGTAGTCTTGAAAGCACACCCACAGTATTTTTAGTTGACAGGATCACAAAGTTCAGTTTTCCACTGGTTTTTGCTCAAACCCAGTTCCTGTTATCATCCACACAGGACACTGCACAGGCTTGATAAGCTGTTTGTGCCAAGACCAAAATAAAACCCGGTAGATCACATGAAACTGTCATCTCACATGGAACACGGTTCTGTCCGTTTTTTTGTCATTTGTGTTTGAGCAAAAAAAAAAAATCTGGATTCTGTTCCACAAACAGAGGCATCACAACGCAGCAGGAATAATGATGTGTTGTTTTACATATGTGGAAACAGCTCTGTTGTTTTTCTCACTAGAGTACATGTAGTGGGAACAGCAGCCGGGAATGAAGATACAACACACCCACAAGTGTATGAAGTGTGCGGCTTTCACGGACAACATACAATATAAGTGAACGCTAACTAAAAGGTATCAAGTGTATTTTGTTGTAAGTAGAATATGAATTCTCCTGAGTTATGATCAAAAATGTGTTATATGAGCTCAAAGTGAAACCAAATGTTTTATCATTTCAGGTATCTGTACATCTGTGCTAGATGTAATGACTTTCCCTCAAGGTGTACCAGAGATAAACATCATCAGAATGGGATGGATGTAAGGTCACTGTGACCTTGACTTCTAAAATTTAATGAGTCCTTCATTGAGAGATATGGACAGACATACAAGCAGAAAGCATAATGCCTCCAGCAATTGGCTGTTGTCATTGCGAATCACTGTTAAATAACCCAAGCATTAATACTAACCAAATCGTCTTATGACCACTGCAGACAGATTGTCCTACAAACACCACCACCCACAGAAGCAACTGTCGGTCACACAGGCTGCTGAAGTACTACATCCACACTGTAACGGGTCATTGTGACAAAAAGGGAAAAAAACACAAGAACTCAGACTGACCCCACAGTAGGTCTAATCTGTGAAGTGCTAAATCTGATTTGTACGGAAACATGTGTCCGGTCATGTTCCATTTATTACATAAGGGATGAGATTACCGAACACACTGTCTGTAGTTAGTGACCACTGGCGTGTCTGGATGTCAGGGTTTCCTGCAGTCAGATGATTATTTGTTGAGGTTGTATTTTCAGTTGAGCTTCAACAAATGTGGCATTCAGCACTTTTGATTTGAAACTGTGATATTCAAGTGTCAACAAGCATAGCAGATCTGCAACCGGAGAGAGTTATGCATAAGAGAAGGGTGGGAAACCTGATCAAAATTCCCCTGAGGGCCCCTCTGCCAACCAGTCAATACAGGCATACATGGTGTCCCACATTTACTATGTTCTGCTTCAATGTGTGTATTACTAACTTGATCGAACCAATGACGTGTGCCACAGTATGGCCACACAGAGGGGACTCAACCTATCACAACCACGGGGGTATAGCTACAACCAATTCACGACGAGGGTACAGAACCAATGCTGCTGTGAAATCCCAAAAAGCACCAACTCAAACCACCACAATCGGATGTCTGACAGGGGGATTTTGGGATACATGTGAACGTGGGCCAAAAATAGGCCTGACTGACAACGCGGTGGGTTCAGGGAAGTCCTACAAGTAGGACATGATGTGCGCGGAAAAGCTAGCTTGCATAATAGTTATAATGCACAAGCAGAGCCAATCAGTTACCAAAAACCTGTGTGGTCTATACGTCACCAGAGGTGGAGCAAAGGGTCTGATCGCTAAAGAAATAAGCTGCAAAGATAAGAATTACAGCACACCACAAAAATTAAACAACATTGTTAGAGCGACTGCTAAGTAAATATTGTTTTATTGTGTGTATTGTATTTATATGATTATAGTTTACAGCAATTAGTTGTTATACAAAAACTTTTAACCTATTCTTTTATTGTTTTACTGTTCGAAAAAATGAAAATTGAACTTTACTTAAGATATTTCCCAAAATAATGTGGTAAAACAACCTTTTAGTTTCATGGAATTTCACTACTGCCAAATAATGTAGCATTATAATAAGCAAACCGGACAATACGGCATTTAGTTTATTGCTATATAAATATTTACCTCATTCCAGTATAGACTTGAGACAAACGATTTAACTAAGGACATTTAATCTTTTAATTATCAGACCACTAATCAGACAGTTGAAAAAGAAACAAATCATATAAAGGTAGAATTTGCCAGTGAGCTCAAGAAATATCAGTTGACAGACACTTTGTATTTCTTTGTGCTATCTCAAATAGGCCTAAAATAACCTAGTCTTAACCGGAACTGAAACATTGCAAACATATATTTGACAAGTTGCCAAGGCTCCAAAATAAAAGCACTTGTGTGGGAAACAGTTTAACACTCTTCGACAGGTCAGGCAACTGAAAACGTGACCCTGGACCCCTGCTTCAAATAGCTTCTATGTTACTGAGCCCAACTAAGCATGTTATAAAAAGACGTCTTGAGAAATAACCGGTGATCCTAAATGTAGACATCGAGAACAGAAGAAAAAGTAAACACTCAAAAGGAAACTTATTTCTGTGTATGTCACCTACTGCACTCACAATATGAAGGCAGAGCAAAACCGAAAGCCAAACATTTATAGTGGGCAATAACAGATCTGAGACCACATATTCTGATAATGGGAAGCATCCAATAGTAGCAGTTTCAGAGTAAATTACACAGAGGATGAATGTGCTGCCACATCTCATCTCCCTGGCAGAGTTCATGGTATCTAATGCCAAATGCAAGGGAACCAAGGCTATCTATATCAGTGTCTGATGTCAAAGTCAGACCAGCTGTTCCAGGCAGCATCAGTGTGACATAAATTGAATTTTTGAGTAATCCTTCGAAGAATGCATCTGTATGCAGGAATTCATTCTGTTGTCTAAATATAGAACTATTGCTTTATACAACCTCACAATCCTTTTAATATTGAGTGACACAGCGAGGCCACATGCCATGAAACATCACAGCAGAGTACACAAACTGTGCAGCAGTTGCTTTATTAATCTGGGGTGAGGGGGGTGGCTTTAGGGGGAAAAGGTCAGGAGAGGGAAACAGACATGAATGTGAGAATGAAAAGGCTCACAACAATCTGTCCAGCCTCTTTATAGACCCATTAAAAAGATTGGGTTAGATAGACAATAAGTGGGTGGTAGATTCAAAGCATTCTTTGTAATTCTTGTGACAAACTTCCTCATCCTGTGGTCAGGCTATTTTAGCAACAAAGCACATCTCAAAAATACTGTGTAAGACTATGTTTGTAACTTGTAATATCCTGATGTAAAAAAGATCAAACTATAAAGAGTTTAATTTTGATTAGGCCTCTATAGCTATGTTTGTCTAAAAAGAAAGGGAACGAAATCTTGATAAACTTTTTCTATATCATCATTCTGTCCATTTTCCTTGTTGGCTAAAAATATATATGCTTTATGAGTAATTTATGAAGTTTGCTATGGACAAGAGGATATAAAAATCTGATCATCTCCGTTGGTAGACTGACTTTAATTTTAATCTATATGGGCAGTTCAGTGTTATGTACACAACACAATATGTAAAACACTTCATCGTCTTAAAGAAACAAATGCTTTGTTCTGAGTCTACTTCTACAGTGTTGGTGTTTAGAGAGAGAACAGACGTTGCACCACTGACCACTTGAACGCCTCCTCATGAATGTCTTGAGCATGTCAACAACATGTGGAAGGCGGAGACTCTAAGAGCACGTGTCCCCAGCTGTCTGGCTGCCTCACTGTCATCACAATCACTAATATACACCATCTACCACAATTGCTGGCTGTCATGTTGTTTTTCCTAGACTGACGGAGTAGGAATCCTTCAACAGATTTTCAAACCCTGTTGAGCCTTTTACCAGTTTTGAGCAGCTTGATTTCTTCTATAATCAAACAGCCCAAAGCAAAATTCCTACAACTCTACAGACTCCAGTCACATCATAATGTGTTCTAAAACACAGGCTGACAGGAGGAACCATAGTGCCAGTGAAAGGCAAGGTTCAGACACTCCCACTTCTCATACCACATTAATTCATGGGTGAGGCCTGAACATTTGGAAAGTATTTGACTAATAATTGCTACATATGCTTATAGACATGGAGGCTCCACTATGACAGTGCAGAGTGGACAGACCCCCCAATGCTTTTGATGCTGCAGGCTGCTCAGCAGCCTCTTGTGGCCAGCCTAGAAAAAAAGATCCCAGAGGACACGGCAGGGTCAGGTTGAAGAAAGTAATCATTGAAATCTATAAAAATTCAGTACTGAGTTAATAAACCCATTAAAGCCCATGAGAGACAGTAGTTGCTATTGACAAGAAAACTGCTCAATCATAAATAAATACACAAATTGAGAGTTTAGTTATTAACTTGGTAATAGAATGTTGGATGTTGTATCTGATGATGTGTAACTTTTTACTCTACAAAACCCATAAAAGCATAACTAGCCTCACTATAATCTCAAACAGTGATCACATTTTCTGCCTTTCTCATAGCAGATATTTTGATTTGTGGAAGTAGCATAAGAACATGTAATAGTAGTGACACAAATATTCCTCAAGTGTCCCAATGAGCTGTGACAATGAGCCAGCATAGGCACCATACCAGGACCCTGAAATTAAAGCAGCTAAATTGAAATGAGCCGTTTATTTTATTATTTACGCTTGTGCTTTTCCAAGGGTGATATGTAGAAATATCTTCCATGCAAAAAGCCAATTGGCATTGCCATGTGTTTTTGTAACATTGTGTTGCAAAATAATATATGTAGGTTTACCTAACGGTTTCTAATGTTTACAATAAACTCAAACTCAATAAAAAAACAACAAAACAATCAGAGTTCAGACACCTTTTTAAAAGTGTGACTAATCCTCACCTCCTTGATCAAAATATTTATGGAATTCATTCCAGGCTTATAGAATGTGTTTTGCAACACACCCTTAAGTAACAGCTACTTAAGGTGGATCAAGATGAAGGCAGAAACAGCAGGCCACACCTAGTTTGGGATGTTATTACCAGCAACCTAAGATGAAAGCCATGTGGCAGGCCATCTTAAGACCCAGTAAATCTTGTTAAAACCTGTGAAACTATTTCAAAACTGCTTGGATGCTGAGAGCGATGCCCAATCAGTATACTGTTTCGATAAATACTTTACCTTTTTTGTGCTGACAGACCTCCTTAGTACTCTGCCATTGGGTCCTGTCACCCTGGTGTTACTGCTACTGCCAGAGGGCAGGGTACTGGCAGGCGGAGGGCTGGAGGGGGTGCTAAGGGCAGCAGGCCTCTTCTCTGCCAGGTTCCTTTGGGATGCCACGTTGTTGTTCTCCTTGAAGCTCAATGACCCTTTGTCCTGGTCATCTCCACTGTTCAGATCAATGTTTTGTCCGCTTTTGATTAGGTCAAGATAATCTTTGAGTAGTGACTGGGATGCAGGATCACTCAACCAGTTGAGGAAGAGCTCGTCAACCTTCATTTTAAGGACCGGTTGGAGGACTTGTGGTGACGGCATTTTGCCGAGTTTAAGTTATTGAGTTCGCTGATAATAGCACCTGTGTAAAAAATAAGATGACATGGCACTTCAATCTTGGGGCAGGGCAGTAAAACAATATATATCAATAAGTATTGCAGTTTCCATCACTAACGATATAACAAACATTGAATAAATACCAATAACTTGATTATGCATCGTGTATCACATCATTGATCTACCTGAGATTTGTAAAAAAGTTTGTAATTCTCTGCAGTTTAACAGCCTTTACCCAGGAGCGTTTTCTAAAAACATTAATCATAAAAGAAATAGCAATGAGACATTTATCGTGATGATTATCAATATCGACTGATATGAACGTTGTTATTGTGACACAATCTTTGGCGATTACCTCCAGCCCTGTTCAGGCTCATCCTGTATTTCTGCACAGGCGTGGAGCTGACTACGTTTCTAGAAATGCACAGACAGTTTCGATATGAACTAACACTCACGGTACGAGTCTGACACCAACACACCCACTGACACTATTGGATTTTAGCGCGAACCATCGATACCTTTAGCCCACAGGCAAGAGTGACCTAACTCAACAGCCATTCAACGTTAGCCCTCTTATTACAACACTGTCCGCAAACACAGCAGCTTAAAGATAGTAAACAAAGAGCTGGATCCACGTGAAGCTGCTTTAGAGTAGCCCGGGGTGGTTAGAGTTGGAGCAGCAGGCAACAACAACAACAACAGTGCGTTAGCTAGGATAGCATTAGCAAGCTAATGTTAGCCCACTGACTCAAACAAGCTACACACCTCGGAGTGAATGGAGGAAGTCGCCAGATGTGTTTATGTGACTCTACGTCGCTTCCTCCATGAGCGAGGTGGGGTCACACGGACTGTTCCCCGGCGAAAGAAGCAGGGAAGCGGGGTCTCCTCTCCGGTGTCTCCTCCCCGGTGCTCATGTCGCCGCTGGCCAACTTTTCACGATCACGTTCCCCTGGTAACCGCTGCGGTACTCACGCGAGATTTCCCGCGGGGGTGAGAGTTCATCACACCGGGAGCAGCAGCGCTTCCCCTCCCGGAGAAGAGCTGCCTTCAGCGGACACCTGTCACCGTGAAACTCCGCTGCTTTTACCCACTGTGGTGTATACATGTATTTACCCACTCAAATATTACTTCTACTTCTAATATACTACACTTTCCGTGAGTACACATCCCAGTAGAAGTAGTGAAAGAAGTATTCCGAGCGTTTAGATGTCACTGCTAGCAAGTAAGTATTATCAACAAAGTATTCTGTTGAACAAAATACTATCTTACACAAATACCCCAATCATGTTTAATTACTATTACCTTCTTCTATTGTATTGTTGATTTAACATGTAAGAAACCCATGTTGGTTGGTGGAGTTAAATGTACAAACTTAAATTAACTAATTAACTTAATATGCTATTAAAAGCTCACATGTATCATTATGAATACATGTACATAATACATTTGTAAATTATTACCATCAAATAAGGAAAGTAAAGTTAAAAGTGAAATAATTTCCTCTGAAATGATATGAAGTTGAATGTAACTAAAGTACTTAAGTACCCAATTACTCTATATTTCACCTATTCTTGTCCCAATAACTTCATCTTTCATTTCTTCATAAGACACCGGTGTAAAATGTAGAGCTGCAACAATTACTTCTGTATTACTACTTACAGAAATTACCCCATGTGGTGTAGTTACTATTGCCTCATTGTATTTTACTTGTGAGAAACCTATGTTGCTTGGTGGAGCTAATCAGCAGATTAGCAGATTAAAAAGTAGCATTTTATTGTCTGAAAAATAAAGACATTAAATGGTGAGTTAAAAAAACTACAACAAGTGAATTACCTCATAATTTGACTGTAGTACTCTATGTGTACTTAGTTACATTCCACATCTGCATATGCCAATAAGTGTCAGGACACACTGTAGAGCTGCAATGCTTCTACAATTAAGCAATCTATAAACACAAGATAATCCTTTTATTAATTGATTGGTTGTTATATCAAAAAAATTAATTTACAGGTAAAAAGCAGATAATCAAAAATAGAATAGAATAAAATAGAACTGTAAAGAAACAGTTTGACACAAAATAACAGCAGTGCAAAAAAATAAAGGCAGTCTGTACATCCACCTGTGATGTGCTTGTGGTTCTAGCCTCTCAAATGTGAGGATGAGGTGCATTTACTTCTCTGATATTATAATAAACGGAATAACTTTGAGTTTTGGACGGATAGAATGAAGACTATTACATTGGCCTGTTGGAAATTATAATGGTGATTATATGAGGAATTAATCTGAAGTTCATTAATGAAAATAATAATTTAGCTGGAGTCCTAATAAAATATATAATGTGATTGTTGAGGCTGATGCATACTTACCTTGTTTTACACAATTATATTTATACACAGTTTTCCCCATATATGATTACATGTTACAATACATCTGATTACCATCTTCATTGTTTTTAGTTAATTCATGATCGATTTTCCTCATGCAATGCACAATCCAGAGTCAAGCTGGTCATCTCTGCAGTACTCATTTCCAGGAAACCAGTCCCGCGTGTTCAATTTAGCCTCTTATGAACTTGATCCTGACTGTCTTTGCATGAATAACAATGATACATCTGTGCCTGATTCCACTCTCCTTTCTCTCCACATAGCAGCACTCTTAAAAGCAGCTGGGCCGAGCACCTGGTATGTATGGAGTTGGACATATTTATTGATTATTGTAGGGAGGAGTGGTCGGAGACGTCGAGGCTCCCTCGCTGCATCCCCAGCATAGAAAGCAAGCAACTCAAGGAAAGGTCAGTCTAAATAATTGGCACCATATTTGACACTCGGAGCAAAAACGAGGTGGATTGTTTTCATCAGGAAGGGACTTTCTAGCTCTGCATTTTATACCAGACCCAAACAGACTTCAACCACCAAAATATAAATTGAATGCATATTTAGGAGAAGAGGAAACACATTTTAGTTGCACCTGAGTGGTAAACATGTAGCATGAAAACTGCTGAGACAGATTTCATGATCACAGGGTCCAATGTGAATGGTATACTAACAAATCTACTTGGAATTATTTCCCCTTGAACAAACATTACTATGAAAAAGAAGTATATATTTCTGTGAATACAGTGCAGCAGGGTAATTATTACTTTCTACCAACTTTTTTTGTGTTTGGCAATAATGCATTATTATAGTTCTAAAAATATTTAGCAAAATTTTCTTTCAGTATTGTAAGTTTTTTTGTGTCACTTGTTATCTAATTATTTCTTGTATTATTTCTACTTTTTATTTTGTTTTTCATCAGCATAACTAACGAGATGTTACATGGTGGATGGTGTTTTTGAAGATAGTTCTGTAGCGAACAAAGAAAATTCTTCACAAAGACATCGCACAGTTGTAGACTGAATCCAAATTATTTACCTGACCACTTTATTGAAATGTTTCTTTGTGTTTTCAGCATGAAGGACATTAGGGACACCTATCGCTCCAAATTGCCGTCTCGTTAATAACCGCACCTCAAAGTGCCTGTAGCCTCGCTGTAAAGAGTAAATTAATGGCGGTTGCACGGTGGTGAACATTATTGACTGAGTTCTCCTGAGCTCTCCTGATTGCTTCCCTTGATAACGCCAGCAAATCAGATCTGAAACATTCAAAGTTGTCTGAGGCGCAGATTGTAATGAGAAACTATTTTGTTCTTTACAACAGCCAACGTAAAAAGGTCCTGAAACTTGAAACTTTGCAACTTTTCAAAGTGTAATTACAGTGTACAAATAGGATTTTTACCCAAAGCAATGTGCATGTTGTTTTCTCACGCCTTGAAGGACATTTCAAAGGTTTGGCCGAGGCTGAAACCACAGGGGGACAGCTGGTTAGCGTAGGAAAGTGTTAGTGAGGAGTTCATGTGTGCAGCTCTCCCTTACTGCTGTCAGCTATGTTATATGGGTGCTCTGTGAAGTGGGCGATAAGCAATCTGCTCTAATAAGGAGAGTGAATAAAGTTGAAAGTGTTGTGTTGTAGCTGTGCGCTATAGAGAGTTTTTTGGATGGTGCCATGTTCTATGCGCATAGTAGATTAGGCAATAGGCCATGGTTATTTTCAGGCTGAAGTTGGTTTCATATTGTGGAAGTTTAGGTAACTTTGTAAACTTTGTTTCTTATTAAATTTGACTTCCACATTAACATGTCAAATTTTGAATCAGACGGAGTGCAACCTGAAATACTTATCTACCTAATTTACTTTTATCTTTTGGTTTATTTACAAAAGTGATTTAAACATAGATGGTTTGTTTACTTCGTACACTGGCAGGTACCTTTCCATATGACAATTTTCTTTTTTACATTTTTACATTCAAACAAACTTTGATATGTATCTTGTTGTCATCTCGGATTCCTCTGCAAGGATTAATATTTTCATGTGAACCTGGGGATTCTGCTGTTGCTAAACTTAAACCTAGACTGAGCTAAAATTTAGTTTTTCATATAATAGATACTTTTATAATCCAAACTTCTGTTTAGATTTGACACAAAGATTAATGATGATAACAGTGTTTGAGCTCACTGTGTCAGAGACAAGACAAACCACCATCCTGTCTTTTCAGAATATTCTAAAATTACTCTCATAGTTTGCAGGTTTGCAGGTTTCCACAAACTCTGTAAAATACTGGGGGTTTTAGTCAAAATAAAATACTTAGAATGAGGATTGAAAATAGTTAGTGGGGTTTGAAAGTAACTTAATGTTAGTCTTTTCATAATGGCTATTCTATAAAGACCTTAGGGGGTGAGTATTTTTTTTAAAACTTTTGGTGTTGATTTATTCTTTACATTGAAAGACAGAGAGAAAGTAATAACTGAAATAAATATTTCTTGAGTCTAATTAGTTTAAGGTGCATTTATACCACTGCAATTTATCTGTACGTTAACTCTTCAAGCAACTCCCCCCATTAAAATACTTAATAATAACATTTTACCAGAAAGTTATATTGACTCGCTCATTTACTACTATTAATACAACATTACAATTTATAGGTAAAACTGACTGTATTTCTGTAATATATCTAGCCCTATTAGTATATTAATATCATACATAATAATACTTGTTGTAATTGTCCACATACAACACACCATTTCTTTTGTTTGTTTCTAAAAGACAAAGACAGAAACTTAGTAGACAAATAAACTAAGAATGTATTTGACATTTTATGGACATTTTCCTAATTGTAAACTGCAAAGTTACTATTCGTTATTATCTACCAGGGCATTCAAATTCCCCAATACAAAACTAATACAAAAAATTAAAATAATCTAACACTTTTACACCTTTCCATGTCTGTGAAAGATTGTTTTTAAGGCTGTCTTTGCTTTGTTGTTCAGCTCAGAGCGATAAACAACAAAACACTGGAAAAGAAAAATGATAACATCCTGTTAGCTGTTACAGGCTGCTTTAAACTCTCGGATATCAGTTGCATGTTATACACCTGAGGTACCAGAGCCGGAGATGTGGCCCTGAGATGTGGCTTTAAATTATTTCCCCACTGCCTAACTCAGCGTAAGCGCACACCGCTGAACAGAAAGAAGAGATTTGTCGATATTTCTCCTCTTTGTCTGATTTCCAATAATAGCCAGACATTGTTGAAGTACATAAACATAAAGCAGCGATTTTACAAGAATGTTGCTGGTCTTGCGATATTTTGGACCAGAAATCGCTTTGATCTTGGTCTTAAACATCCTCCGTTTGATATGGCTTTCAAATGAACTGTGGTATGAACCTCACTTTTCCGCCTCCCGAAATGGCATCGGGTAGTGACGAGCCTTCTCATAGCTCTTTCATGGCTACGTTGTAAACACGCTCCACTGTTTTCATTCCTTGAGAAAATCACAGACAGAGAATCAAACTGTCTTCAGTCAACATTTAGATTCTTAATACGCTGTGCGAAATGGTGCCGCAGAGGAGGAGACTTTTTTCATTAGACACTTCACTGAGGCTCTGAAGTTTGCTCCTTCCATCTGAGATGACTTTAAAGGAGAAACAATGCCTCTGCCTATTGGGGTCTTTGGAGATTTTCTCTCTCATCACATATTAATGAAAGAGGTGGCATATATGGAGTTGGAGAGCTTAGGCAGGAAAACCTGGTGGTGAGAACGCCTTCATGTTCACAGTTATATGACAGACTCATATATTGTGTATAAGTGACACGGTATATAATGTTTCTGAAGAAATCTTAACTTTATCAATGATGCGCTTTACAAAACCAGCACATTTTCCTCACTTTAGTCAGTACACAGGAAGGAAGAATGTGTAAGAGCTGCCTGCAGAGGGCACACTTCACCTGGGATGCTTCAGGGCTACACCTTTCCCACTTGCTCTCCCTGCACACACAGGCACATAAGCAATATTCACCTGAGGATAATCATCTTATATCACACACATGTACAGTTATTCAGATGCATGCTCTGTGCATCAATTCCCCACGTTTGCCTCCATTTCTACTTTAATGAGACAGGCCCATCAAGAGTGAGCGCAAGCTTTTTGATATCCTCATAGGATCATGGTGCACAGAAACATTAATGCTCATAATTCATAGCGAATCAAGAGAGATTTTTGTCGGAACAGAGGATGACACCAATTACCAGTTGTTTATTGTTCGCTATTGTTGTTTTTACTGCAGTCTAATCATATTTGGAGGTCGGCCACAACGCTACATCAGCTCCAAGTGGAAAAGCTCTTTTGAAGCCTTTCATTTCGTTGTGCCATATTAGCTGCACTGAGCAGCCCTCAGACAACTCGATGTCTGCGCTTTCAAGATAAAAAGAAACAAGCATTACATCACTTTGTAAATAACTTTGTGAGTTAAGGAAATTGCACGTAAATTAGTCACCTAAAAAAACCTACTATCCCATCAAGAAAAGTGCGTTTCATGTATTAATTTGCCTCGAGATAATCATCGTTTACATAATGACTTGAACATGGGAACAAGGTTTTGTGTTGGATTCTGGGCAAATGTTTTCGGCTGTTAATGTTTGGCCAGACAACGCTCTCCCTTTTTCTCTCCTGCCCCCTCCTATGGAATAGCAGATTCGTGGCATGAAAGCAAGAAAATCATGGAAATCAGTGAGGCCTTCATTATACCAAGGTCATTACAGCTGACTTTTATCCTCCTCTGTACGTATAGGAGGTAAGGGAATCCTATTCTCCATCACCCAAGGCCTCACCTTTGAACACACACACACACACACACACACACACACACACACACACACACACACACACACACACACACACACACACACACACACAAGCTTACACCAGGGCCAACGTAGCTCATACACACACACACACAGGCTCACACACACACACACACACACATAAACACACATCGGTCTCTCTTTCATTTGGCTTCCTTGAATTTCATCATTCATTTTTACATCACATTAGTGTGGTGTGTTAGTGGTTGCCGTGTCTGCATGTAGAGGATGGCTTTTACTTCAGGAAAAGACTGAATAATGTACGGGTAAAAGCAGGGAAAGGCTCGAAGGGAGTCGGCATCAGCACGGATGATTGCCTCCTTAAACCACATATATGAAACAGAGAACATGAAGTGAGATAAATAGATCAGGAGCTTCTTGTATTGTTTTTTTTTTTTTTTTTGCATCACCAGACTACAAGATAAACCAGAGTGTAGGTGAGTTGTTTCAGGGCAACCAACGATGACAGTTTCAGGATAAAAGCTCCTTGATTGAGATTCCGTTTTTATATACGGTAAAAAGCAGTGAAATTGTTGAATATAAAAGCTTTAATTTCCGTAGTTTTGTTATTACAGCCACAACAAAACAATCTGTAGATCAAGAAGATAATGTGAACAAAATGTGAGCTGACTGAACTGCCTTGCTGTTTTGTACCGGATTCCCAAAGCTACTCTTGGAACAATGAGAAGTATTAAAAGCACATTTTTTATCTTATTTTTCTTGTAAGAGCCTCAGCCGTGCACTGCGATGGGAAACAAATCAGTCAAGGTTACCATTTAAGATCTTTGCAGAGATGGGTTAGTATAATAATACTTTAAGTTGCTGTAATTAGGCCATTACTTTCAAAGTAACCCAATCCCACCATTCGGAACAAAAGAAAAAAAAACCTCTTGACATTTACAGTTAATATTTTTAATAAGCATCACATGACAGATGAGTCTTACTCAATAGTTCCTTCAAAAAAAAAGAAGAGAATAACTGTGATCTTGAGGGGAAAGAAAGTGTTCTCTTAATGTGAGCCAAAGATGGTTTCTTCTGTCTGTTTCAGCGGCTGTGTCTGATTTGAAACTCTCCATTGATCTGATACCACCAAGAACTGGCCTGCATATTAAACCGACGCTGGGATACAGCTCCTCGGAGACGGGTGGATTTTGTGTGTGTGTTTCAGTGTGCACGCTCATGGCTGCAGTTCAGGTTCAGGTTATTACAAAAATAGCAAGAAATTGTATTCAGAGTTAAATGCAGACCATTGATAGTCATAAAATATCTTTCAGAAGTCCAGTTCAGCGTCTGCCAACCTTCACTTCTGATCCTGGCATAGTTTAATCTTTAGGTTGAGCTGGGAATTTCTGTCCCAAATCCTTTGTCTGGTTCACCTGACACGATTTGTCTATTCTCCAAAATAAACAGACTCATTATTGTGCTCACTCTTGTCCAAGGCTCACAATCCGTCTCCCCTCTTTAGGTAATGGTGCTTCTTTGCGTTTCAGCATGTCCACGATGCATTAAACATATTTATAGCCAGAAAATATAATTTGCTCTGCATGGGCGCAGACAACAGGCCAGGAGATAACCTGTTCCATGCACGTGTGAGCACATAAACACACAAAATGTTCCCTTCGTCATTTGATTGAACCTTTTCACACATTGTGAAAACAATTCTCTTCAGTCCCACAGTTTTTTTAATGCCGGGGCATTTTATAAGCACTGAAAAGGATGCACACTTCTCAGATTAGGAGTGGCAGAAGTGCTCGAGAGGGAGTGGCAGAAAAGGATGAACATAAGGCACCTGATCGGACAGGATCAATGAAAAGCAATTAGATGATAAGTCTGTGGAGGCAGGCCAGCACGTGTGTGTGACTGCAGGGGCAGAGACCTTTACAGCAGCAAGGGGAAGGAGAGGGTAAACTAGAAAAATGTCGTATTCCCTTTTTTTTTTAGATCTTAAACAGG
This sequence comes from Hippoglossus hippoglossus, assembly GCF_009819705.1. Taxonomy (NCBI): domain Eukaryota; kingdom Metazoa; phylum Chordata; class Actinopteri; order Pleuronectiformes; family Pleuronectidae; genus Hippoglossus; species Hippoglossus hippoglossus. The sequence continues at coordinate 15,712,658 of NC_047171.1, forward strand.
ATAGAATTAGTTATTCACACACGAGATGAAGCAGTCTGTGATTGTATGCATGCGTGTACAGTATTTATGTGTGTTTGTCTTCTCGTGCTTCTGTCTCCTTGTGTGATTTGCGCGTGGCTTATGTGTTTTGCCTAACATCTATTGTCATAATGATGTGTGATTATTAAGGGAGCAGGGTTTTCACAGCAGGGAAAAAAGGGGCTGAGCCGACAACAGGTCGAGCCTCCCTTTGTGTCTTCGTTTGAACACTCAGCAAATACATATTCATGTTTCCAATGTGCACACATTTGTTTATAATCTTTGTTTATTTGGGTTGCATACATTAACCGAAACATTATATTTTTTGCGTTTCAGATGCAAACGGTGCTACGAGGTAATAGTGGAGAAAGGTTTCCAGTAAAAAAGAGGTGGACACAGTCTCCAGGAGCCAGTGCCTTGTTATTTCACATCCCAGGGAGAGGTTAAGCTCTTGCAGCAGGCTAGCTATTAAGCTAAACCAGGGTGCGTTGTGTTGTGTGTGGGTTGAAAAGACACAGCTCTGACCATTAGCCTTCCTCCTGTGCCTCATTCCACACATTTAAAGTGCATGAGAATTTTTTTTTCCTTCCAATTAATGCGTATAATTATGACACACAAGATATAATTCAGTGCTTAATCTAGGCTTTGTTAGTATATTGTGATATTTTCCTGTTACAACTAAAACCTCCCTCGCTTGTGGCCCTTAAAAACCAAGAGATGATCTAAAGACGCTGTACAGGTGACGATGAAGTGCTGTTTCCCCCTTTTACTGGGTTCATGAGTCTGCTCACTTTCAACACTAGATGGCTGTCTGTGCTGTGTATGCTTTGTATCAGCTAAAGTGCAGCCTCTTCATGCTGCTTGTTCTTGGCCCTGGAAATGCAAGGCTGAGTTTTTTTTGTTTTTTGTTAATAATGCTTTGAGACACTCAGGTTATGAAAACACACAGGTACACAGACATAGCACCCGACTTAATGTTTTGATGTTTGAATTTGCCAACTCTCGTCTTTTTTTGTGAAGTCATGAACAATGGGATTAAATATACTGTCAGGTGCAGCTACACACTCGCTGGGGTGAAAGTGCATTTGAGTAGATTTAAAAATAAACTCTATGCAATGTCAATTTGAATATATAGTCCACAAATCCGTTTTTTGTTTGTAGATCAGGAAAGACTTCAATTCAACTGACAGATTTCAAAACAAGTCAGAGACTATTTGTGTGGAAGAAAACACTGAACACATCATTTATCATTATCACAGTTATTGTGTAATTATTCTGACTACAGCAACGTTCCATTTCCATATTAGTAGACCCACAGTATTTTATATAGTAGGCCATTTGTACTTTCATTATATGTAGTTAATGCAACCACATAGAGCACTTGGTTCCAGTATTGACTTTGAAAATTGCCTTTCTTTTTCATCTTCAGAGGCCGTTCGTCTCTTTAGCCTTAAGCTCCTAAACCGCACAGCCGGCCAGTTCGCGGTGGCCTTTTATTATGATGTCAGCACTTTGCTTAAAGAGCATTCAATATCTCAAGAACTCTCGTCGGTGGAACATCAATAGAACGCAACAGACACGCGGTGGATGGCTATTCTCCTAAAAGCCGGACAGTTCATTTGCCCATTGATTTATTGGTAGCTGACAGTGTAATGGGATTAAGCAGCAGTGATTATCGCGAACAAACAGGTTGTTTGGTTTTTTTTTTCTGCATCTGAGAGTTTCAACACGGGTTGTGTAGAGGTAGGCGATCTGTAATGCATTCACACATTCATGTAGAGGAAGAAGAAGGAGAAAATGAGAAAGATTCTTAAGTGCAGGGTGTGTTGTCTAATTTCTAATTTGACCGTCCACTGAAGACAGAAGGTCCTGCGGCAAAAAAAACATGTAATATGTAAGAATAGGAAGGAAAGCAGAAAAAAAATCAAATAAAGAGAGCAGTGGACTCCAGGAGACGGCTGTTAGTCTCAGCCTGATGTGCAGGCCTATTAAAGGATGGGGATCTAGAAAAAAGACAGTTTTAGTATAATCACCCACATAAATCAGGGTGTGATTACTTCAGGAGCTGGAGTTACTGGGTGGTAACGTTGCTCCGCTCACTCGGTAACGTTATTAAGCATCTTAATAGTGAGTGACAGCTGGTAACAGAAACCTTCTGTAACCTCGATCCCCCCTTTAACAATCCAGAGAGCTGAAACAACTAGAGTAGCACTGAATAGAGCACATACCTCCGTCAAGGCCCAACAGTCCACTTACATTCAATCAAGCTGTACACAATTTCACACACTCTTAGATATCAGTTCGGTTTTTCATTAAGATCCATGAATTATTTCCGAGGGAAATTTTGATCACAGTATTAAACAAAGTGATCCCTCGCTTGATCCAGATCAACATTTAATGGGTTCTTCCCTCATTCCTTCTACCAAGTTTCATGTAAATTTGTTCAGTTGTTTTTGTGTAATCTTGCCTACAAAAAACAAACAAACAAATCAACCCACCAACCAACAAACAAACAGACAGGGTGAAAACAGGACGTCAACAAAGTCAGATTCAGTCAACGGGTGTTTTCCTGTTTTATCTTGATATTGTCACCATGGTGCCAAACTCTCAATCCTCTCAGAGATTGATGATTCAGTACTGAATGGCATGTTTGTGTACATGTGTGCAGTCACGCCTCCCCACCTCCATCTACTACAGCATCTCTGGCTCTGTAATTCATGCAAACCGAAATGAAAACCTTCTTAGCAATATGCAGATTTCTTTATGCAAAGCAGCATTACCTATGGTGCGCGTACGGCAGCTAATGCCTTTGATCAGCCTCTCTGACATTCTCTAACTACTGAGAAGAAAAGAACTTAAAAATTGTAAAGGCCCTTAATTGAAGTGAACATAAAAGAAGATACATGGTGTTAATTGGTATACGCTAAGAATAATCTAGGCCTTGGAGACCACTGTCCCTTACCGGCCCCCCTGCCAAAGTGTCAGGATTTACATCTTTAATTCAAGATTTCCCCACATTAATTACCTCGCAGGCAGTGAAATGCGAATCACTTCATTTTAAAGTATAATAAACATCCAAATAGTACCACCCCCCCTCCTCCCCATCCATGAATATCAATTTTTGTTAGTGTGCAAAAGCTCTCCTGTTCTGTTGTGCACGAAGTACCAGGTTTATGGATGTGGTCCAAACAGAGGTTTACAATAATGGAGATTTCTTGTGAGTATAATTAACGGGAACAACATTTGACAAAAGCCCAACTTTAATCTTAGTTTTCAGAAAAATATGGAGGGTTAAAGCTGAAGATAATACTCAAATAAAAACCACATTTCCAGGGTGTTATGAGCATAACACAATCTATTTACCAGATAAAACAACTAAATACCTTAACATGTGTGTGCGGGTGTGTATGTGAGTGCCTGCTTCTCAGAGAAGTAAAGCAATTTGAACACTGGACACCAGTGTGACCTTTGATTATGAGAGGAAGACAGCGGTGCTCATATATCCCAGGCCTCTTCATTCCCTCTCAACATAATGGATGACATTAATGAAAGAACCATTTGAATATCCATGGCACGCACACACACATGCACACACGCATGCAATCATGTCTCAAAGACTTCAGAGGACTTAACATTGACTTACGTTTATTCATTAATTTCTTGCAGTCTTACTTTAACCTTAAATAATAAGTGCTACTTACCTAACCCTTACTTTGACTTAAACTTGAAGCATGTCTTCCAAATAGAATTTAATGATTTACGTAGACTAGTCCTTATGTTAACACATTACGGTCGGTAATATATAGACCACACACACACACACACACACACACACACACACACACACACACACACACACACACACACACACACACACACACACCTACACACACACACACACACACACACACACACACACACACACACATAGTCATGTCTCCCTATTCACTAATTAATTTCCTGGAGACTTACTTCAACCAATGACCAATCCATTACCTAGTTCTTATCTTAACCTAAACTTAAAACAAGAGTATGAAATTCATAATTTTCCGTTAAGTAGACGCCTTGACTGTGTAAACACATTAAGTTTTCCATGACATGAGTAATACCAAGACCACCAACACACATACACACACATGCACATGCATGTACACATGTACACCCACATTGAAATGGTGACAGACAAATGACACTCTGATGGTAAGTGAAGCACTTTAAAGTCCCTAAATGCCTCCACCAGCAGCAGCACTTACACACACACTCTGTAACATCACAGTGGCTTCACTAATCTCCCTCTGTTGAAAACACATTTAATTCTGCACTGCCCCTGAAAACAACTGGCTAAATTGATGCCTTTATCCTGTGAGCAGGTTCATGTATGGATTTATTAACAGAAAATAGCAACATCTATTATGGCATATTGAGACCGTTTCAAGCACACCACAATGTGGTTAATATTATGCAGTGTATTAAACTACAATAAGAAATTTATGTAAACACAGTTCAAACGAGCTCTGCTCCTGTACACCTTAAAAAAATCCTCCTTTTTTGAAGTGGTTTTATTTTTGGGTTTTCATTGTAATTTATTGGCTCAAAGTGCACGGCACAGTGTTAAAGCTGATTTGATATGGAAACCTGCAGGGACATATTAATTAAAATAGCAATCTAATTAGCATTCCACTGTGACCTAAAAGTTGAATATTATTAGAGCTGCAACCGTCGGCTGTGATGAAAAGAGCTTACATGACAGTGAAATTGAAATTCAAAGAGCTGGAGATAATGTACACGCAGATCAAAAGAACAAACGGTGGGGAGAAAAATAACACACCAAGAAGTTTTACATTTCCTCACATGGGGGGAAACCAGGGTGTGTACACTCCTGCGCCCGCATATTGCACACACACAAACACGCACTAGGGTATGTGCAACTTAAGATTTTTTTTAAGTTGTTATGTGATGAAAGGCGAATCAACATAGACTAATAGTTGATGACGTCATTGATAAAACCATAAGAGAAGGGAATGCTTTGCAACAAGCGACAATCTGTTGTTATAAACTGACACCAGATAGCTCATTCCCATACGGTATAATCTGCAAAAACAAGTACAAACAACAACGAGGTGCAACTCAGCCACAACAATATCAATGGCTCCCATTTGAGTGTGGAAGTAGATAGACTGAAATGTTGGTATAACACTTGGCGAGGAAAAAAAAACTGTCATAGACCAGTACAGTCAATGTTTGCTTTGGAAACTATGAAGGTATATTCGCTGTAAAGAAACTGAGCACCTTTGACAACAGTATTTGTACCTGTAGAAAGGAATTTGTACTTCTAGAAAATAGTCACGTGTGTATCAGTGATTTTGAAGTCAAAGAGAAAATGAGAGTTGCACAGCTTCACAGGAACTATAGCTTCACATATTACAACATAAAGCAATAGAAGATCATTTTAAATCGATTAAGCTGGCAGACTAGTTTCATTCAGCTGACCAACCTGTTGCTTCAAGCAGCTCTCCATCATGTTGTAACATGCTGTTAAGGTGACTGGCAGCTCGACTAGACTGTCCCATTACAAAGGTTCCTCCAAATGAGGTCGACAAATGCAGAGCAACAAAGACCACCGGATGGATCCGTGATGACATAAACTGTAGTGTTAATGTTATTTTAATTCGGGCAATGTGAGGACAGATTGTTATAAATAATATTAAGCACTAGGAAATCAGTTATTGAAGTATTAATTATGTTCTTTATTATAGTATTATTAGTGTTCTATATTGCAGAGGGTAAACGAATGTCACTGAATGAATTACTGAGAGCATTTCTTCAACACAAGGTGTTGTGTGATGTTTTATGATCATTGTGGACAGGAGGTCTTAGGTTGCCAACCTTTTTATTTGTCACTTTGTCCCTCGGTTGAAATCCAATAACCAACCCCTCAGAGTCGTATTGAAGAATAGTTTTTCTACTGTACAGCTGGAGGAAGCAGAGCAGAGGTTTACATTGCTCCTATCGTTGACACTACACCTGAGCTGACATCTTTCATCATCTTACCAAACGAGCGACTGCTTACAGTCTCTGAGTGTCTGCTTAACCTAGATCAAGTGCCACAACATGCCCTGACACACATTAAACGTTATACAGGTTGTGACAATCAAAACAGTCCTCGCCGGGATCAGTGTTACTTTTGTTTAACCTTGAGGGCCCCTGCTCTTCCCCTACACCCCTACAGGGAGTCTTTCATATTCCTGCATAGTCTTGTGCATGGACTGAGTTGCCTGCTTTCTGGACAACGGCCTCCACGCTTCTCCTGCAGCTCCACAAGCTGGTGTGTTAACATGTGTCCCTGCGGTGGGCCGGCGAGCCAGCCAGCCAGTGATAATTATTCATTAGTATTCATTAGTGTGAGGGGCTGGCCGGTGCGCGGCTCATGTTGAATCAGTGTTCTGACGAGGCCTCGGCCCGGCGTGGGTCAGTGAAGAGCCAGTAATTAGGCCCACCAGTCAGGAGGCATTTTCCTAAGTACAACACATGAGGTTGAGAGAGGGAAGATGCAACCGCCAGGAGAGAGGCTGCAGAGAGAGAGGGAGCGAGAGATGAGGGACGCTGTGAGAGGGTGTAGGTTTGTTCAAAAGAAAGCTAACCTTGGCCTCCTTGTTTCCCCGTCTGGGTTCTGTTGAGCATCGTGACCTCTTGCCATCGCTCACCTCATCAGCGGTAGAAATCTGTGATGACCTTGGTCCTCTGCTTTGTTTCTTTGTCTGTTCCCTTTTCTCCTATTCTGTTTTTTACTTTTCTTTGAAGCTTTTTGTTCAAATTGTCTTCCCCCACCAAACCTCACCTAAATATGCACATAGTCTGTTTCCATCTAACGTGTTTTGCCTTTGTTGTATGTGCATATATGTGGGTCTTAGTACATTGCATGGCTGATTTATAGCAACAGTTATTCTCACTCGCAAACATAATTGTGTAATGGTTAACATGACGGAGCGGTCACCTCCCAGGAATGCTGTTAGTGTTGCAGGACTAACTGAATTAATCTAATAGGAAGATAATTACGCTGGCTGAAACAAAGCTGGACCAGATTTATCAAACAGTTTTCTGCCCTGTGAGCCGATAAAGGGGGATATCTATAAGCTTGGCGAGGTTAAAGGCGTCCGGCACACCTCAAAGCTGGCTGTGCTACAGCTGTCAGTACGCATCTGACACAGAAAAGGAGTGTTGACGTTGACTGACAGCAATTGAGAAAACAAGGGGTCAAGCGTTGAGCTGCTGCGAGACAGGAGAAGAGAAGGCGCGAACCCCCCCAAATCCAAATCCCAGTGGAGGGTGGCAGAATCCAAGGAGATGATAATGATGTCAACACATAACGTCAGTTTACCTTGAATTAAAAACAAAGAGCATGAGACATTGACAACCTCTCGCTCTGCTTCTCTTTCTGTTTCCTTCTATCGTTTTATTTTTCCCTCTTCCTCTCATTCATTCCTGTACAAGCATGGATACACATGGGAGGGAGAGACAGAGTGCCTCGCGTAGCCTTGCTGTATCCTGACATGATTCCAGATTAGACAAATTCCCCAAACTACAAGCGGATGGCATGGCACCTTCCTTTTCCCCAACACTCCCACTCCTCCTCCTCTCCCTGCTACCCTCCTCTACCTCCTCTCTCCCCCTTGGTCTCCTGCATGCACATTTTTCTCCTTCAGATGTATGACATCGCCATATAGGTGCACTTGACAGCTCTCAGATTGGCGCTGCCGAAGAGGGAGATCCCAAAGTGAGACGGGTAAGCCGTGTAAATCTATCAGGGGTCCGTCAGGGAGGAGGAGAAAGAGGGAGGAGAAGGGGGGAGAGGGATGAAGAGGGTGTGTGTGGAGGAGGAAGTCAAGGGAGAGTTGGAGAAGGGGGAGAGGAGAGTGAGGGAGAGAGGCTTGGTGGGGCCCCGCTGAGCACATAAGCTTCCATGCTGAGCACAACCGTGGCTGGCTGACAGTTGTGCTCAGCCTTCACTGTAATAATGAATAAAAGGAAACTCCCTGCAGATTACACATCTTCCGTGTTTTGACATTGACCTTAATACATAATTTAACCACAAAGCCTGAAGAGTGTGTAACGAGATAAGAGAGGACCAGAGGATAGAAAAAAGATGCCCCGCGCTAAAACATACAGGCCCCCCAAAAAAAAGCCTCAGCAGTAATGGCTCTAATATGATCAAGCCTGAGAGGACTCTTACCACAGCTGGAAGGGGACATTATAGGGACGGGACAGGAACATGGAAGGTACCAGAGGAGGAGAATCATGGATTTGTGTGTGTGTGTGTGAAGAAAATGCAGTGATTTTCCTGCTTGTCGAATTCCCTGTGGGACGAGAAGGTAGTATTTCTAAACCTCAATAGAATAGTAATGTACCAGCCCCAGCGTGCGTGCTTGTGTGTGTGTGTGTGTGTGTGTGTGTGTTTCTGCCACCTTCCGCCTGTTAGTGTAATTCCCCCCAGTGTGGATTCGAGTAAGTGTAGACCAGTTGAGTGTGAAATCCAAAAGAGGTATTTGTCAGTGTCAGTGTCACCTCTTGGTGTGTGTGTGTGTGTGTGAGAGTGTTTTCCTCAGGGCGTGTGAGTGCTATGATGTTTTGAGTGACTGTACAGCGGTGTTTGCTGAGCCAGCACTCTTAGCCACAGGTTATGTCACTCTAGCTGAGGTCACCATGTCACACACACTGTCAGGAAATGCTTTCTGTAGCTGAATTCCTCCAGGAGAAAACTGCCAAACTCACACTCGTTGTAGAATATGTCCACTGCGACCATAAATAACAACACACGGGTATTTTTCTTTTACAGCAGGGTTTGTATTCTGGTCTATTTTATGTTTTTGGTAAATTCACTTGTGCTTTTTTCACTAATGGGAAATGCTGCTGCACATGATTCATGCATTAACAATCATTACTACCCAATTAAGGAGGTGGTTACGTCACCAGTGGCCTGCTAGGTGCTGTGAAACACAGATGCAGATATTAAATATGAATTACAGAGGCCGTATCTGCCCCCCTCCTCTCCTCATTCCCTCATCCTTTTACTCCTTTCGTCTTTTGGCTCTACAAAGATGGGCTGTTCTGTAATTGAAGCAGCATGTCAAAGCCGTCTTCCTGGCTCTGTGTAACCCTCTGATTCACGCTCTTCTCATTAGTGTTCTAATTACCAATGGTTGAAAAGCAAGAGCCTGAGCGAGCCCCTCGGCAAGCGTCAAGGTGAGAGTGCGGGCCCGTGGCACTCTCAGTTGGGGGGGTTGAGGCTAACCTCCAACCCAGTAGGGGGCAGTGGAGATGTACTGAACCAAGCCTGCATGGTGTCCACAGCTCTGCACATCAGGTCTGTTTTAAAGGCTGCCTGCTGCTTTGCATGGTAACGAGCTGTTATGAAGAGAAAAATTAAACATGAGGAATTGTTGGATCTGTCGGTCCATCCACCCACCCCGTTTTCTCCATTTTTGTGACTCCACTAAGATTCACACACCTGTCAGTCTGTCCCTGGGCCTTAGCCTCGGCTTGTGTCCCTGGGCTCTTGGAGCTCTTCAGGGGATTTGCTTGGCTGCAGCCTCACTGTCCCTGAACAGCCTCCAACTTGTCCAGCTGGGTTGGACATTTAGTGTGTGTGTGCTTGTGTGTGTGTGTGTTTGTGCGCACAGTCGCACCACCATGGCTCAGTAACCACACATCAACAGCTATTGCTGTGGTGGCTATAGTGCTTTGGTGCTTTGCCATCAGGCTGCCGTCCAAGGGCTGTGTCAAGACCGAGAGAGTCTTGGTGTGTGTGTGTGTGAGAGTGTGTGTGTGTGTGTGTGTGTGTGTGTGCTGGGTGATGCAGGGCGGTGCTCTACTTCTGCAGCAGTAATCTAATGAGCCTGTAAACACACTCATTTGACATCATTAATTGGAGGGAGATCAGAGATCTGAGAGGGGTGTGGGGTACAGTGTGTGCGTGTGTGTGTGTGTGTCTATGTGTGTGTGTGTGTCTGTGTGTGTGGTAGCAGTTTGAGGGTTCTCCCATCAGAGAGGGTTCTCCCAGATCAAAGATTTAGAGTGTAAAATCCTTGATTATGTGACAGAGAGACACATTAGAGGAGGTTTACTGCCAAGCTGAGAGCAGCAGAATGTTAGTGCCAGCTGCAGGCCTTGATTTCACCAGTGAAAAGCACTAAAGCGGCGCAGACAAAGCTGCCCTCCGTTTGGTCAATTTTAACGACGAGTGGACAAATCAAAGTTGGAAGTCAGAGAACCTGTCTGGTCTCCGTTTATTGATTTTCAATTATTGTAGCAATTTGAAACCCCCAGAGCTCCATTTTGGAAGCGAGGTGACTAAAGCGTCTGCTGGCACTTTTGAGAAAAGTTTGAGTCCGCTTTGTAACTGTCACACAGTGTGATCCATTAGCCGTAATTGTGCTGCCATACTGGTTCAGTCACATTTGTCGGCTGGATCTAAGATAGGGGGAAACAGAGATGCAGTGCTGGAGTTGCCAGCAAGTAGTCCTCTGCTCTGATTGTAACCCAGTCCAGTCCTTAATGATCTATCTGTCTACCACCCGCACAATGGCCCACACCGCTGTTCGCTTTCATTTACAGAGTGCCAGTCTCTGTACTCCCCTCATCAGCCCTTTGTTCCTGACTGTTTCATGTTTTTTTGGGGAGCTGAGTGGCAAAGCTGTGTATGGGATACTTTTGAGCGGCTGGTTGAGAGAGACAGCCCGAGCAGGAATTTTCCAGTGCAATACATTATGAAGATTTCACTTTCTGCCTTTGATTCTGCACTGACAGTTATCCTTCAGCCCTCCTTTAAAGTCCCACTTTCAATCCCTAATGGCTGTCATGTCGCTGTGCTCTCTGGACTCTTACTCAAAGTGTCATTGGCATAATGGTCGGCAGCCGTTGGCCTCTTTTGATCATCCATGCTGTGTGCGAGAGCAACTGGAGCCGAAACAGTAAGGTGTATGAGGTGTGTGTGTGTGTGTCTGCACTGCTTGCACCTCTGCTCGGCTGCCACTCCTAGGCAAAGCTCCACGACCGGAAATCTAAAATTCACTTTCAAATAGTTTTCCTCCTGTTCTTGGTGCCTAATAGCCAAGCAGTATAAAATGTGTGTGCGTCCGAGTGTGTGTGTGTGTATGTGTGTGTGTGTGTACTCATTAAAGGGATATAGCAGGTTTCTACTGTATCAGCATCTCAGGCTCAGCTCAGTTTGGCACTCCCTCAACAGCTATGCATACTCCAACAAAGGGATGAAGGGCCGCAAGGGAGGGAGACCAGGAGAGAAAGTAAAATCTAATGTGTGTGTGTGTGTGTGTGTGTGTGTGTGTGTGTGTGTGTGTGTGTGTGTGTGTGTGTGTGTGTGTGTGTGTGTGTGTGTGTGTGTGTGTGTGTATGACACTGAGTTGAGACCTTGGACAAAGCCAAACTGCACTCAAGTTCAAACACGGCAGCCTGCGTTCAAATGTATCAAGCTGGTCCAAGATAAATTCACACTCACCAGGCCAGAGAGAACACATCTAAGCAAGATGATCAGGGCCAGGAAACATCCGGAAGAGCTCTGATAGATTCCAACAGGGACGTGCCTGTAATTGAAGCCAGTGTGCCTTCACTGAATGACATTATGTTCAAACATCCTGGGATGAAAACCAGTGTGTGGATCCAAGTATTGTCCGTCTTCCAGGGACAGCGTCCTCTCATTTCCTGCCTGCCTCACCTGCCTGCCCCTCAGCAGCCCAGGCCCTGATCCAGGTGTTTGCCAGGCTGCATCCAGAGCCTAGGGCGCTGGAGCTGTCAATGCCCAGAGAACCACCTCCAGGGCGGCTGCACATCAGGGTGAGTGGTCACATGAAACAAGAAAAGTTATTCTGCTTCTCTCTCAGAATACGGTTGAAGAATTTAACAGAAGCACAATATAACGTATATGTAGAGTTTGTAGGGAGAACTCTCTGGCATAGCTAATTATTCCTTGACACTTTCTCTTTCTGCCTTTTGACTCCATAGCCTTTTCTGTTTTCTTGCCTAGTTTCCTCAGTAAACTTCTGCTCTTCTGTGTTAATCGATTTGTCTTTGGACTTATTTATTTAATACACTCACTTGCACACATACATATGCCCCCCTCTCCTCCCCTTTATTTATTTACAGAGGGATCCAGATCAGAGCACTTGGCCGAGATCGTGTGTGATGTAAAGTTCTGGAGAATAAAAGATGTCTCTTCCAATAACATATTTCCTGCGTGTATCGAAAGACGTGTCAATTTCAGTTACACCTGGCGCAGCAGTTGGAAAACAGAGAGTTCTTCGCTTCTAAAAGACAATGCCATACCAGTCACTCCCCACCTGAATGACTGATACATTAAACATGCAGAAAGCAGCGGGAGGACACTAGGGAAGGAGCGTTCAAAGACAAAAACAACGCATCCAAAAAACAAAAAAAATATGTTGCTCAGTACAGTACAAGACAACACAACACAGGTGTCTGGTGCAGCAAACTAGCACCAACGTTGAAACCTAGTCTTTCCAGGAACACAGTCAGTATTTTCATTCGACATACCGTAATGAAGAAATTATCCAACATGAGTGCAATCAGACTCATTTAGATTACTGTTTAATAGCCTATTTGTTACTCAACACAGTATCCTCTGTTATTTTCCAGCTGCCTTGTGAATCTAGCTCTGTATCTCTGTAATGTCCTGGCAATGTTTGACATTGCAAAAGTGAGCATTTCTTGGCTTTTCTATACTCTGAAAGCTGTTCCAGAGAGGCAGCTGATCACACAGGCTTTTGTAAGTGGAGCAGAGGAGCATCTCCGCCTTCTAGTTCCCTGACAGGACTGTCAGAGTACATTCGGGCCTATAGACCAGACGTGCTAAAATCCGCAGTCCTCACCATGCTCATGAAATGCTGACACAGCTGCCCTAGGCTTGGCCTGTTGTAGAAAATTAATTCAGGCAAGCCAGAGGACACCTCAGTCAGCGAGACAGACAGACAGATTGGGGTCCTGTAAGGCAGGCAGTGTGAAAAGGACTGGAGTCTCTGGTCTTTGTTCACTGCTGGACACGTTAAGACTCCATTAAGGAAGCCTGACACACAAGGCGACGGCTGTCTCTGTTCTGCCTGAGCAAGCAACGTATTAAAAGTCTGGGACTTCTGCTCTTTTTCTCTCTGTCATAGAAACTCACACAGCAACATTTAATGTCATATAAAATATGCATTTGTTCTTTCCGGGTAATACGTTTATAAGCATGGTTTTTGTGTTGACTCTTGTAATTATTTAGACAAAATTGTTATTACAAATAAGATCAAATTTAATTTGTATTTCCTCTATGAGTGATTTCAATGGAGTTTACATTTTCACATTATTCTGTGTTAAGCTGGTGCAATATTGGTGTATTGCAAACCTACAAGTCTTCTTTGATAAACATCTGTCAGCTCGGGCAGTTATATGTTCCAGTGAGAAACAGCAGCCAGCTGCAGTGATGCTACACAAGGCTATTTACAGAGTTGGCTCCACACGATGGAGAGATTGACCCATGTATCTGAAAACATCAACTGACAGCACGGGTTAAACTTAAAAGTACAACGTTAGCATAAAAATAACTAATGCTGCTGTTTCCCTGCTGCACCAGGGGCTGGATATATGCCAGCTGTGTTGCATGAATGCAAAAGCTCATATTGGAGATGACTGCAGTGTAAACAGGCAGAGCATTATAGATCAGCTAAAACAGCATCATGAAAATAGACTCTCTGCCTACACACGCCAACGTGACACATTCTCCATCCAAAACCATCAGTCTTCTCTGATCACAGATTGACAAACTGACACCACAAACACAGGTCAAACATATATTTACTAATCCCTGTTAAACACTGTCTTACCATTAAAATGGTGGCCTACAGTTTGTATATCCATCCACAGATTTCAGAAAATCCGGTGCTGCGGTCAGATTGTTTGAGCTCTTATATCCTTCTTGGGATAATGAACATTTTATTCTCATTATTTTTGTGATTCACAGTTTCAGGCACAAAAACAACATTTCCATTTGATCTTCTCTTAATCTTTGAGTCTTTTCGGGATGTTTTCTGCCCCCTGCCTGTGCATGCTGATGACGTCGCTAGGAAAAACCCATCTACAGACCGTGGACCGGCTGTGAGCTGATGTAGCTGATTTAAGAGGCCCCAACTCTTTCAGTTACTGTGTGTGATTGAAAGAGGTGGCAGGAGTGCTACTGGTGTCCCTCAAACCACTGGTGCTCATGGAACGGAATACATGTCAAAAAAATTTATTTCAATTGGCTTGAAGTTTTAAAATACACCAACGCGTATCGGCGTATGCCTTCATCAGGGTGTGCTGGACCTGGATTCTTCATTATTTTTGGACATAATTTTTCTTTGAATTTTTTACTGTGTGTGATTATTTGAATAACTGAATAACATACAATACCACTCATTGCTGTGAGTTGTTACAATCTGGTCAAAACATTTGGACTCTAGAACCCGTCACTGTTATTCTAAGAACATGGTACTGCTTGTGCATGAGCAGGTGATGAGATAACGTGAAGTAACATCAATTGGAAATCAACACTAACATTAGCAAACGATAACTTAAGATTTCCAAGTGGGAGTTGTCTTGCTAACTAGAAACAATTACATGTAAATTAACGGCTTTTTTGAATTCCAACGTTACACAACTGATAGTACTATCGTAGTCTATACAAAGTTGTCCATACAGTAGCATATCAATGAAAAGGCCTCTCCCAGTAATAATCGGGCCGTAAACATCAGTCAACAGCTTCCATGCAAAGAACATCCTGAGGTTTCAGTCTTAGTTTCTGTTTCCACAAATATGTCTAAAAGATTTTTTATTCGTCTTTGAAAATTTTGACCGTATGACTTTAATACATGAATAACTTAAGAGAACATATTTTTTTTACCTCTATGTGATAGCCTTAATAGTCACTAATTGCTTTCTTCGAATTGACTTTTGATCAATATAACTAATTGTGTGTCTTGCTTGCAGTAATTTTATCAGAAGAAAAAATATGTGAATATTTTTCAAACCAGCTAGCGGCTTCTTTTGCTAGACTTCCATTCAGATCGGAGTCTTAATCTTTAGTCTTTAGTTAGGCCTTGGGGAATCCTTGTTAATAGATCCTCTTGCTTAGGGCCTCTGGCTTAATCCTTGCCATTTACCACTTCCTATGCTGGTTTGCTAAATACTCTAAATTAGGTGGCTGGCGGGGGCATTTTGTATCACTCCGTGTCCTGACCACTTTTTTTCTGGTAATTTTTTGGAAAGGATGGGCGAGGCCTGACCTTGGAATGGCCACGCTGGGACCTTGGCGCTTAATCTTGAACGTTTCTCTAGATATACTGCGAACTTCATAGCGAAATGATAATTAACTCCCAGTATCAATTAGCATTCAGCGTGTAGTAGGGTAACGAGGAGCCAATTAAAAGAAAATATACATAATCAATTATTTATTCGTTCTTAATTACAGTGAGTTTTTACCCTGTTACAACAGCGGCAGTTCAATTAATGACCTTCAGCTATCTTCATTTGAAATTGCCGTGGAGCGGAGGAATTTACCCAAACCCCACTATGAAACAAAGCTGGAGAAACACAAACACACATGCACACACACACACACACAGACTTGCACAAACTCAGAAAAAGAAACTGAACAAGGGGGGGGAGAGAGAGAGAGAAAGAGAGAGAGAGAGGGAAAGGAAAGCAGGAGAGAGATGTAGTGAGAAAGAGGGAGAGGAAAGAAGGGGACTGGCACTGTCTGTCAGTCAGATGCCCAGAGCTGCGGTGTACATGGTGTCACCCACACGACCGAGCCGTCTGTCGAGGCCACCTGCCTCATTATGGGAAATGTATGCATCTAGGGCAGGCTCTGGCTCATCCTCTGCATGGGCAGGGAAAATGGCACACTGGCAACTATTACTGCATTATGTTAGCAAGCTGTACACACCGCATGCACACACACTGCACTGAGAGACAGGAAACTAGCGAGCCAAGAGTTTTACTGAATGGGCTGGGGGGAAAAAAACGTGTTACTCTGGTGTACGTGTGGATTTCTGACACAAGTTCTGACTGGGATGAGACTCGTGCCACTCTTGGACAGGCGGTTTGTAGGATGTGGCAGCATTATACAAAAAAATATAGCATATGATGAGAAAGAACACAGTATCTGACACATTAGTTTTGTATATTCACACTCTGTAAGAGGTGCATGATAGTTGAGTGTGTGGAAAAAGTTAACCAGTGCAAATGTCCCCCTCTCTGGCCACAGGGTCCTATAGCACCCAACGCACACATGCAACAAACTGATCACGACACAAAACTTTTCTCCCTGTCCATCCTCGCTCCCCTCTGCTCGCGCCTTTCCGCCCATACCTGGCCTGAATACCATTAGGCCTAATGGAGCGCGGTGTGAGGGACAGCCAATCATGATGGCGTCCCGTCAGTGACACCGACATGTATCTTGGTGCTCATTATCATCCTTGAACAGCGCCAATTTACATCTGATGCTCTGACTAATTCTGCTCCAGTGTTGTCAAGAGGCATAGGAAGTGGCCTGGTCGTGATGACAGCGCGGCTGTCAGGAGCCTGTGGATGGAGGATTCCTCGGGGCATGATTTAATGCCCATGTCAAGCCCCGCTGTCAGCCTTTCTCTCTCTCCCCGCTCCCTGCGCTCCTTCTCTCCATCCAGCCATTAGGATTCAGCCAGCGGAGAGATGGAGCGATAGAGCGGGCGATTGGCCTGCTTAGGATTCACACTCTGGGCAAGAAAATAACACGCCCTGTTTCACAAGTGATTAGCCTTTCCTTGTAAACCTTAAATTAAGGCTAAAAAGGAAAGGCGGCAGAGAGGTGATGGAGAAACGAAATGTGTGTGACCGCCAAGTGCAGAGGAAAACCTTGAGCATTTCCCCTCGCTGGTTTATGGCTTCTTGTTTGTCTAATTTTCAGAGACAACTTTCCCGTGGTATTTTGCTGAGTTGTTTTGGCTTCTGTTTGGTTGTATAACACCACAGATTTCTTGGCCCCTCGCCCTCCCTCTTGTAGAGTGATTAACATATTGCATGATGTCTCCTGATAGTTCCACTTGCACTGTGAAATCCTTTCTTGCTCTCTCTGTGTGTGTTTACTTTGGTCAGGACGGAACCGACTTTTTGTGGAGTGCAGATCAAACCATCCAGTAAAAGTTTATTCTGCAGAATGTGTTGTGGACGTGGGGATAAAGCCGTGCATATTTTTGCATGTGTTTCTGAGAATGAGACAGCCGCTGTCTGTTATCTGAAACAATTGCCAAACGTGAGACGCCTGACCTGTGCTGACCCCCTGCCAAAGGTCAGAGGTGAGAGGGGCCACAGATGGTTGGAGATGGCCAGCCGGGTCAGGGAGGACAGAGGGACAGGGTGCAGACATTTCACAATACCACAAAAGGAGTGAACTAAATGTTATTTGAGTCTGACATACAAAAATATAAGTTTGGCCTATCTGTCTGTGTGATGGTATTCCTACAATATGTTGCTGCAATATGTTGCCCACTCCCCTGTCTCCCTCCTCTCTAACAAAGCAGTGATAAATGACCAGAGATTTTGCTGCCCAATGTGTATGGCTCAGTTTGGTTTGTCGTCTCTTTTAACGTAAGAGCATCACCACAACCGCCTCAAAACAGAGGCGAGCATGGTTGTGTGTGAGTCGTCTGGCCGTACGATCACAGTAGCAAAAAACTGACCCGGCCGTTTCCCCTGGCTTTAACTTTTAATGAACATTAATTAGATTCGGTCTACCTTCTGCATGTTTTGGCTCAGTTTCACATCCTCTTTGGCCACATTAGGCCGTTCTTGCAGCCACTGATTGCGCTACTCACAACGCCTCAGCTGTACGAGAAAAAACGGTCTCAGTTCACAGCATTAGCACTGGAAACCAGTCAAAAAACAGGAAATGTTTGTGTGCCATTTAGGTGATAGATGATAGACGTTTTTATGAAGCGTTCCTTTGATATCTTCTTTAGCCATGGTGCAGCAGTTGGCAGGCTGAAGGGGCTCCGGCCAGTTAGCATTGGCTCTGCTTGGTAAGTATCAGGTCTAACCCTGCACGCCTGTCAGCTCACATTCACAAAAATGGCCAAAAAGAGGTCCATAAAATAATGAATAATTTGATAACTACAAATAAATAAATTACTCACTGTTTGTTCTGAGGAAGGTAAATATTAAATAGTGGAACCTGAATATATAGTGGAAACAGTAGATCAGTGTTACAAAGGTGTTTTAAAAGGGGGACCAATACGTACATTTCTTTATTGTTCGATTAAAACTTACACTTTCTGGTGCCATATTCTCTTTGGACCAACTACTACTGTGCCTCCAATTTATTAAATAAGGAAATAATTCAGTAAGATTAAATGAAGAACTGAATATTGGTGCTTCTTACAATCTTTACTTACAGTTATACAGTTTGATTTTTAAACCCTGAAAAAAAGCCACAAGTAACTAAGGCTCATTCCATGTCTGCCGCTGCCAAGCTATTTTAAGCTTTCCCATAACCCATGTGCAAAAAAACCTGTGATATGAAGCTTTATGCCAAACACACTTGTCAACATTTAACCCACTCTTTACGCCCAAGCCAAAAAGATGCTTCTTCACAATTTAAACAACTCAAGCTTCATCATTTCGGCCCATTTAAATTACTTTAAAGCTTTATACAAACATTCATGGTAAAAAAAAAAAAGAAAAACTGTGCAGGGATCTCCATTATTCTGTTTTACGCTGACGACCGTGTGGTGTGTGTTAATGAATATGCATGTCTTTAATGGGTCATCTCATCCGCCCAAACCCCCACCTATAATGGCCGTTTATTAGATGTGTAAGTGTAATCAATGCCTCTTTTCAGTAGAATAAATAAGGGGGGCGGTATAACATGTAAATTATCGCTGGGAAGAGTTGTTGTGGCAACAAGACGCCAACGAACACACGCAGTTATTATTTCCAGTTTGTGGTTAACTTCCTGTGGAGATTGATGGATACTCCGAGTGCTCCTGTGTGTCTTGAAGGGAACTATTGATCGCTGCTGCCATTGGTTTCAGCCTCCATTTGTTGATCTGCCCATGAAAGCCCAACTACATGGATCATACTGTAGAAATGACCCCAGCTCTTTTTAATGATGTTTGAGCCTCTGAGAAAAAACCTGCTGCTCCCACTAACAGTCAGGCTGCGTGCCACGCTGCATTCTCTACCCACATGGACACGTTCCTGTTTGTTTTTCTGTGAGTTCCGCTGAACGGTGACGCTGGGAAATTGGGAAATCGCTCGCACATTCACAGACACATGAATGATCGCACAACAACTGTAGCAATTTTGATAATGAAGCTCTCTGGAATTATGACACGGTGGCTCTCCGTTCATTTGCCAAATTGTGTTTGGTGTCGTTTTTTATTGCAATTTTCATCAGTGCTTTTTTCCCTCCGCTTTAAGACGAGAAGGGATCATTAGCCCAGGACTGTTCAACCATGCACAGAGGAAAAACGCCATCAAAGTTGTCACACAAAATGTCCTTGTTCTCTAATTTATAAACAAAAAACACAGATTTTCTCTTTCATGTGGCTTCTTGGAGATAATTATGACAAGATGAAAGCAGTTAAATTCCTCCCTCTGTTCTCTGCTCTTCAGATGGTTCCCCCCATTGTCAAAAATGGAGATGAGATTTCATGTGGCTGTCATTGCCTGTGTCCCTGTCTCTCTCCGTCTCTCTCTCTCTCTCTCTCTTTCTCTCCAGCTCTCGTGTCTCTTTCCCTCCTCTTTCCTGTCTCGCTCCCTGTCTGTCTCCCTGCTTCACTCTTCTTTGTCAGTTTTTTATTGAACTCTGATATCCAAATCTGTCATGTTTTCAGAACTGTCAATCAGTCACTCACTATCTGTCTGAGGTTGCTGCCCCCTAATGGAAGAGAATCATTAGCTTTTATCCGCTCTCTCATTTATAAGGTTTAAAGCTCTTCACAATCAAAGGGACAAATAAGTAATCTTCTTGCATATGTTTCTGTGCACTCTCTCCCTCACACACACACACACACACACACACACACACACACGCACATACACACAATTGCACTTGGTGTTGATGAGATGTCTACACACCCCTCCCTCACACACTCTGAGGCGACGGGCTGGTGCACTGTGTCGTGCCATGCTGTGGTGTCTGCAAGTGTGTGTGTGTGTGTGTGCACGCGCGCCCTCTTGGGAGGTAATTACCAGAATAAATACAGTAGAGGCCATGGCTGCTAATTTATGCCTGATTGTTGACAGTCAGAGTATTGTTTAACATGCACAGAGAGGGCCCTTGGTGTTGTGTTTCATGATCCTCCTTGTACGTGTGTGTGTGTGTGTGTGTGTGTGTGTGTGTGTGTGTGAGATAGAGAGAGGGGCGGGGGGGTTGCTCAGTGCATCCTTGTTTTCTGTGATTATCCTCTCTGTGTGTGACCCTGCTGGTTAAAAGTTTCAGTAAACAAATTCTGTCTAATCTGTGTGTGTCTGACCTGTATGTCTTTTCTTATTGACAACACTTTGGGCTAACACCAATTTAAAAGGGGAATCATTCTTTCATTTGTCTCCTGCTCTATATTGTCTTTCTGGTTTGCATGATTCACATATTTAAAAAGTCCTTATTTATCTCAAGCTATCTATTATGCAGCCACTTAGTTGAGGCTCTGATGGAAAAGGGGAAATGCTTTTTTCAGATTTTCCAAACATTCAGACATTCCTTTCTCATCGTGCATCTGATCAGACAGATCGATTACCTGGATCATGTTGTGTTGTCTCACTGGTACCTGAAGTATCCACTGATGTATTAGTTTGTCTCTTAAGATTTCCCATCTTCCTTACCCACTCATTTGTAAATAGTGCAGTTCATTTGGAGTAATTTCAGCCATGGTTTAATGTGTGTTTGCCTCCATATAGAGTATTTGTGGCAACAGGATGGCGAATGTTTGATTTGCTTAAAATAGACTACGGCGGCAAGGAACATGTCACTCAATGCAACACTGAGGCTTATTTAATTTGTTGACAATAACACAAATATAGAATACCTTCAGCCACTGCCACAGAGTTTTTTTTACCCATTAATAACATTTTTAATCAGGTGCCCACCAGCTTACTTGGTTGAGTGGGTTACCAACATATAAAGGCTTGAGTCCTTCTGCAGTGGCCACAGGTTCAGTCTTGTATTTGCTGCTTCTACTTAAACTCTGTCCTATCAATAAAAACAGCAAAATGCCAAAAAAAATGTAGTTCATTCATAGTAAGTAAATTTAGTGTTTAGAATTGACAGTTATTATGAACATTCAAATATTTTGATGGAAAGTTTTCCAGCTTTCTGAGTTGTGGTTTCCACATCTTGCATGTAAGTCTTTTTACATCTTGTATGGCTGTGGTTATACAGAAATCCTCTTCTTCAACTCATTGTTCCACCCAGCATTTCCCAGAATCCCCCACAACCACTTTCTATTGACTTTTCCTCTGTTCTCGAACCACACACTTGTTAATCAGATAGGCCAGCTGTGGGTATGTGGTTGAGGGGCTTTAAACGCCTCATAGACACCCCATGATCTTTATGAGTGTGAGAGGATAAAGAGTTCACAGCGCTGCAACTGAGAGCGCTGCTTAGAACCTGCGTAGCCCAAATTATCTGCAGAAAGTCAGTAGAGTGGAAGTTCAGATGCTTGCACCCAAATGAGGTATGAATGAATTTAACTCTCGGCCCAGAACTTTTAACGATAGCCTAGGTCTATCAAAGATATTGGATATTAATTCATTAATAATAGATACTAATGAGCTTTGAAGTGGGTGTAGTGTTGGACTTTAAAAGTCCCCAGTGAGTAATGAAGCCTGTGGAAACACCTTTGAGGCGCTGGGGGCCGGGAGGCCTGACTGGAGGAAACAGTACAAGTCTTTGTATTAGAGCTGATTGAGCCGGTCTGGGCCCCAGCTTCGTTACAGCCAACCACTTACACGCCCCGAATTCTACTGAGGAGACTGCTGATGAATTTGTTTAATTGAACGTAAATAATGAATTCCCAAGGAAGAGATTTGGCCCAGTTGTAATTGCTGGAGATCAGAGGGCACAATACCAAACTTCAAAACGCCTGACCCAGGCGGTCGTAAAAGCCGTAACGATGACTTCGAAGAAAAAATGAAGAAAGTGATATCAGAGGGGGTGTTGGGGGGGGGGGGTAACAGAGGAAGAGTAACGGAGACAGAGACAGGGAAAAGAAGATGAACTAATGAGGAACAAAGACCTAACGAGTTTCGCGAGGAAAATGAAGTGTTTCCAAAGTCGTCTTTAAACTTGGCGAGATGAAACGCGGGAGCGGCAGTTGTTTTTGACAGCTCGGGACGAGATGGGCCACAGCTCAGAGAGAGAGGGGTAATTCCCTATTCCTTTATATTACCCGCTCTCTCTCTCCTTCTCCCTCTCTGCTGGGAGCCCCCTCATCCCCCTCTCCGCTTCCCTACATTGATTCTTGAATTAGACTGTTTTATTGAATAATTAATAGGCCTTTTCCCATGATTGATGATTTGCATCGCTTGAATATTAGCTTTTCAATCAAACGCAGCTTGTTCTAATGTAACCATATTGAAAACATGTCAAACACTGTTTACCCACTTTGTGCGCAATGTTGTCTTAAGTTCTGGCTGCTGAGGCCTCACAATGCTCAGCGGTGGGGAACAGCCTTGTCAAGCGCTCGCTCAGTGCTGATTATAAGGCCCCGGAGTTAGCACTGAAAGCGCGTATATACATCGGTGCATAGACACATGCACAGATGCACGCACACAGAGAAACACGCCCAATTCGAGGCCCCCGACATGTGTGAACAATAAATGGCCGTGTTCGTGCACTCGCAGGGCAGGCACACATTTACAAAAAAACACACACAAAACAACCCTGATGGTTTTCTTTCCACTGAAAATCCATCAGTTCCCCAAAAGGACCCGTCTAATAGCTACAGTAGCGCTCTGCTTAGTTTGAGTGGCAGCGAGGGCCAGTCTGGGAATAGATTGTCAGGCATATTGCGTCTACCATCTCACAGCACCATATCACAGAGCGAGAACACATCAGTGCTGGGAGAGACACATGCATTAAGATTCCCTTTTAATTTGACTGGGATTGAAGTCGAGCGCTAAATTACGCCGTCATCCCCCTACACAGGCTCCCCCTCCCCGGCCCAACCCGAGCTTGTTTTTTGTTTGTTTCGCTTATTTATTTATTTACCGCCTTACTTATTCATTCATTCCAAGAGTCCGATTTTCTGAGAGTGTGTCAGCGCGTCGCTCGGCGCATGAAAGCACTTTGCGTGGCGTTGTGTCTGGTGTGTTTAGACAGTTCCAAACATGTGCATGGTTAAATAATTTACAGCGTAACTGACTAATGACAGGCAGTGATCATGTCGAGACGAAGAGGCCTGGGTGACTGCTGATCAGGGACAGTGCCTGTCTCTTCTGCTCACGCTCACTGCTACTGTGTGTGTGTGTGTGTGTTTGTGTGTAGCTGTGGGCTTGGCTATGTTGTGGGTGTGGGAAGGGAATATGTTTGTGTTGGTGTGTGCAGGCAGCAACACAGATTACAGTTCACTCTGCTGTACGCGGAGTGGATGGATCCCTCCCAAGACATTTGTCGAAAATTGATTTTGAGTTCCATTCATCACTTGGGTTAGTGTGTGACAGTTCATTCACTGCGTATACAAGGGAACTATGAGCTCTGCATACTCTAAGTTCCCAAGACATTTCACTGAGAAATGCATATGAACTTGAGATTAAGTGCTGCGCATAATTTTTGTCACTGATGATACAGTCGTTCATGACGGCTTTGTGCTTCTGTGCTACATCACCAAATAGAGAATGCTTAGGACTGCAGCTAATAGGGCTAATTATTCAGTTTTTTACTATTTGTTTTCACTTTAAGTAACAAATGAAAATCAGACACAAAAAACAATAACACAATCCTAGTGAAATCCGATTTAATGGGTAGTATTTTGTATCTTTGTTTTTATATTACTATGTTTGGTTCAGTAGAGCGGGTCTTTTACTGTGGTGGTTCCCAAACGAGGGGTCGTGATCCCCTGTTCTGTTTAGAATAAACCATGCAGATAATCATCAGCCTTTAGATTTTATTTGTTTCCATGTGTCTCCAGAGGTGATCACAGATTTGCAACAGTATCAGTTGCAGCAGGTCAGTTTACAGCACCACAGGAAGCATTGCAATATGTGCATATTAAGGTGATTTGGCTTTTTATGACATTTTCTCATGGGAATAAGTCATGGATCTTGATGAAAAAACACCAGGCACATTTAGGGAAACTTGAATTTAAGGGGACTGTTTAGCCTTGGCGGAGGTCTTCAGTCTGCCATTCTAGTGTTTTCAATGAAGACATAAAATAAAAGTACTTTACATTCATTCTTTAAAACAATGCTGGATTACTAACTACATACATTTACTGGGGACTCTTTTCAGAGGATCACACTAGTGAATATTTAAAGCACCGAAAGGCTGGCTAAGGGATAAACACCTATAATGCAGCCATTCACCCCACTGATGTGTTTTTGGTCGTTTTGGACTGGTGCAGAAGAATGAGCTGCAGGCATCAATTTTAATGAGGATAATTTAATTGTTTATTTTAGTTTTCTCAGCACATAACATAAAGAATGTCACCAGGCATCTTGAAAAAAATGCTGTCTGATTTTTCTGCCTTTTTTCCCCATCAGCTTCAACAATTCATAGACGCAATCAATTACCAACAAAGACAGATACATAAGAAGATAACCAGCTAAAGAAAAAAAATTCCCAGAATTCAACAAAAACACGTATAGCACAATAACACCCTCCCAAACCTCAGCTCCTCTCACTATAAAGGCACCTTGAAGAAGAGGGCTGGTCCCTGGGGCTTACCAAGTATCTGATCTATTATGCAAAAAATCATTAGGCTAAATTAAAAAGCTGTTTGAGGGTAACCAGATCCTTTAATGAGGTCAGCGAGCAGCACAGCGACATTAAAACACAACCCAAGAACAGAAACAGGAGACAAGAGGAGAGGGAGGCCATTGATTATCAATCATGTAGGTCATTATCTCTCTTACTTTCTCTCTCACACACACACATCTATGCACACATTGAAACACACTCAATTACAAACACTTAACATTCCTCTCACTTTCTGCCTCTGTCTTTATTTATCCGACAGGTAAATTCTTATCGTTTTCAGTAGTCATACCCTTTAAGCCTCCTCACAACTTTGCTGGTCAGCTCATGACAATCAGGACGGATCCTGCGTCGCTTCCATGGCAGGATCGTTTGTGTGCGAGCGTGTGTGTTCAGCTTCCTCCGACAGTCTGAACCAGGAAAATACATCAGTTTATTTGGCATGGTGAGCGCCTCTGTCTATTTAATTAGCGGCGTTGAATCTCAAGCAGGCTGCAGATCTAAAAATACAACCAAAATGATGTTAAAGAGACAAGATACAGCAAAAGCTGACAATTATGTTAATGCCCCTCTGTTTTGATAAAGATGCACAGTAAGATGTGTCCAACCTGCCTCCTGAAGCAATGCAATACTGGCTGAAGTGTGTGTGTGTGTGTGTGTGTGTCTGTGTGTGTGTGTGAGTGCTTGTTTGTGTGTCAAAGAGCTACAACAAAAGCCTGCTTTCTACACTGCATTGATTTATAAACAACACATATGCTCCTGATTATATTTACATCTCATAAACATAAAACAAACACATTATCTGAAACTTAATTGGATGACAGTCGGAGCTTTAAAGCTGAAATTAATTTATCAAACAGGACACTTGACCCCATCAGTGCAACAGAGAGGCATTTGACTAGAGGCTAACACAAGGACCTCTTGTGTCTCAATGTGCTTTTTTTATTATCTTTTAGCTATTGGTATTAGTTATATTATCTGATCCACTGTAGAATGGGTGGTTCAAAGTTATTAAGCTTATCAAATGTTATTTTCTCTTATTTATGATCATAATAATGATTAATGTTATAATATAATTTATATAATAAACGCCTTGTAAGATATTGACCCTTTTTCCAGATACAGTTGACAAAAAAACGAATCTGAAAAGACGGCTAAATTGTACAATCCAATTCTAAAACTAGGAGAGATTAACCAAAAACTGCAAATATACTTTTAAGTAATGCTTGACCAATTAATTTAATAAAATCAAAAATTTAAACCAAACTTACTGAAAAAATAAACACTTAGACATACATCAGTGTGACAAGAACTACCCTTAAAATGACAGAATAGGACTCTGGAGGAGGTGGGGTTTATGAGCCAGCCACCAAAGGGTGATGGAGATGATTCGGCTTCTCTTTCCTTCATTAATTTACTGCTCCTCTTTGTGTCTCTACCATTCGTACTAACCGCCAACCCAATCCAGCCAAACAGAGCTATGCAATTCTTTTATAGTAATCAACCTCTTACAGTGATTCATTTGGCTCAGGACAAACAGGATCACTATAAGCAGTTTTCACACTGGACACTGAAGACACATAGTAATCATATTAAAACCTAATCTAACTAAAATCCGGATATGAGACCAATTTTAATGCCAAGTGTAAATGTAGTCAGAGAGATGTCCATAGTGGCCTGACACTGACCATACGAGCGGAACATTAGTAGAGCAACAGTAGTTTCAGTGCCTTGTGTGCAGTGTATGACGTCCGGCACAGCATTGAGTCGTAGGTCACCTACATTTGAGAGGTGTTCAAAGCCCGATGCTCGCCATCCGTGGTTTCACACACGGAAAGAAAGAAAGTGAACTTGATGTGTAAAAATATGCTTCAGGTCACATTTACAGGATTAGTAAAGCTCGAGCTGTTACGCAGCGTATGTAGACAGCTGGATTGATTAATGACTGAAAAACACGCCCCTGCTCTGATCCAAATATAGCTGAAAGTAATTCTTCGTCCTCTGCTGTGCCATTCATGCCTTACTGTGCATATATCTGGTTGCTTGTGTGTGTGTGTGTGTGTGGGGGGGGTGTTGATTAAAACCTAAAATAGCTACCTCGTGATGTATCCAATCAATCACTATCACCTCTACGACCTTGTGACCTGTCCTCTCTCCTTCCCTCTCTGCAGCTCTCCTCCTCTCCCCTCCGTCCGACCCATTGCGTCCATTTCCTCATCTGGCATCATCTCTCCGTCACCTGGCCGCGCTCTGGGGACAGTTTGTAGCGTGTCTGTCTGCGTCAGTCGACCTCGTGACCCCCGGGGAGCTGAGTGAGAGGTCTCAGTCTGGGCCTGTATCAAACGGGACAGTTGGCACGGCTCAATCAAATGCAATTATGGCAGCTGCGTTTAGCGCTGTCAGTGCGTGAAGCGGGGCCACGGGTAGAGGTGAGCACTGTGAATAATGGAGGAGTTGACGCTCACCAGAGAGCCGCAGCCTTCAAACGTGTGGCCGCTCCAGCACTCTGACCCTGATCGCGCTTCACCTGTGGGAAGGGGTTCATCGGGGCGTTGTGTGTGTGTGTGTTTGCTTTTTAGCAGGCTCTTAAAATGTTACTCACAGTCTTCTATCACTGGCAACTGTCAGCTGCAGATGCTGCGAGACGGAGGCGAGCGTGACGGCTGAAATACTTAAAAGGACACGCCGCGTTCGTTTCACAAGCTGTGGTGCTTTGAGAGCAACAGTTGTCAGCTGATCTGAGGACAATTATTAGAACACCTGTTCAATTCTTATGGTAACATGTGGCCCCCTGTCTGTCTCATGATCCCTCTCGAAAAGCCTGTATGGACTGGTATGAGACATATATATTCACACACACACACACACACACACACACTAACCTTAACCATTACTACTTGCCTAACCCTTACCTTACCCTTACCTTAGCCATAACATAACCTGTCTTTCACTTTATATTTAAGGATTTATGTCATGTTTTTGTCCCCATAAAGAAGACAAGCACCATAATGTGACTGTGTAAAACTGTCTCTGTGTGTAGGTCCCCACAACACAAGTTATACCTGGACCACACACACACACACACACACACACACACACACACACACACACACACACACACACACACACACACACACACACACACACACACACACACGTATATATACATACATATGTGAATGTTTGTGTTTCATCTTTCAGCTATTGTCCTTTTGTGCAGCTTTTTTGGACCGTGGCTCAATTAAGGATATTCCTGACACAGTTTCCACAGTGACGGAGTGTCATATTCCAATCCTTGCTTTGATATTGTTCTAGCTCGACTGGTTCTGATCTGTTGGATGTGTGATGGTTGATAAGCGAAAGGGGTGTGTGCCTGCGTGTGTGTGTGTGTTGGTTTGTTTGAGGCGGTGTGTTGCAGAGCACACGATACTTTAAAGGTATGATTGAGGCTGCACACGTGCCTCACTGTAGCACGCTAGCCATGCGGTGTTCTTCCTGTGTGAGTGTGATCGAGCAGTTCGCTGTGACCTTTAGGTGGTGGGCCTGCAGCTTCATGATTAGAGGGTCACTGGCTCAAACCCCGCTCCAGCTGTTCCCCTTCAATCCGCGCACAGTCCCCGTCACAAATGGGAACAGTTTGATGACATCACCAGTCACGGAGAGGCCAGTGGGAAGGCCGCACTGCCCCTTTCCCCTCACCTCTGGGATAGTGCTAATGAGGTGTGCCTCGCCTTGCACTCTCCCTCTTCCTGTATTCCTCTCTGTCTTTTTCCATCTGTTGTATTCTCATGGTCCTGCTCTGTTTCAGAGTCGTTGCCGGATCACCCCCTAGACCCGAGTCACCCTACAACTCGCACTGCTGCAACTCTCTAATGACTCGCCACACAGGGAACTGAAAACTCAGCCTGCAGCCCCGGCTGGCGAGCGGGCCGACCACCAGCCGGCTTCATGCTCTCTCGTCCCTCAGATCTCCTTAAAGCTGCGCAGTAGGAGGTAACCTTCGCACACTGTGATCTGAATAACTGACTCACGTGCTCACTGATTTGTCGGCCAGATCACTGCAACAGGATTTTTCTTTTTTGATACTGGCTAGATCCAGTGGCTTATTGTGTGAAAGCAGCACGTCCCTCTTTATGTCTAGGGTGAAACATCACTTAGTGCTAGAGTTCAGTAGTAATTAGTCACAAGGGACAGTCCATAGTAAAAATAAAACGACTTCTTTGGTGTTGAATTAACATGAACAATGGCAGGAGCATCAGCAGGCAAAGAACAAAAGCAAAAGAATGTTATCGATATGAAAAAATGACTGATGACTATTCCAGGCCTGTTTTGTTTTGTTTTGTTAAAAGCAGATCTCATCTTTTCCTGGTTAGATACAACAAGGCTATTGGGATCATTAGAAATTCACAAACAAAATAATGATTGTACCATATTTATCAGATGTTGCTATTTATTGCGAGCAAGCTGTATTTTTTTTTTCATCCCACTCTGGCAGTTCCACGGAGAGTAGGCCAAGCTGCTCTTTCCTCACATCTGCCTGTGTTCGCCCTGTGTAGCGAATTCACTTTGTCGCGATCGCAGGCGCTGCAAGGTTTTGAACTCCAACCGCAGTTGAAAGGCAATGCAGTCGCGATTGCATGTGACTTTGAAAACTCAAATCTTTCTCTGTTTCTGAAGGGAGCACTGACAAGACAGAGAGCGAGGCTCTCTTTCTTGCAGTTTTGTTTTTCCGTTAAAAAATCAAAAGGCGCCGCTCTCTTTATTTGCCCCTAATCAGCATGCAGCTGCTTTGGTGGTGGCTTGCAGAGGTGTAAACCGTGCTCTCTCCCTGTACGTTGTTGCGTATCTTTCAAAAAGGGCTACGATTTTTGTACTTTGCAGCTTTCAAAAATAAAAGAGAAAAAAGCGACAGCAAGTATTAGAAAACGACCACAGTTTATTTTCACAAACCTATATGTTTCATTTTGATCTGATGCCAAATATTTGTTAAGCATTTGCTGTGCTTTGAAATCGGTAAACCACTGTATGCTTGATATGCCCACGTAATGTGCCTTTTTATATGAGGCCGTATGAATGGATCCCTTACCTCCTGTGCCACTATGGAGTGTTCAAGCAGAAACTGTGGCTGTGGGTGGAGAATGATTTGTAAATATGGTAAATTAAGACTTACTGAGTCAACTGTATATTATTATATCTCCCAGTCATTTTGATAAAGTGAAGGCACCAGGAGCCGGGATTTTTTTATCACAGTGTTGAGCATGACTTCACATGATGTAACTGCTGCAATCAGGATATTAGGATGAGCGGAAATCCGATGTCGTTTTGGCTTCCGTCAAGTCGTCTCTCTAACGTGACTCATTTGACAAATAGTTTTACTAGCAACCAGCTTCCCCTCCTCCGCCGCTGAAGAACTTTTTGAACATCTTGTGCTGATAAATATAGAACTGCACAATGTCTTTAGCAACGCAGCAGGACAGAGGAGTGAAGTCAGAAATTGGAGGTGTCCCAGTCCATGTTGAAACCAGAAGAAGTCACAGCGAATGAATGAAATCATCCATCAAAATGTTTGGATGCTCGTATATTAACGGAAACTGTGACCTGTGGTTAGTATCAGCTGTAAATTAATGTGACACTGGGCTGTTTTTTTTTAACTGTTTAAAGTTAAAAGTTGGGGATAATTGTGAGCGCATACTGTATCTACTCTCTAGCAAACACATAGCACACTAACAGTGCGGAGAGAGAGAATGAAAGAGAGGAAGAAAGAAAGAGAGAGGCTTTTTTTTTTTTTTTTTGCTCCAGAGCTCCAACTGCGCTGCACATTTTTCATTTCCCGCCGAGTTGAAAAGATCAGGTAATTGAAAAGGAGACAATCCAGCAGCCAGGCCTCCACAGATGCCAATGAAAAGCTTCAGAGATATTAGAGTATTACACTTTGGGCCCTGTCTTTGTATTTCTTTCACAGGGGGCCTATGGGGAAAAATGGCTTTATAATGACAACACCTGAAAAGTGTTTTCCATCAGGCTCATGCATCATTGTCAGCGCAGGAGATGAAACTGCATTGTTTCTCTTTGGATGGGCAATGTCAGTGGAGAGACAGCCGGCTGCAGAGAGCGAGAGAGAGAGAGAGAGAGAGAGAGAGAGAGAGAGAGAGAGAGGGAGAGAGAGGGAGGGATGGAGAGAGAGAGAGAGAGGGAAAGGAAGGTGGATGTAGTATGTTCTCTAAATGCAAACTACATTGAAATGTAATAAAAATCTGATGTTTAGCATCTTCTCACAAACACCTTCCTAAATAATGGAAAATCCGGCAGTTTGGAACTTTTGTTACTTTTTTTGGGGGGGGGGGGGGGGGGGGGGGGATGTGAATTTTCTCTGGCCAGTATCTGATGATTTAAACCTCTGACTTTCTCTGATGATCATATCAAAAGTTGTGTCCTGCAGTGCGGTCGCACACGGAAATCTGCACAGTTAAAATGTATTATCAAATAATGAATAACTCAAGAAACATGAATAAGTCAAACATCACATCTGAATTCATGAAAAACCAAACAGAAGGGGATTCAAAAAAAGTGGATCATTTATATTTGAGGTGACTAATAAGATGAGCCTATAATCGGTGCATTGTGGGATATCTCCTTCATCAGATTTGCTTTTTAATACGGACGAAGGTTAAATGCAAATGTAAACAAATTCAGTGTATGTGGCTGCATGAGTATGGCAGCCGACTTAACATGCATGTCATATAAGAATCCTTCATATTTTGGACGGATCTCATTTCTCCAAACTCACTGCCCTCCGTCAAGCCTTCCGAGTGGGATTTGTCTAAGATTAATAGTTTTATGATTTATAGGCTGGCAGTGTGTGAGCAGCACCGCACCTCCAAACAGCCAGATATACAATTATCCGCTGCTCCTGCCCTATATGAATGCCATTTCCCCTGCATCCCTCCTTAAAAGAGACACGGGCCATTTGTCTCCCTAGCTGCCTCCTCACCCAGGCCAGTAATAAGCCATCTGCTGGATCTGAACATGAAAGATTAAAATGATATACAGTATGAAAGCTCTCTATTCAGTTGCTAATGTCCAAGATTCAGGGACGCAGAGGCCAAAGCTGTCATCTCTCTCAGGAAGAGGTAATTATCACTCTTCCTCCGAGGGGTGGCCGCTGCCTCCGCCTCAGCTTCACGGAGGACCTGGCCCCCGTGCCGGCTGCCACCGGCCAAACCTCATTTAGTAGGCCAGAACAATGCCCGACCAAATGTCTGGCTAATCCTCACAATCCTTTGTATTCATTGAGGGCTGGTAGTATGGGCCTGAGGAGAGGGCCCCGCTGCTTGTGTGTATGTGTATGGGTGTGTGCGTTCGAGGGCAGGGGGTCAACTTCAACAGTGCTACAGGCGAGGCGGGTGATTATTTCACTCACTGTCATTAAGTCTTCGTTTGTGACGCTGTGTGTGGGGACACGCACGTGTGTGTGAGTGTGTACACACATGGGTTAGGGGGTATGCCTTGTAAATAAATGGGAGATTAGAGTGAGACACATTTGTTGTGCGAGTTTGATCTACATCTGAGAATCCGAGCAAAGAGGAGAAGTCAAATTGGCCACGTACACGAGGGGACTGAATGATGGCAAGAAAACTGACAAGAAGAGGCCCATGGTGACCTGTCAAATTGAATTTTAAGGTGTTATTTCAGGATTTGTTACCTCTCTGTATCATCTGTCATTGTATTTAACACAGACATTTTCAGAAATAATTATTTTTTATTGGCATCGGACTACGGACATTTATTTCAATCCTGAATATTCTCAGGAAGGAAAGTGATTTATTTCCCTTTTAGATTGTGATAATTAAAGACAAATACTACTGCAGCAAAGTGGGGATTCCGACTGAAAAACAAAAAATCCTGTGTTGAAACAGGAGGTTGTGGTTGTTGTTTAAAGTGTCGGTATAACAATGAAATATGATCTGGGAAGCCCAACAGTAACACATGCATTTAAGGCTTATCTGACGTAAACAGTTCACGTTATAAAGTAATCTAACAGAAATGAGGTTTGCATGTATGTGATTAACTAACACAACACTTTGCCAGATGACCCTATGATGTTTTGCTGGAGCCCCCTGTGTCGACTCTCCCGCTGCGCCGTCGGACTCGCTGCATTCATCCATCCATGTGAGAATTTTCTTTGCCTTCTTTTGCATCATTTAGGATGTGCACTGTGATGCTCTGAGATTAAATGAAAATTTGGATCTAGCAGATTTAAATGTGGCTTCATGAGGGGATCGCTGTGTGGTAACAGGTAGGGCAACAAATATGACTACAAGCCTGTAACGGCCACCATGTGAAGCTGAGATTATGTGGATTCAGTCTGGAATCAACTGTTTGCATGTATCTTCAAAAGTTTTAGAACTATGTCCAAACAAACATGGCGAGTTTGGTGCAGAATTGAAGGGTCAAGGGTCAACTGAGTACTGTTCTGGTTGTAAATTAAATCCCATTTATTCCCGTTGCCTTGGAAAGCTCAGGGAAATATATCTCAAAACATGGTCAAATAAAAACAAAATTATATCCATGTACTAAGATTTTATTTCAGTGAACTGACCCTTAAAGACACTATGATCCCCTGATCTGATTCAGTGACCGTGCTGTGAGTGATGATGATCCCAAACACATCATCCATTCAGAGTCACATTAAATGTCAGTCAGTTAAGTCTTGATTATTCTGCATTTGCTGATCTCCTGAAACAAAGAGGACACAGTTTTCTCTCATCAGAGTCAAAGACCTGTTCATTTCCCCGACGACTACGTCCTCTTTCTCATCCATCGCATAATTATCCTGTGGAGAGTCTCTCTGAGCTGTGAGCTCTACTGAGAGAGTAAATTCATTTACCATGTAGACCAGAGGGCTTAATTCACTTACACTACCCAGAGCTCATTGCAGCTCGGCCTCGGAGGTGAGGGGAAGGGGGTTTAGACCCGCTTGGTGAGGAGATCCAGGTGTCTCTGCTACCCACCTGAAGCTGCTACCTACCCCTTTCCCTCCAGCTTCCTTCACCTCCTTTCACAGTCGGGAGCAAGACGCTCCCTTCATTCTGCTTTTCATAAAACAAGCCTCGTTTATGCAGGAATTTTTCAATTTTGGCCATTCAAAGAGAAATGACATTTACACCATGTTTTTCGTCCTGAAACTCCAAAAGCGTTTTGTGGACTCAAACACTTCACCCACCCCTCCATCGGCATAGTGGTGAGTGGCTAATGAGTGAATTTAAATTTTTCTGTGAACTTTAATGCGTGTCTTGGTGAGTGTCTCTCACACTCACTCCTGTGTGACCCATCCTCACAATCATACTATGAAACACACTTGCTGGAACTTAAGTGTAGCCAGCATCTGAAATGCCACGATACACCCCCGTGATATAATTTTACATCTGCCAACTCTGCTGCTGCTGGGCTCCATCATTAGTCGAGCCTGAATGAAGCTGCCTGCGGGACTTTTCTTGACCTCAGATTTTCTTTCAGCCTGTTGAAATCAACATTATCTAAAGGGTCTTCAGTGCGGTGAACCCCACACTCAACAGCCATCAAAGCTTTGTTTTTATGTTATTATTGTGGCGCAAATTGTTCGGATCAATATGTTTTGCTCCGAGCTTTATTGGATTTGCATCTTTCTCTTTCTATGTCTTCACTTCTTGCTTCATGTTTAAATGAGATGGTGAGAGAGAGACCACCCCAGCCTCTGCTGTCTTGTTCTCTCTATCTTTCCGTCTATTTTTTCCCTTTCATCTGAGTCCAACTGTACCTTCTCTGTGAGACGACATGTGTAAATGCTTCTGTCAGGCCTCCTGAGTGGATTAAAGTGGCCTTCAATTACCTTCATCATTGACCTCATGAAGCTGGTTAACTGCAAAATCCTTAACCCTAAACTCCTTCATTGTGCGCTCTAATTCGGTCCAACACACATACAGAGCAACAAACACACATTTGTGTTCTCCACATTACAAAAGGGGTGAAAACGAGTAGGAAAGATCTATAATGAAAAAAATAGGTTAAGGCTAAAATAATTCATTCTGGAAGTTTCCCTTTTTTACGATTTTGGTCGAGATCAAAGCTTGGTTTCAGGTCTAATTAACCAAACGAATGCAGATCCCAGACCTTCTGGCTGCGGGTAAGGCCTTGGAGGGATCCCTCGCTGAAAATCCACATCAGATTTAAATAATTAATATGACACCTTGAGCTCCGCAGAGAAAGAGGGGCTCCATGTTGGAGTTTAGAACAATGTCACTGCCAAGTGTAATGCTGTTTGTCTCCATGAAAATGAGCAGTGGAGAAAGCAGCCACTCCATTGTACTGCCTCCTTGGCGGATCTGGGGACTGCTCTCCCCTTTGTCATGCTAACGGAGAGCTTTAAGGAGCCGTTGGTAAAGAAGGCCTGCGGCCTGTGCTCCGTTCCTGGCTGGGCCTGGCTGAAGCAAGCTGGGCTGGGCTCTGGGGACTTGGAGCTGGGGTCATTTTATGGTTTTTAATCCTCTTAATCCCCGTTAGAAGGGGCTTGGTGGAGACAAATCCGCTCCCAGAGGTCCTTAGGATTCAAACGCTGCGCTTGAGCAACTGTATCATTTGATAACAACAATGGTGGAGGATAGAGAGAGAAAGGGAGAGGGACAGACGGAGAGAGAAATAGGAAGAAAGATAGAAATCTACATTGGGATTGAGAGATATAGATTTTTATCTTTGCCCTCTGGTTATTAGCTCTACTCTTCAAACATTACCTCCTGCACGTTTCTGTCAAAGTTTGTGTCAAGGTGGACGTGTGCATGGGTCACGCAGGATCCATGACACATGCACACATAAACACTTGGTCTGAATCTCATGCTAATGACCCTTATGTTGCCCTGTGGTCCATTAAGAAATGCAGTCCGCTCTGCTTCTCAGTGTGGACAGCACTGTGGCCCGTTTTCCGAGCTGGGAGAGGCTGGGGAGCCAGGGATAATCCAGAGGGCCCTATTCAAATTAATACACTCCTTTTAACCTCATCTCAGACGAGCTCTCTTCATTATCACTCAATTAAAACTGCATATATGAGCAGGCCTGGCCTGGAGAGGCCTCAGACTGTCTGAACTTAGTGACCGAACAGTTGTGCCAGGAGGGAGAGAGGGAGGCCACAGTGGGACATGAAAACACTGACTGATCAGGATGAACATGAGCTTATGGCCCACTAACTAATCAGAAGTGTGTTCGTGTTTGTGACATGAAGAGACATAATATACCAGCTGGAGTCCTGATAAATAATTGCCAGATATTAGAGGGAGATTAAAGGTTGCACCATGTGAAGAAAAATAATGTCTTCCTCTAGAAATATCAAACCTGAAATTCTAGGTTTGATATTTCAATGTTCATCTTAAATCCCAGGTTTAGGACTGTACAAGCAGCTGGACACAGGAACAGTGGGTCGCTAGTGCAAATACTTCATTTGAGACAATACCCTGGCTTCTGTGTCACGCCTTATTGAAAGAGTATGGCAGGGGGGTGGTTAGCCTAAGTCACAATTGCCCTTGGCTCACCGAGAGAACCCAAACATAGTCCAGAATGTTTTTTTTGCGGAGAATGACATGAGACAACGTGAGGTTGTGGTCAGCCATTTTCTATGATGGCAGGAACCAAAGCATGGAATGAAGCAGAGAAAAAAAAATGCAGAGGGAGGGAAAGTGAACTTTAGGAACGAGACTGATGCTATGTTAAAAAGCTTAAGTCTTTAAATACAGATTTCTCTCGAGTTCAAATAAGCGCATGGGTCTTCGTTGATGTCTTACTTTTTCATTTCATTTGCTTCCCTCTTCCTCAAGTCTTTCTTTCTGTTTCTCCCCTCCACACGTTGCACATCCGCTCTTTCCTTCTAATGTACCCAGAGCGAAGTATGGGGTCGAGCACCTCCAGCGCTGAGTCCTGGTGTGGGAACAGGCTAGCTGTCTGTGTTCTGCATATAGCCTGCAGCCAAAGACCGAGAAGGAGCGAGCAAAACAACAACCACAAGTCTGGCCTGTCTGCAGAATGCCAGGACTGCTAAGTGGTTGGCAGCCTCAACACACCAGGGGTACACTGCTGTCATTTGCTGGGAAGAAATGCTTGAGAACCCAAATTTCACTGACAGGGCACATGTTACTTGGAATGAAGAGGGTAAATTATTCCCCCAGTTTGCATATGTAATGTTGGGCTTAGATGATGACAGTCTGAAGGTGCTTGTTTCTGACCGAAATCTACAAAAGAAGTGGAAAAATACACTTCATACACTCTGGGCTCAGTGGTTGGACTAACAGAGAGAATGTGAAATTATTTTCTTGAGCAAATCTGAATATTGTTCTTCAAAGGTTTCAAAAGCACTGCACCTGCTCCTTTAAGCACCTGATGTCAGGTTGTTTATTCCAGAGCAACATGTTTTACTGAACTGTTGCTTTCTGCAGGAGGACGTGTTGACCAAATTTGGAGGACACAATATGTGATGAATTGATGAAGACATAAAGATGAGGTCTCCTTACTGGACTCGTTCGAATTGGGAAACACAATATAAAACCTAAAATGGCACTCGGTAAGGCGCATACCTCCAACAAAGCCCAAAGGTCCCTGTAAATTCAATCAAGCTGCACCATATTCCACACACTTTTTCATCAGATGTCTGAATTATTCCCTGGGAAATCAGTAAAATATCCGAAAAAACTACCAACAATGCTGAGGAAAGTGGAAGGAAATTCCTGGAATTGGCCCCAAAATCGAATGGGTTCGTCCGTGACCAGCATCCTTACATCAAATTTTGTGGTAATCCGTCTCGCAGTTTTGCGTAATCCTGCAAACACACAAAAAAACTAAAAACCACCTTGGCGGAGGTAATGAACACGTCAACAATAACATGCATTTTACATTGTTAACCCGCGAAAGAAAGAAAGAAAGGAGCACCAGATCAGATACTCTGTGAAAGAACTTGTAGTACTTGTATCCTCTGATGGTTAATTTATCTTTGTCTATGTACTATAGTGATTGTACTGGTACCGTTTGTGTATAGACTTCACCTGATGCAGGTCTGAGGACCTCAGCTTTCCTCTCTCAGTAAGTAGATAGTGCCGGAATTTTCACAACCACAGATATGAAGAAAAAAAACAGCGCCATCCACACATCTTGAATTCAGATTTAAATACAAATCTCCTGCTAAAAAAAAAGAGTAGCATTCGTAATTTCTCTCGTCAGGGCTGCATATTAAATAATTACTATGTGACATGAAGGTACAATCGTTCAAACAGCCCACTAATGAAATGAATTCCCTGCGTCGGCAGAGATCACAGTGCCAGTTTGACCCTGTTGTCCTCTCCACGGTAACAAGCTAAAACTAAGAGACCATTCCGCACCAAATTGCAGTTTCCATCTGGCGGATTGGTCATGTGACACAGGAAGACGTGTGAACATCTTTTCGTAATTGTGGTTTCATAAAGAACGGCGGTTTCATTTGTTTCTTTGCTCTCGCTGCACGCACATTGTTTCACACAGTGGGTTGTTTTCCTTTGTCAGGTCCTAAGTCCTGACTCCACAGTCTTTGATCAGGGCTGCGTTCACCACCCTCACGTTTCTATAGCCTTTGAGAAAGACAAACACGGGCTAGAAAACCTGTGTAATGAGCACAGTGTTCGCGCTCGTGTGTATGTGCGCTTTATGGATCCCAGTTCATTTCAAACACTTGGTTCTTACTGGGAGTGCAGCTGAGAGCGAAAACACTGCTTGTTGGCGTGTGTGTGTTTGTGTGTGTGTGTGTGTGTGTGTGTGTGTTGATGTGTGTTTGTGTGTGCATTGACAGCCTTTGAGCCAGTTCTCGCCTTAACTAAAAACGCTCAGGGCACAAAGCAGCCCCCCCTGCTCCTGAGCACAGGCCCTGCTCTCGCTGTCTGACAGGAGCTGAAGGTAAGCACCAAAGACATCCTGACACACGCACGTAAAAGCACATTTGATGCGGGGAAAATGGACCGCTTTGCAGTGTACAAATAACAGCAAAATGTCAACAGAACGAGGCGAGTCCGACGGGAGGCAACAACACAAGCCAAGTTCAGATGATATTACGGTGAACAAAACACGAGTGTCAACCACCAAAGGCCCTTCGTCTGTCTAGCTCCATCTTCGCATTGTTTTCACTTTGCTTGTTTATCAAACCGTCCTTTTCTCCTGTGTTCAATCAAAAAATCTGATAACCCACAGGAATATGAAAAAGGAAACACACGAGGGAAAAAAGAAATAAAGAAATACTTTTGTTAACACAGTAATTTTTCATTTACTCGCAAAAATGATTTATCCATTTATGGATCCCTCAACTTTCTTTCATCCAGAACACAATTTTCCTCAAGCTGAGTTCTTGTCACTGCTAACTCACATGAGTCAACTAAGGTTTCATCAGGGTTTCCCCTATAATAGAACAGGTCTGGTGGTGAAGACACCTGCCATGCGATAAGAAATACTTTTTAATAAAATGCAAAATAACTCCTTACACAAATAAAAGTGGCAAAATGTCCATATTGTGATGTCAAGTCAAAGTTTATTTAAGTAGAATGTTTAAAACAACCACAGTTCTGAACAGGCTTATAATGTGTAAACATATTTTAAAAAAACTGAGACTAGATAGAAAATGCAAAAGCAACAAAACATTAAACATCCTAAATATTGGACAATAAAATATTGCATGACAAATTAAAGGTCCAATGCTTCAATCGAATTGAAAGCCAGTGAGAAGAAGTGGGATTTTAGCAATGTTTGCAATAGCAATGAAAAGAAAAGCCAAAGATGCTCACTGTTTTCGTAATGTACCATTTTTGAAAAAGTTAAAAGTCACACATTTTTTGCAATAAAATATTTCTATAATTTTTTTATTGAGAGAGAAGTAAATTTGCTCGCTGCTTTTGTGTTTTTCTGTTCTAAGCTCTTCACTATTTTGGAAACTAGGAGACTACACGGCTCATGAGTGCATTAAAAATATGTTTAGGTAATGTACTTTACCTAATGCACAATTAGAAGGACATGACACTTTATTTAAACTTCTCCCAACATAATGCAATCTTCGGTATTACTTTTCACAAAGAATTGCATGGAGATTAGTTCTCTCAGGAGCCTTTAGACATACAGTACAAAATGTTACCTCAGCCGCCAGGGGTCTCTTAATCAAACCAAAACAAAAGACCTAGTCTGACGACGTCGTGAAGCAGTGTGGGATCATGGGAGTTGTTGCCTTCACTGCCATTTGTTGTCCCATAATCTTCTTGCATCGCTTGTATCCCCTGTGTGTTTGCGCTTTACAGGTAAAGCGTATATGATGCCAAAATAAAACGTCCCTGACAGATAAAATTAAGGATTTCTCTGGGTTTGAACATTGTCGGAAATATTTTGGATAATGTAAGTACACAAGTCTACAAAATATATAATGTGGGTCTAGTTGTTTTGACATTTTAATGAAAAATGGCCCATTTCGATCAGCCACCCATTAGAAATAGTGTATAAGTTGTAACCAGTGGCTTTTTAATGTTTAATTCATAATTTACTGAGCTTCATGGATCAGTTATAAGTTATATTAGGACAACTTCTAAAAATCCTCTTAAAATGTTGCACACTCACAACTGCAGACAGGATGATTAAAAACCCTCATAAATTACTTATCAGCATTTATGACTACAGATTTGATGATTTATTTGAAAGAAGGAAACTCACGAGAATTTAATAATGGTTTGCCATTTGCCAACATGTAGAAACTGCATCATAAACAAAGGCTTTTGACATCTGTGTCTCTGCTTGTATTCATCAGAGTCAAAATAAAGGAGAAAGAGGTGAAGATACTTACAGTATATTAAACCAAAATTTATTCAACCTATATTTAAAATCACATTCACTCTCCTCACCACCTGCATCGTCTCAATCTGAGCTCAAGTGGTATCACATTTAACCTCATAACTCTTCTCAGCCTGGGATGACTCTGCCCGCTTTCTATTACTCATCCATGTTTACCTGTCAATGGACATCTCCCCACATTCCCTATAGCTCCTTACCCCTCACCCGGCAACACCTCCCCCAGCTGTCAGTCTCGGCTGTTTTCTCCTGTGTGGTGTTTTTGGTGAGGGCCGGGGGTCAGGGCCTAGTGATGCTCTGGAAGATAAGTGTCTGCTCTATCCCAGGGCTACACCTGTAGGTCATCGCAGGGGGATGCTAATCCCTCAGCCGCTCGCTAATACTGATGATCTGCATCTGAGACCCTGTCCCCCGGGAGAAAGGATGTGTGTGTGTGTGAGTGCACATGCTGCTGGTGTGT
Organism: Hippoglossus hippoglossus; assembly: GCF_009819705.1. NCBI lineage: Eukaryota > Metazoa > Chordata > Actinopteri > Pleuronectiformes > Pleuronectidae > Hippoglossus > Hippoglossus hippoglossus. The sequence continues at coordinate 15,753,991 of NC_047171.1, forward strand.
CTGGCTGTAGGTGGCTGACAGATGAGGCAACAGGGGGGCCAGCAACCCGTGTCTGTGCTTGTGTGTGTGTGTGTGTGTGTGTGTGTGTGTGTGTGTGTGTGTGTAGCATGGGGGTGGGGAAATGATTTCATTCTGCGTATGAGTGTTTATGTGTGTGTACATGTGAGCGCAGGCGAGGGTGGAGCTACCTCTAAAGGATGCTGGGAGGGTAACTGGTCCGCTTTCCTTGGCTTCCACCTTCCGAAAGGCTGGAAAGCTCAGATCCTAGACGGAATAATTTGTCAGCTATTTACATGGAGAAATGAGGAGTGGAGAAATGGCATGAGCAGGTGGTGTGTCTCACCCCCTCTTCCCTGTGCCATAGACAGATGTGTCTGGCTGCAAACACCACCCCTACCCCCACCACCACATCCTCTCCTCTACTCCGGGGACGATCTTTTGATGCACTACACTCTTGTTGTCTAAAATTAGTAAAGGAAACACTGTTTAGACTTTGTCTTTACAGTAAAACTGGGGGATGTATATATGGAGAGGCTTTGTGTTTCTGATGTGATGAAACCCTTCTCTCTCATAGCTTTCATAGACACCAAAAACTAACCTCATCTTAATTTGGTCCTCCATCATCTAAAAAAGTGGTATGGTCCTGTTTGGTATTATAATATATTTTTTGATTTTTTTTATACATAACATTATACATTATGGCTTTTTCTTTCATCACAAACACTTCAGACCAACTTTACCTTAATTATCATACCTCCAGTTTTTAGACAAAAGTCATGAAAAATACTTCTGGCTGATATAATTCTCTCTTTTCCCAGTGTCAATCCCCAGTGAATGAAGCCAAAAATTCCCCAAAAATGTGCATTGGAGTGCGCTGTTCTGCCAATACATAGGCTCGACCAATCGTGAGTCAGTCTCCGCTGCAAATCATGGCATTTTAACGCGTGAATCAAACAACAAAATTAAACCAAACTTTCCAGAAAAATCTTTGCAAAAGGTTTATTTGATTCGTACTTTGACTTTGTAGTTTGGTCCATGTCCCATCCTCTAAATGAAAGAGGTAGAATTTATGCCAATGCTGATCAAGACGCTTTGATTTCACTTTTGAGGAGCTGTCATCTTACCATCTTCATACGTTTATAGGTTATAAACATATAATAATATAAAAGCAATTTAAGAAAATCTGGATAATTTGTAACAATTTCTGATGTTAGCCTCACTTATTTAATACAACATCCAACTACAGATGTTTTTGTGACATAAACAGATGCCGTTCATTGCACAACTTGATTACAACAACATGTAACATGAAGATGAACTAGCATCATAAATTTATTACACAAAATGAGCAATATACACAAGACTGGCTTAACCATGCAGCTGCAGAATAAAGAGAAAAAAACGAAGATAGTTGCCCGAGCTTCCCTCAGACTTTCTAAACAGGCCCAACAGTAAAACCCATAATCACACATGTCCAACTGCTCGAAACAATCACAGTGACGGGTTCGTAAAACCGAGCGACAACCTCTCAGCTTTTACTGTTGTTTATGGCATGGAAATGTGCAGTGATTGTGTTGTAAGAACAGTTTATCTCCAAGTTGAGCTCTTGATTTGAACTAACTTTACTGAGCATAATTGATAATCACAACAGCCACTCCCACACCCTTTAAAATATATTAGAGTCAAATATTTACTGCGGTAGTGAGGATAATTGTAATTTTAAAAGGGGAACAGATGAAGAAGAAAAAAGATAACATGAGGGCAGCGTGAACAGGGATAACATTACTGATTTAATTAGCTGCACGGTTGGAAAAAAAAGGTGACTGGGTTTGTCCTCCGGCTAACTCCACACACATGCACCCCCCCCCCCCCCCCCCCCCCCCCCCCCCCCCCCCCCCCCCCCCCCCCCCCCCCCCCCCCCCCCCCCCCCCCCACCCCCCCCCCCCCCCCCACACACACACCACACACACACACACACACACACACACACACACACACACACACACACATGCTGGCACTGCACACTAATCATATTTCACCCCAATCACTAAACACACATTCATATTTGAAGGTTTATCCCAGGCGGCCATTTCAAATTATTATGTATGTGATTCCAACCACACAGAGTAGAGAAAGTGTTTACTCTCTTCATTGAGGCACTGGATAAGTTGAGAGCAGAAGCTAAGTGTACTACAGTCTATGGCAGAAGAATAAACATTTTCCTTTATAGCCCGAGGACCCACTTTTCATCTGTCAAGCATGTTTTAATAATTAATCTGTTTAATACACACACACAGCATCTGCTGGGTACAACTCCCATCCTCCCATTCAAACTGACTAGCACAGCTGCCACTGTTTGGGTGTACTGTACAGGTCTGGAATATGATAAGATGTTTTTTTTCCTCCTCCTCTGCAGTACACAGACAGAATACTACTATGTGTGCTGACATACAGTATATAGACACACGCAAACATGCACAAACTTGTATATTCACACACTGCTGCAAACTAGTTTATGCTGAAGGGGTGAAGCCCCTGACTGTGGGCCTACTTTCCCTATGTATTTCTCCTCGGTGAGGAGGCCAAATGGGGATTGTGTAAATTAAATACATTTCTTTTTCCGGCAGCAGAGAGAAATGATGCCAGATTAAGCCCATGAATATATACATGGGCCAGGGCTGACCTGTCTCCAGACGCCTGATTTCCCTGGAGGGGTGCTGACATGGTGAGGGGCTCCAGGGGTGTGTAGGTGTGTGTGTGAGTGTGTGCATGTGCGTGCCTCCTAACATCTGTGTGTGTGTGTTGCACTGTGCACCTCAGACAGAGGTGAGGAGATCTCTTGAACAGCTCCAAATTGAGCTTAATCTCATTCCTCATTGTGCTGGAACAGGAATGAAATTGCACAATTGCACTTTAATCGACGATCGAACACCCTCTCCCCCCCTCCCCAACCCCCCCCACCTCCTCTCCTCCTTTTCATTTCTGCAACTCTCTCTCTCTCTCTCTCTCTCTCTCTCTCTCTCTCTCTGTGCGTCTTTGTGTCCTTGGCCTTAAATTCCCTACATGGGCCGGTGGGCATGATTGCCTGTTAGCCTCTATTTTCTCCTCTTTTTCTTTTTTTGTTCCAGTGGAAGCATCTAATAATGTCTGTTCAAGCAATCAGGAGGTTAATGTGGTTAGGATAAGGGCAATCTTAAACCAATAAAGGCCATCCAGATGCTCCGCTGCTCTTTCATTGCATCCTCTAATCCTGGAAGATGGTGATTTCGGGAATCTTGCGCTACATCCGTTGCAGTGGAGCGCGTCTCTATCATGGGCAGGAAGGATTCAGTCAGTCCCCTGGGGTTGATTACACACACACACACACACACACACACACACACACACACCACACCACACACACACACACACACCACACACACACACACACACACACACAGGTGCTTTTGATTATTGAAGGTAGGAAACCTTTGGTCAGCTTGAAATTAAACATAGGAAGGGCATTTGCCTTTCCAAGACTATAAAAGACCAACGGAGCAACAAGAGATTTATTTTATTAAAAAAGAGGAAGAAAAAAAGCGCTCCCAGTCCTCACTGAGCATTCATATTCAGCACTTTGCCTTTTTGGTTCTCTCTCTGAGACAACGCTCGCAAAATCAAACAAACCACAGTATCCAGGAGAATCTATTTTTGTTATGAGTGAAAGAAGTTAGGATAACATCTGACTCCGCTAAACTAACAACAACTGTGCGCGGATTACAGAGATCGGCGTCGGTTACCACAAAGAAATACCCGCTACGCTTGAATGCAGCTCAACCCTTAAGTTAACAGTCTTCCGCTTATGCACTCATGATGATATTAGAGGCTAAAAAAAGCTGTAAAGCACGAACACTGAGGCCATAAAAAGCTTATAGGAGCAGTAAAATAGCACCTAACTAGCTCCGCAAATTGGAAATACCTGCATTCTGTCATGCGGTTACATGTACAATTAAAACAATGTGTTGTTGACTGCAGTCAGCAGGAATCGCTACATGTGTATATTTGCAAAGGATATTATAAAACACATTTTTACAGTAATTTGATGGTTTCACAGCACTATACTCTGGTGATAATGATCTCTGCATGTCAAACTGTGTGTGTGCAAACATAATGAAAGGAAAGTGCGCGGGAAAAAACACCATACACCAAGGCGAGATCTGCCCCTGTTACATATTTAGAGAAATACAGGTACTTGAGCCATGTAAAATGTGTTGATTTGTTGCTCAAGGTGTTGGAACAAAACAATGCAACAAAGGTTCCCAGGCTGTTGTATCTGGGGTGGATGTTCTCATTATGGCCCATAATGAAGGGCCCTGCTTACCGCTGTGCATCTACTCAGCAACACTGACGACCTACACACACACTCACACACACATACATGCACAGGCCAGGCCGCTGCCAGGCTGTCAAGTCCAAAAATAATTAGGCATCAAAATGAGTTTCCCTGTTTTTTTTTTCCTCCCCTTGTTCGTTTTATTCATGTGCTGGAACTCGGGAGACTGGCTAATGCAGTTAACATGCTCTCATCATGAATTTTCATTACACCATTACATGGGTACGTTACAAGAGCAGGGGAGCTGCGACTACGGGGATGCCATCAACATGCACACATTGACAGAAACACACACACACACACACACACACAGAAATCCTAGATGCACATAAACCCATGCATTTATTCAGATGCATACCGAGAGATGCAGCTTTAGTCTTCTACCGATCAGCATTAAATACAGTTAACTGGTTAAAATGCTGATCATAATATGTATATGTGAGATACAGCTTTCTCGGACACAACCATTTTACATTACTGGTAATTGTACAGAGACGTGTCATTAAAGAAATTGTTCTATATATCCAGTTTCTTACTGGGATTTAGTTGGAACTTGATACCACACTCATATCTGTTCAATGAATATGAAGCCACAGCCAGGATCCAGCTAGCTATGTGTAGTTAACATTAACATCCATTAACCAGAAGGTTGGTGGTACGATTCCTGGCTCTTCCTTTCAGAATGAGTGTCCTCCCAGTATGAAGTGTGTGTGTGGTGAGTGTGTGTGAATGGATGGATGTGGCTTGTACTGTTAAGGTCTTTGAGTGGTCAATATGACTAGAATAATTACAGAAATACAAATACAGCTTAGCTTAATTTACCACAGGACTTGAAACTGGTATACAAAATACCAGTACTTTTAAAGCTCAATAATAACCATGTGTTAAATAAAGAGTTTTAGAGGTAAACTATTAGCTACTTTCATTATTGATCAATTTGCAGAATTTTTCAATGATTTATTTTATTAATCGATGAATTGTTTGGACCCCACAGCATCAGAAAAACTGTGGAAAATACCTGTTACAATTTCCTTGAGACTAGGCAACGTCATAAAAAGGTCTTGGTTTGTTTGTTCAAAGAAAAGATTTTTCAGTTTATTATGATGTGAGGAAAGGACAAGGAAAACAAAGACTCGAACCCAGAAACCTCAACGCTCAACCCTGGACGTATCAAATGTACAAAACATTTTGTTTGAAAAGAGACAATTCAATCACCTAATAAATAAATCATTGCAGATTTAGCTGTTTCTTCTGTTTCTAATCGTTATGCTGTAGCATGCAGATAACAGTTTTTCCAAAATATTAACCGTTGTTTTTGCATTTGTAATATAAATGCTCTGTTGCTTAAGTACCATGACAAGCTGTCGTTCACATCAAGAGTATCGCCTTACTTACTCCCACAACATTACTGGAGTCATATTATACACGTCCATCACAAACACAACACAGATATCTTTACTGCCGTTCACAAAAACATAACTAAACTAATAACACTTCCTTCTAGGGCAGCGCTCGTGTCAATGAGCAACAAGGGTGTGTGTAATTACAAAGGTGTGTGTGTGTGTAAAATGGGTGTTTCTTAGGGTTTCTATTGCTGATCTGCTCATGCTCAATTACCCAAAGTCTCCTGGGGCTTAGGGAAGGTAAACACACATCAGCTGGGCCTGATTTATTTCACTGTCCCACTGCAGCCTGGAATTAAGGCATGCATGCATGCTTGCTCTCTCTCTCTCTACCTCTTACGATCACACACACATACACACGTTTTTCTGCGTAGATTTGTGAATATTGTTGTAGCTGTTACATTGTCGAGATATTTTTTCCTTTGTCAGTCGCTGAATTTTGACCAAACCTCTTGGGAAACCCGGACATTAAATCCCCAAGATTAAACAGTTTATTATCATCAGGCTGTAATTCTCACAATTACACAGCTGACTAGAGCTAAAGTCCTATTGCCACGACAACAGGAGACAGTACTGGTGCCTTTGCTGTGCCCTGCATCCCCTGAAGCCTAATCTCCATCCGTCCCTGCCCTCCTTTCTTCCTTTCTCCCTTCTTCTTGCTTCCTCTCTCTGCATCCCGTCTCACTTCCCATTTTTACCCAACAGGTATCTGTGTATACGTGCACCATGCCGTCATGCATAGTGTATTTATTGATTCTTATGAATAGACTGTCAATTTAAAGCTTGACCCCATTAGACCCCTATTAGATTGCTACCTAACACAGTCATGGGAGCAGCCCAGTGTCCCTGGTGGAACATGTCAATGCTAATCACACGGCCGAAGCGGGGATAAATGGAGAAACAGAAGGAGGAGAGGAGGGAGAACAATGGCCTGTTGGTCAGCTTCCCTATTTAATGATGAAAACATCAACACCCTGCATGGGCCTCTGGTGAATAAACTCCTCCATACCTTCTATTTTCACCGTTTTCTATCATCATCTGTCTGAACAATTGTGACTACTTGTATTAAATCCTACATAAAAAGTCCAAACACTTGAATGGGACTCAGCAGAGCACATATTTCCACCAAGGCCCAGCATTAAATTGAATTTAAACTTAAATTTAATCAGGCTGCCGAACAATTTCACACAGTTCTAGATACCAGTCCCCTAAATATGCCAGATTTTTTTTATATATCAATGTCAATGAATTATTCACTGGGAAAACGGTGAACACCATATTTTTGCAATATTAAAGAAAGTGATAAAAAAATCCTGGATCCACCCCTGTTTCATATCAACACCCAAAATTTACATGATTCTTTTTTGGCCCATGTCCCATCTTTCTTCCAAGTTTCGTGGGAAATCGGTTCTGTAGTTTTTGTGTTATCGTGCTGACAAACAAACACAGGGGTGAAAATATAACGTCCTTCGCATTCAGACTCTCAAGTACACTGAATACTCACTGCTAATGTTCCTGTTAACACAACCTGGTTCCAGTTGATAACCCTAACCCTGTAAAACTGCAATACCAGAGCTCATTGGCGGATGTGCACAATTAACTAAACTAAAATGAGTTTTAAATAGCATAATTTTAAATATGTAATGTGGCCTACAAGTGCTCGTCAAACTATTACATGATAAAGGTTTTTTATTGTGATTCGGTCTTTCTGTATTTTTTACTTTCTACAGCTCGCTGGCTTGTTCTTTATAGCTACACTAGCGGTGTAGCTCATGGAATAGTCATGTTAGTCTGTCAGTCTGTCCACCTCATTGGTCCATTCTGGAATATCTCAACAGCTAATGGATATATTGCCGTGACATTTTAAATAAACATATGTTGTCCCAAGAGGATGAAGCCATTTGACTTTGTCCAATGCATTACTCATCAAAACTTATAACATTACCATTAGTCTCAGCTGCACTTTAAGTTTAGGCCTAATCTGAAAATGTTATCATGCCGGGGTGAACATTTTAGTACACTTACATTAGCGTCACAGTGCTGCACGCATGGTACATGAACCTGAATAAAAAGATAAATTATTCAATTTAAAATGGCTGGATTTAGACCCTCATAACCTGTTCAATAGATATTGGCTGGAAAAAAATCTCTCTGCCATTGTGTACTATTTATCTGCACTCTCCTCCACTACTTCAAGTTTTAGTCAATACACTAAACGTTTCAAGCATTTGATCCATTTAATACCCACCACTCAAGGCCCAGTTGCTTTTTGTTATAGAATGAAGGTGAAAAGACTGTTGCCATGAAATATTAATCATACACATGCACATATAAAGGCTGGGTTGGAGCGGGGATAGCCTCAGAAAGCCATGAAGATAGATGGATGACACGCTGTAGAAAAAAGGAGAGAAAAAGTGAAAGGTGCAAAATTGGAGTAGAAAGGGAGGAGCTTAAGGTGGGATCAATCCTCCCTTCCTCCTCTCCCTGACGCTCATCTGTCCTCCTGCCACTTCTGAGCTGTCCTGTGTGATTGTTTGTCTTCAGAGCGCCGCTGTCTGCCAGACAGGACTGTAGCAGCAGTGTTAGGAAGTGTTCCTTTCTCTGGTGTGAGGCTGCAATGACAACGTCTGCCATGTTTCACTCTGATCTCTCCATCAGTGTGAATAAGTGTATTGCCACGCTTCCTCAGACTGTCACTCACTCCTCTGGGGACAGACTCACACACCGCTCCTTATTATCTCTGCTAAGATGGACGCCATCAAATGCTACAGATGTGTATGTACAGGCCTGTGCATACTAACACATGCACACACATATATGTTTTATATGGTGTGTGTGTGTGTGTGTGTGTGTGTGTGTGTGTGTGAGAGAGAGAGACACTAAGCATTCTGCAGAGATAGACATACACATTGATGCACCGGTTTTAGAAAAATATAGGCTCAGATGTGCGCACACATACAGAGGTTTGCACAGCTATCCTTTTAAGAACTTTGCATTGACTTCCATTCATTGTGCACAGCCTAACCAAAACCTTTGCCCTAATCTTAACCAGGACCTTAGAAATTATGTTTTGCCTCAGGACCAGGATTTAGTCCCCATGAGGTCTACTGGCCCTGAAAAGGTCATGTATTTATACTGGAAAATGTCCTGAAGAAGTAACCAAAATGAGTACACACACACACACACGTTACTAGATTAACTCTAGTGTTTAATGATCTGAAAACAGTGATGCAAACTCAATTAATGTACAATGTGTGTTAGTGTGGTGATGAATGTGAACTGTTTCAGATCAGTGGGTCAATTTAGGAAACAGAGGCATGACAATGTGATAGACACCTCCACACGTCTGTGTTGTGTGTGTGTGTGTTTTTGCACGTGTATTTCATGTGTGAGAGAGCTATCAGTTTGTAGTGGCTGTTTGTTAATTTGTGAGTGTACGTGTGTGTGTGTGTGTGTGTGTGTGTGTGTGTGTGTGTGTGTGTGTGAGCGAGCTGACCTGTAGTGCAGCGGCGCAGCACTGGCTGACTACCTTTGTTAGATCACTCTGTCTTTCGTGTCACATCAAAACACCTCATTATCTCCTCCTCTCTCATTGGAATTCAAACTGTTTTTTTTTTTTTTTTTTACTATTAACCACCTCAATATGCTCCCTCGCTCTCTCACTCTGTTTGTCTCCCTCTTTTTCTCGCTCTGCCGTCTCTGTCAGGAGCTGCTGAGACAGCGCTGGGTAACAATTTCCTCCTTCTCGTTTGAAAGCGTTATTTAAATAACAGATGTCTCGTCCAGCGGAGGACAGGAGAAGAAAGCAGTGCACTTGCACTAATAAATCCTTTCATAATCTGTCAGGTGATGAGGACCTCTGCAATGAGCAGCTTTAACAATCTTCATCAACCCTTCAGGTGCCCGTCAGGCAGTGGCAGACCAGACATTTCCTCAGGAATGTCCCTGCACACAGGTCTCAAGCTGAAGACAGATATGATGGTTGCTGCCATCTGGTGCGATTGACGTAATTTGAAGCCAGATTCTGCACAATAGTAATTGTGACGTGTAGCATTGAGGTCCCGCAGATACATGCGCTCAACCAATCGCGTGTCACTTTCAGACGTTTCCCCCTGTTGTTGTACAATTAAGAAACTGATTTAAACTACCTAAAATTGAATTGACATGTACTTGTTCACGTCCCATCTGCTAACATGGAGGAGGCCTTATACTGCAGTAAGGACTTAGGCCCTCATTTTTGTATAAATGGGATTGTGGGCATGTACGTGTGACAGGAAGTACTCAACAATTGCAGACACAAAATGTGGGAAGTATGGTCAACCCTGTATACTGCAGCAAGCCACCAGGGGGCGATCAGGATTATTTAGCTTCACTTTTAGGTGCTGTCATGTTGTCCATTTTTAAATACAGTCTATTACTAGAGCCCAGAAACCAAATCTCAGACTCTGTGTTTCATTTCTCTAACTTGGCTGTGACCATGTCAACAAACTGTTGAAGGGTAATAATAAATAATTTTGTAGCAGTAATAGTTATTAATTGAAAATAGAATCCTTTCTAAAAAGTACCCCCGGATTTAATGTTGCTCGAGGCAATCTCTCCAATCATTTGTTTCTATGTACAGGTGGTGATGTGTGTAGTCTGGACAGTGCAGTTCTGTACTGAACACAGTAACCCAGGCTGCAGGGACTGTAGTCAAGGCCCCGGCCTCTTAATTACAGTACGAGTCGAACAGGAAATAAGAATTACTTGAAACAGGAAGTTCATATTACCGCGTGAGCCGGGCTGTGTCAGCAGTGATCACTCTCTCCTCATTAGTGTGGCATTGCACCTCATTTAAACACACACACATGCACGTACACACACACACACACACGCACACACACACACACACACACACACACACACACACACACACACACACACACAGCACCTGTAGACTTTGGGCACCAGGTGAATGGATCATTTTCTCCATGCCTCATTTCAAGAAACAGCTGTGCTCTGGAGGAAGTAGGGACTTCCTGTAGAAGGATGCATGGAGCTTACACTACAAATCCTCTGTCATACTCCTGTGGTAGCTGTGAATATGTGCTTTACACACACAAGAGTGTAATATATATATATACACATCTTTACTGTATATACACGTCCACAGATTCAGATAGGAGATGATAGAATAGATTAGCAGATGCAGACAGATACAGAGCGGTTCAGTAATCGCTCGGTTTTTCCTGCTGCTCACATCTTTTTTTTGATGGTGGCTGAAGGGTGACACGCTCTCCTCCTCCTCTCCCCTCTGCACAGAGGATGGAAGCCTCCCCCCCCCCCCTGTATATGAAAGAGTAGTGTGGTCGAGCACAGGCAAGGTGATAACCCTTTTGTTTAGTCTGAGCTCCATCACAGGCTCTGTCAAGCCCAACAGACGAGCAGACAGAGCCATGACAGGCCCACTAATCTGACAGCTCCTCCACATCACAAAGCAAAGAGCAGCCATCACATCAAAGTGGCGCGAGAGAGGCACCGGCAGTGAGAGATTGACGCCACTGCTTTGCTCTGCCATTTTCGCTGGTATCTTCATAGCGCCTCTGACACACGGCGCACCAGGAACCTTCAGAGGGAGTATCCAGGTGGTAAAAGGGGGAAGCCTGACTTGAGGGACTCCCCTCTGGCTGAGTGGTGAGTGTGGGTAACCTTCCTGGAGGATGACTGTGTGATACAATGAGAGTACATGACAGGCTGTTTAAATGGATTTGTGTTCATGTGTTTGTGTCGTTGACGTAAGGGGAGGAGGGCTGTTTTGAGAAAAGGGTGGAGGGTCATGTGGCAGATGACTTTTTTTCCTGTTTATGGCTTCCAGCATAAGAAGAAATAGACATTTCATTTAATTACGGTTTAAATGATTCTCATCAGATCCTGTGTCACTGTCCTGGCCCTGTCATGCTCTTATTTATCTATGGAAACGTATTTGAGCCAGTTGTAAACTAGAATGGCACCATGGGCACATACCTCCGCCAAGGCCCAACAGTTAACTTCAAACAAACTGCAACAAATTACACACACTCATGAATATCAGTCCTCATATCAGTCCATATGACAGATTTTTTTTTACCAGGATTAATAAATTATTCCCTGGGAAAATGTAAAAAAAAAAAAGCCACATTGTTAATGAAAGTTACACAAAGTAAATTCCTGCTTTTGCCCCTTTGTCCAGATCCACCCTCAAATGGAACGGATTCTCCCTTGGCCCATGTCACATCCTTGCACTAAGGTTTGTGGTTATCCGTTGAGTAGTTTTAGCGTAAACCTGCCACACAGGCTGTTTAAACATGTTTTTAATAGAGCCCACACCGATGCCCCCAAAAGAGTGAAGTAAACAAATTTAGATACCAATATATTGGCCAATATATATATATATGTTTATAAAAAATTCCTAAGATGTCGTTATCAAACCCTTTTGACAAAAAACATTAATTGAGGCTAGATATTTTACAGTATACAACCAAAAATATAAAATTTGAATTAAGAAAAGAAAGTATTTATTGATATACAATGTAATCATTACGTTTATTCTGTAAAAATGTGTATAACTTGATTGGTCCCGTATATACCTCCATCATAAATCCCAGTAATCACTTGCTGCCTCCTACAACTTCGGGTGTATTTTTACTGTATGTCACAGAGCGGGGTCACACTCCAGGTATGTGGGTCACATGTGCTCTTCCTCATCCAGATGGTTTGCCAGATGCAGAGCTGCCAGTCGTCTGACAGGCCGTACACCCAGCCTGCATACGAAAACAAAGGCACAAAGAACGCAGAGCGGCACTCATCAAAACATTACCTCTGAACTCTGTAGTCGAAACTATTTGGGTGTGAACAACACAGCTTCAGGAAAGGTTTTCTACTTAATGTTGAGTAATAGGTTTTAATGCTTATGTGCGGTTTGGGACAGAAATGAGGTAATGGTCTTGTAGCAGTCTGAAGGGCCCGAGTCCATCTAATAATGTAGAACAACACTAATTTGAGAGAGCCGCTTCATCTCTGCATGTTAATCAATAAACTCGTTACCTCCGGTGCTTAGTAGAGGAGGGAAGGGAGATGGAGATGAGGGGGAGACAGAGAGGTGGGGAGAGAGAGGGTTGATTATAATTTCAGATTTTAGCAGCCTGTGCCTTAGCATAACCTGCTCATTACAGGGAGTGAAAGTGTGTGTGTGTGTGTGTGTGTGCTCGTTTTAGTAACCTCTTCAGGACCTTTTCCAGCATAAACGCGAACCTTGGCAGGATCAGGAGATCTTATGGAAACCTGGTCCTAATTAGGCTAAACATAATTTCTGAAGTCCTGGTTAAGTTTAGTGGTAAAATGTGATTTGTGGTTAGGTTAAGACTAGGGATTAGGCAGGAATTGGTCCTGGTGAAGGTTAGGGATAGGGTTTTGGTTTGGCTTTCCACAATGAATGGAAGTCAATGCAAAGTCTTAATGAGGATAGCTGCACAAACCTGTGTGTTTGTGTGTCTGTGGGTCAGACACGCTGCACAAACCTGTGTGTTTGTGTGTCTGTGGGTCAGATATTACTCATGTCGGTGGGACCTCAGTCGGTTTACACACTCACATTTCAGGACTTCCTCATGCAAGTCTCCATGACGACATTGAATTTTAAAGTGAGAACAAGTTTTAAGGGTTAGGGTTAGGCAAGGAGTAGTTATGGTTCAGGTTAGGGTAAGTCTTCAGGAAATGAATGCCAGTCATTGCAGTGTGTGTGTGTGTGTGTGTGTGTGTGTCGGCCTCAGACTTCCAACATAGCCTCCCCTTCTGCAGAGAGCCAAGCACAAGTGGCCCATTTAGAATATAAACACACAAAAACCTGTTATTTCAATTGACCTTCGTCACATCAAGCTGTCAATGATCTCAGCTCTGTACTCGTCGTCGTTTTCTCCTTCTCTTCCTCCGAGGCAGGCTGCATGGTAATGAACATTTGGTTTCGGAATAGGTGAGAGAGGGAAGGAGGGAAATTATATGCCAGGGCATTTAGCCTAGCAGTGTTCCTGGTGTAGGTGAGACAGCCAGCAGCGTTTATGGAAATGGACAGAGCTGAGGGAGCCGCTGTGGCTGCTGCTGTGTTTTCCCCCAAACTCCCAACCGCGAGGAATCGGAGAGTACTCTGACAGACCTGGGTATCCCTTTGTTAAACGGACCGGCAAACTTTCATTTTCCACCTGATTTGGGATTTCTTTTTGTCATTAACTGTGGCCGATATTCCTCTATTTGCACACCTCTAAAATAAGATGCAGCCAAAGCTGCGGTGGCGACGTGTTCAAGAGTTTGAATCCGCTCTTAAGTTTGTCGATCTGAAAGTGTGCGCCTGCATATTTGCTGCAGATCGTCAGCGGTTGTTGATCATTATGTTTGTCAGTGTTGTGCCGTAGTGTATCCAGCAGGCATCCCTGGCCTGCTTCTGGCTTGTGATTATGAGATGAGAGGTGTTTATGATTGACTGAGTCATCCACTGTCACTGTACACATCCATTAGCATAACTCTCCGAGCTGTCACTGTTTATCCACGCACTGTACAGGCGCGCTATGTAGAAGATTGAAACCAGTAATTATGAATAAGAAAATAAACTCCTCTTCTGGCATTCTATCAGAACTCGTGTCATTTACACCACAGCTATCTCGAGCTCCAGTGTCCAGCTTCATTTTGTGATGGCGTGCGTGACACTGAGTCAGTGGGACGTGTGCCTTCACTCTAAATGTTTTCCTCGGGACAGGTAGTGTCATTGAAGTGCTGCTGGCACCGGCAGTCTGCTGCGAGATGAGGTGATTAGAAAATGTAACGTCACACTCACTCTTACCTGTAATCATCAATGTTTTGTAAAGCTCGCAGGAGGAGGGAGGCGTTCATTTAAAGCCCTTTGCTTTTTGTTTACCACTGTCAGCGGGTGAATAAAAGGCAAGGTAAATGGAGGTAATGGAAGCTATATCTGCATAACAGCTCACTTTGAGGTTTTAATGGCGCTCGGTGGTCTCATTCCAAACCCATTAATATTCTGTTTAATATGGCTAAATGCTGTTAACTGTTTTTAGCACTCGGAGACAGTCTCTGGGCTGTCTGTGTTTGTGCTGCCAGCACATCCACAACATCAGGTCAATGGATCTGGAGGCCATAAACGACTGTGACAGCCAGTTTACAGTCAACTTAGATGCCTCGACTTTTCCATAAAACTCCATTACTTCTGCGAGCAGCAGGATTCAGACTCGCTCAACTGAAAAGTCCTGTTCGGCTGAAGTCTGTACCGGGGAAATGTGGTGTGTTTTACTTCACAATACATTCATGTGGATTGTTACTTTGCAGACTTTTGCTTTTAAAAGATGCTGCATTGCTCTGGATTAAATGACCCAACAGTTAATAAAACATATAGATTTAGCACCATAAACCAACTACAATATTTAAAGGCTACTTACACTTAAACGCATCAATAATTTACCACTCTTAATAGTAGGCTATTTCCTCTTGAAAACCTTTTACATTTAATTAGATGTGATGCTGCTCTTATCTGTTTTTATAATACCAGTTGATCAATCACAAACCTGACAAGAAGCAGGATGGTTATTTTGTCATGTCTTTGTCCGACGTGACAAACATAAAGTTCACTCCTCCTTGCATGTGTGACTGTTCCTTCAGTCTCAACGAAATTTGAAAACGGAGTTGACGGAAGTGATACTGTTTTTTAGGCCCTGCTGATCGGTAAGTGAAAAATAACAAACCCTTCTGAAACAGAAACTGGCCTCAGAATGAAAATGAATAATAAAGTGAAAACAATTCATTTAAGGTTAACCCTAACCCCCAATCCTAACCCTAACCCTAATTCTAATCTGATCTCGCCAATTCTATGAAGTCATTTAATGTCAAATTTTATACACCCAACGCTTATGTTTTTTAATTACTTTCAGTAGCGGCGTGTGGCAACCACTATATAGTTAAGGTAAAGGAAAGATTGTATTTGCGGTTGCTACAAACTTAGAGCTCGTTCTCCACAAACTTGCCTGCATAACAGCGTCCCTGTCAGAATGGAGTCTTGTGAAAGCTTATCTCCCAAACTCCGCTGAAGAGGGATAACTTTGTCCAAATGCGTTTGTCCTTGATCTCGTTTAGCTGCATGTTTCCAGCTGTAATGATGTTCCAGAATGGCCTTCATCATCACTACAAGTGCGTATCTGCAAATGAGACTCACTTGCTTCTCTTTAACACAACATTCTGCTTCTAGTTTTCTTGACAGTCGCCACAATGCTTTTCTGTGATGACATGTAACACCTACGTGTGTTTCATTCACCCTGACCTTGACCTGAGAGACATACAGCAACAATAGGTACCATCCGGAATGACATGTTAGTCTACGATTTCATGTTATTTTCTGTTATCGTAGGAAATAAGAATAACTGAGCTGCGTTTCCAGGAAATAGTGTGTGAGAAAACACCTCCTTTCAGATTAGTGCATTTGTTGCTTTAATCCCACTGCTTTTCATTCCATCACAATTTCTCCTTGTCTATTCTATTGCATTTAAATCCACATATCCCTTTATAATGACGTGACTCCATGTAATCTTACATTCACACAGTCCAACGTCCGCAGAGCCACTGGGATGTTTGTCAATGAAACCAAATCAAATCGAGTAATCATTTTACATCCCTCGTTCTCTCAGTGGTTAGCCAGCATTCTCACTTCTAATGGTGCGAACATTATCACCCTAAAACCCACCACACGCCATCTGTGTGTTATAAACACACACACAGAAAACATATGGTAAACCTCAACAAGTAAAGCGTTTGGTGATGGGATGTGTGGCCGTTAAGCTGTCAGACAGGAAAACTTTTGTTCATGTCGCGAGTGAGGCGCTCTGTCCTTGTCCGTGGTTTGTTTCAGTTCCAGGCTGGGCCCAGTTCAGTGGATTCTGGGCAGAGGAAGCTGGCACTGTGGGGGACATCTGGTCACAAGAGGGGAGCGTCCGCACAGGCAAACTACAGGGACAGCAGTGCCAGAGAAACAGGCCCCCAGATTTGACGCCAGTGTTATGTTAATTTGATTTGTTAATTCAGTGGCCCTGTTTGAGGGAAATCTGCCACCAACACCTGCCACCGCTTCCAAAGGCAAGGACGCAGATCCACTGTGACACCGGCTTCATTAAATAAACAAACCAGGTCCCCCATAACAGCATTTGGTGGAAGGCACCATCAATTCTTATACATTTAGATCACAGCGATTGGAGGTGACACTGAGGGGCTACATCCCACTGTTTCAGAGACGCACAGGGTGAAGTCTGCGTGCAAGTCAATGTGTCTCTGTGTGCTGCGCCTATGACTATTTCTCCATCGTTGCACCATGTTGTTCGCAAAACAAATGTGAGCGTCAGAGAGCGTTTGGACATGCCAAGTGTATTTTCATTTTGTCTCCCAGCTTCTCCGCCAGAAAAGATGGCGACTGATGTATTTTTCAGGCATAGTTCCACAATCAAAGAGGCTCTTGTGGCCTTTCTGATGCGTCATGTAAATTTTATAAAGTGCGGAGCGGGGGAGAGACACAGGGAGCAACTGCAGCTGTGGAAAGCCTAATGTCTGTTTGCCTTTAAATCTGACGGGTTGTCTTTGCTCCTGTCTCTCTAACTTCCCCTCCACTTACCCTCTCCTCTGCGGATCAAGGCCGGTCAAGGAGCTTCTCACCACAGGGCCCGATGTCAGACAGAACGTGTGGACGTGTGTGCATGTCAGAGCTCAGGAAGAGGGGCGAGTGTGGTGTGAGGAGATACCGAGGCACGGACCTCGATGCAACTTGCACAACAAGCTAATGTTAGATTTGCATAATGGGAGACATGTCACACTGATGTGATGTGTGTGTGTGTGTGTGTGTGTGTGTGTGTGTGTGTGTGTGTGTCTGTGTCAATGTGTTTACATGTTTCATCTCGGTAACGTACTTGGACAAGGAGCCCAGGCCCTCACATATTTTCCTCAGCTGCAGTTCTGGCAGGTCCTCGGCCTACTGTGTGCTTTTCTAATGATTCAATTGGCTGAATGAGCATATGCTCTCCACTGCATCATAAAGTTCAATTAGATGTGTTGTAATGTAATTGAGTGTGTGAGTGTGTGTGAGTGCGGTCAAGGTATTTCTCATGTTATAGGGACCTGTATCTGTTTACACATCTTCCTCAAGGGGAAAATAACATAACTAATTCAATTTCAAGATGAAGGCATGTTTAAAGTTAGTTTTAATCTTAATCTAAGGTTAAGATTAAGATAAGGATTAGAGGTAGGCAATTTGTAGCCTAGTTTAAGCCTCGGTTTAAATAAATATTACTAATAATAATACATTTTATTTATGGGCGCCTTTCACGACACTCAAGGACACCTTACATGTACAAATAATAAAAATAAAAACAGTTAACACAACAATAACAACAGACCAAACATGAATACAAACAATATTCAACAACAGACTAAATAAATCTTCAGGAAATGAAAGTCTAGTGTCCTCTAAATATCATGCGAGTGTGTGTATGTGTGTGTGTGTGTGTGTATCTTGGTGAATTTTTTTTATTTCAGGGTGATTCTAAATTCAGTGTAAAGTCAATATCTTAATCTCCATGTGGTGAAATATTAAAACTGCTGCTCTGCTATTGAGAATCATTGATCTTTGGTTTGTCAGGTTGAAACTGTTTGGTCGACGGTGACGATTCAGTCTCATTGCACTGATTTCATGAAATTGTTAACATTAACACTACCTGGTTAGTTTATGACATTTTCACACATGATGAAATTTATAGGTTGAAACTTTAAATTAATGGAGGACGAGGACGGGATGGAGATTAATGACATAAATGTAGATTGCAATTTCGGGACCTTTTGCATTCACTTAGTTTCGTGCTGCATTTGAAGGAGGTTAATTAAGACACAAGAAATGTGTCTGTGCTTATTTTGATAACCAAAAAGCATGAAAATAAAAGTTTGAAGGGAAAAAATTATATATTGCAAAAACCATAACCACAAATTCCGACTTATCTTTATTCCCAAAAGTATCTTCGCTTGTCCTGATCAAGAGTTAAACAAAAGACCACAGTATATAATCGCTCAACTTGAGCGGGTCCATTTACGACTTTAGTCCTGCAGTGGCCGCAGGTTCGATTCCGATCCGGCCCTTTGCTTCATGTCTTCCCTGCTCTCTTTCACTCTTTACTCTTTTCTATTATTAAATTTGTAATGCCAAAAAAATATCTTTAATAAAAGGGAAGACAACTGAAAGGTCAAATGAATTTAAAATTCAATTGGCTTTAAGAAAACTTGCACCTTTAAAAAATCCATCTAATTTCTCTGTGAAAATCAGCAAAGGAAAAAAAAAACGAACAGTTAACCAGTTAAACTGAAAAGTCAACAGTTCATCTCTGCACCACCTCATGTTCTCAGCTGCCACGCTTCCCCGCCTGCCTGCGATGTTTACTGCTAAATATTGATAGACATCTGGAGTGCTATTCATCCACCATCAAACTTCAGCGTGCCAGTGAAGTAGGCACAGCCCTCCTCTCAGTGTGTCATACACACACATGTGCAGGCAGACACGCGTGTACACAAAGGCACCTGGGGTGAAGTGTTTGGCTTCATGGCAAATCAAAGGCCTTGGCCACAAAATCAAGCCCCTGGAATTTAGAAAGATTGGCTGCCTTCTCAAAGGCCAAAAGAATCGCTACTGTGATTGGATGGATGCGTCTGTGCTTGACAACTGTATTCATCACAGAATCCCGACACACGCAGGTGGTAATAAGATTGTTTTGCTCCCTGCTTAAGTAAAGTGAGTCTAAGCTTCACAAATATTGTTTTGAGAACAAGCGATTGATTTTGGATCCATTTCCTTTGTCTCCTTGCTGCTTCCAGCAAGAAACACAACAGCGCCTCAGTCCTGTTCCATTGAAGCTGCATTGTTTGTGTTTGTCATCAGGAGCAATGAGAGAGGAAAATACCTGATGTTTGAGCGAAAGGCAAATTCAGGATAAACTGTCGAAACGCGTCAGCGGGATTGACAGAGTTTCGGCAGTTCTGTTTTCACCGCAAGCCTCTCCACGTTAGAGAGAGATCCTTGCACGGGGTCAGAATGGAAACATGTGTTGTGTGAGCACCATAGAGAGAATGATCCTCCATCTTATTAGTGGAGAACTCAGAGTACACTACACTGGGGTTTACTAGACACACAAAAGAAGGAGATGCAGGAGGAAAAAAAAAACAAGGCTCTTTTGTCTTTTCGTAATTATTCATGCCCGGGAGGGATGCTCTCTCTCCTTTGTTTTTGTCAGCTGACACATGTACAGGTACGGTGGTGCAGGCAGTTTGTCTCTGTGTGTGTGTGTGTGTGTGTGTGTGTGTGTGTGTGTGTGTTAATATATTAGTGTCTCTGTCTGTGCTTTTGTAATTGCACTGAAATGCCAGTTAAATGCATCTGTGTGGGTTTTGAGCCGACAGAACGTGTCCATCAGCTCCGGTGCACGTAGGCGACACGGAGCCATTCAGCCACGTTGGGAGCAGCAGCTTTTCTCCACAGTCCAAATCAAAGCGAGGACGGGAGCGTAACAATGAACCCAGCGGTTCGAGCTGATGGGCTCTTTAAATCCACCACAGACAACAGCAGCTCGGTGACGATCCGGCTCCATGCTCTAATCGCTTCAAATGAAGTCATGAAGGAAACGCAGCACAGCCAGCCCGAGCTCTCCTGTTCCAAAAGGTGCTGCAGCACTTGTTTGTGCAGAATGTCTGGCAATTAAAAATAATTGGGAAGCAGGTTTGCCTGTGAATCTTCCAAGAGTGCCAGTTATGATCTAATGAAGCTTCATTAGGCATGCTGAAAGCGGAGAGCGCCGTATGACAACGGCAATTAGCCAGGATCATAGGCGAAAAATAATCATTAAAAAATACCTCGGCCAAGATTAGCTTTTCACTTAATGACCAATTCATTAGCTAATTGATTTCTTATTAGTTACAGGCACAGACGACTGTTTGGGGTGCTGGTGCTGGTAATTAACAGCATTTACGCCATTAGTCAATCGCCTAATTTTCCAGGAAAACAACTTTGGAGGGGAGTATAGCTGGAGGCTTTGGGCCATTTGCTTTTTGCTCCTCTGCTGTGTTATCTCTTTAATATCGAGAGGGGAATCGTCTTCCAGCTTAGGGGTTGTTAACACGCACTAATACCTACTGATTAGACCTTCATGTAATGTGCCCACGTGTTTGTTGCCTAAAATCCTCCGAGCTGAGGTGGATGGATGGACTGGATGAGGGGATAGAAGGAAGGGAAGGAGAGATGTGATGTTATGAGGAGAAAAAATTAAATTTGCAAAGTTAGTATATTTTATATTTGATTCAACATTCTTTCAGTGTAACATCTGCATTAGCACCTATAGATTTATAGTTGTTAATGAATGAGCTGTCTCTGCCTGCTCGTGAGGCGGCTGTGGTCTTCCTTCCATCCGACCTGAGTTGGAGCAGACGAGGATGGATGGATGAGCAGTGACAGGTGCTCCCTGCCTACAGCAGCTCGCTGAGCTATCAACCAGCAGCCCATAATGACTGGAGATGGTGCATACTACTGCCCACTTCATTAACATATGAAACAACATATGAGAAACACATAATTAAAAATGTAGCAGAATACTTAGAACACAGGGTATTACTAATGATGTCCTATCTGTGGCTTTCTCATTAATTATGATCTTAACACCTATGTACAAAGTTTCATTGGAGTATATTAACTGATGGAGCACGAAAAGATGACATTTTGAATGCCTCTACTAAAAAATTGCATGTTTTAATTCCTTTCAATTAATTCCTTTTATTTCAGTGCTAAAAAGTCTAATTTCTTGACCAAATTTCTTATTAGTCAGAAATACTGCACCCCACTCTTACCTGTGCTTGGTGTCCAAACGCCACATTTAAAGACGTCAAACTGGCTTCGAGGCCGACAGTAAGTGGACTTGAGTTTGATTGCAGTCACTGGAGTTGTGGCCTCTGTCTCTGCGGAGGAGAGATGAGGAATTCAAAGGGATGAGATGTTAGACATGTCTGATAGGAGAGAGGCAGTGATTTTAGCTCGTTCATAACTTGCCTTTAGCCAACAGACACAGCCTGCGGCACATGCCGGAATCAGTCTAACGTCGAACCCGCTTCTGACACACCAACACTCCCACATACACGTACACGTGGGTTTGCGGTTGTGTCACAGGTGCGGCGTGCACGACTGACTATGTGCTTCGTCTCCGGATCAGGCCACGGGGCTTTATTTGTGGAGGGTTGAACCTGTCTGATGACACACTAAACTCTGATCCTCTTCTTCATGCATCACCATTCTCTTCCTAATCTTTGGCATCTGTCCTCCGTTCACCCGTCCACCCCTTGTCTCCCTCCGCTCAGTTTTCCTGAGTGGACCCCTTCTCTGTGTTTTCTTCACCTTTTTTTATACCCTCAAATCCACCCTCTCCCCTCCTGTCTCACCTCCGTCTCCTCTGTCTGCGTCGGGGCCTTCGGTTCTGTTAATTAATTCTAATGAAGTCATCTATCAAGGACTCCTCTTTTCTCAACACCACAACATAAATCACTCTCTTTAAAAGATGCGATCCCTCTTTGTCCATCGCTCTGTGAACAGAGGAGGGCAGGCTCTCTCTCTTTCTCTCTCTCTCTCTCTCTCTCTCTCTCTCTCTCTCTCGACCAGCCTTTAATTGTGTGATTGAGAACGTGCAGCTTCACTCCATAAAAGCTGCTCGGCCTCAAATGGCCACAATCCGGCGGACACCAGAGGGACCCCTTATAGCCTGCTGTGGCGAGACGCGCACATTGGCACACAAAGCAAGCGACATAAAACAGACACTTATTGTAAATGGGCCTCATTGGTCTCCGAAGACATTGTTAACATGTCTGTGGGATGGTTCCCCTGCCAAGAGGCAACTTGATCCACATTTGCAAAAATTAATTTCTATAACAAGCTGTGACTGACTCACGCTGTCCAAACAGTAACAGTAATTTCAGATGGACGGCACTGAGAGATTTCACTGAAATCCCCATCAAACTGATTGCTGGGCTGGTTTTTGTTTTCCTGTAACAGTTCCTCCTTTTCTCCACTTCTGCTGGACGTATAATAGTAATTATAAAATTACGTAA